>NC_140252.1:12533003-12585503 GCF_949987555.1 Borostomias antarcticus
CACACAGTCTTCACTCTGCTGTGAACTAGCCCCCAGGTGTCCCTCTCTCCAGATCAGCTTACTAAACACTTGCCAGCTAACTGACCTGAAGCCAGTAGTTACACTCCCCGGCCCTGGCCTCAACCAAGACAGACAGCTGCAGCAACTGACCTGAGGTCAGTAGTTACTGTAGGCGTTCCAACTGATTGACGTTCCAACTGATGAAAAATCAATATGCTCGATTGTGGTGGATTAATGAAACACCTCGAAAAAACATTCGAAAAAAAAAAAAAGAGCCACGTTGTTTCTCTGTTTAGAGATCAAATAAAACATCAATGAAGCAAAATCCGGGTAAAGATATTCTACATCCCACAAGCGCTTGCAGTCTCAAATACCGGTCAGTGAGTAAAGATCCATTGGTTTCTCTCTGGGGGATCCAACCTTTCTTCATGAGCAGAGTACTGACACACAGCCTCTAATGCCCGCATTGAGAGTCAGCCGGAGGTGGCGGAGACAAAGTTAATCAAGTCTTTTCATACGTTTATCAAGTCTTTTCATACGTTTATAAAGACTTAAGCAGCCTCCGCAACTCTGTAACACACACACATACACACACACACACACACACACATACACACACAGTCACGGTGGTCTGGCTTTGTCGGGCCTGTGTCTTGCACCTTGGCTAAGTCTAAGGCTACAAAAGGCTCTACATTTCGGCGTTCGGTAACATTTAGGTGTTCAGTAGCATTAACAGAGGCAGAGCTCACTCTGGTCTCACGGTCACAACAACCAACACCAATACAGCAGCCGTTTCACACACGTGCGTGTGTGCGTGTGTGTGTGTGTGCGTGTGTAAATCAGCTGATCCTAAGGGGCGCTCGGGCGGTGGGGGGCCTTTCCCACACCCACGCCCCCCCTCTCTAGAATGTGCTGCAACCTCAGACCCCCCCCCCCCCCCCCCCCGCCCCTTTGCCATGCCTGGAACGTGTGGGGTCACCCCCCACAATGCCCTGCTCTGACAGCAGGTCGCTCCATTGAACAGCGTAGTCGTGTGTAACTGGCTGGTTCACTTACAATAATGAGGGGCAGTGTTGACGAGCTAAAACCCATTGTGATGTGAGCCCAAACCTATACGGCCCTCTCTCTCTTCCTCTTTCTCTGTCTCTCTCTCTCCCTCTCTCTCTCTCTCTCTCTCTCTCTCTCTCTCTTCTCATCTCTCTGTGTTGGCTGAGGTGCTTTGTATATGAAAAGCAGCTCTGTGAAGTCTCCTGATCCGATCTGCGTTAATCCACCTCTCTTCATCTAAGGTGTCGGACTGAGCTACAGGCTGAGCTCAGGTTAATGAGCTGCTCAGAGATTTACATATGGAGACAGAGAGAGAGTGACAGAGAGAGAGAGAAGGGGGCCCGGCTCCATTCCAATGGTAATCAGTCATGAATAATTCTGATTTCATTATAATATAGGATCAGGGTGAAGGGAACGATACCAGTTTGTGACGGGTGTTCAGAGCAGCCCGGGGCTCCACACACACACACACACACACACACACATACACACACACACACACACACATGCATACACACACACACCCACGCACACACACTTGTTACTTCTAAACATGAATTTTTACTACTGCAACACAATTCTATCTCTCCACTCCTGTTCAATCTCTCCACTTCTCTACAGTTCAATCTCTCTCCCTCGCTTCTGCACCCCTCTCTCTCTTTCTCTCTCTGCCTGTTTCTCTCTCTCTTTCACACACACACACAATTTTTCTATCCATGTATTTCTCTCATTCAGTCTCATCCATCTCCTCTACCTTCACACAGCCGTTATAAACTGTGATAATTTTTTTACATTTGATAGACAAATAAAAAACATAAATACACAAAAACATCTACACATATACACACACACACACAAACCAACAACAAACAACCACAACAACAACAAAAAACAACAACAACTTTACACTCAGGAACTCACCCGACCCCCCCACCCCCTCCAAGGTCCAGCACACTCAAACAGCTAAGTCATTAAGTTATTGAAACAGCACAATCACCAAATCAGCAGTAGTTATAAACTTCACAGAAGTTTCACAGTTTGAGTTTGTTATGGCAAAAGTCACCTGATATATTTGGGAATTATGAAACGAGTTCAATTCAGTGCCATAAACGGCAATGTTATACACACACACCCAACCCCCCACGCAACCAACCAACCACACACACACACTCTGGGACCTCTGTTGCTGTCTGTGGTCCTGAGAAAGTGTGTCTCCCAGACTTTATTTATCCTGGTCAGGAATGTCCGCCTGTTGGCTATCTGATACTGTACCACAGTGTTTCACTGCTCTGGATTCGCCATGGTGACTGAGAGAACAGGGATGCTCTCCAGCTACTGACACACACACACACACAGAAAGAGAGGGAGACACTCACAGACAGCTAGGCTACACACGCCCACAGAGAAGCAGGGACGTGGAGGAATGGACACACAGTGCCCGGACACTACGTGAGGAAAGTCAATAGACTCCTTGTCAGTGATCAATTAGCACGCGGTCACCGGTGTCCCTCTCACACACTTCCCACTGCCAGCAAGCCCCTCTCCTCCTCCCCTCCTCCCCTTTTCCTCCCCTCCTCCTCCTATCCTCCCCTCTCCTTCGCTCCTCTCCCCCTCTCCTCCTCCCCTCCTCCTTCTCTCCTCCTCTTTTCCTCCCCTCTCCTTCACTCCTCTCCCCTCTCCTCCTCCAACCCCCCCCCCCCCCCCCTGTCTTTCTCCCAGGCTCCTGGCGGGCCGACCACTTCTCATTACAGAGTTATGTGCAACACAAACAAACCCTCTCCCCCGGCGTGTTTATCGCGCGGGCGCAGAGGGCAGCGCCGGTGCCCGCACTTCAAAGACTGTGGGAACAGACGAACGCTGGCGCACCAGCTGCGCTCGGGTTCCTGTCCACACCCTTCCTGCCTCGCGCGACAGTCCACCTCGGGGCTGTTATTCTCTCCCCCGGACCACCCCCCTACCCCCTCCTCTCTACTGCAGCCACCGCCGCCACCTCCTCCTCCTCTCTCCCCAGGCGTCCATCCTCCCCCCCACCCCCCTCCTCCTCCTCCTCCTCCCCTGTCGCGATGCATCTCTCCTGGGGTCCGGGGCGGGCTGCGGGGGCCTCTGGTTCTCCGGCGCTGCTAGTTAGTGTGACCTGGGCTGCCGTGTGCGTTAACCGGGAAGGCCTGGAGATAACTAGCGTCAGCTGGGCGTATAATGAGTCTCCATGCAGAGAAGGTTATTGGCATTAATTAAATCTGAATTATTCATCATAATTTCAACAGATGTGTTTTTGTAGATTTGGCTTCTCTCCAACAATGAACTGTTGGTAATCAGAACATTGTCAGGGAGACATTGACACATTGTCAGTGTAGTTGGCACATATTTTAATTATATAGGCCTAGGCCTAGTTCTGCAACACTGTGCGAGTGTGTGTGTGTGTGTATGACCTCTGACCCTGCGTTTCCTGTTCCTGACACTACAGGTCAGGTTGTCGTGGTCACAGACGCTGCAGCTGTTCCCGCCACGCAGCTGACGAGGCGTGTGTTAGCGCCCAGGTGACCACATCAAATACCCCAGGGTCGCGACCCCAGCGTGACCCCAACACATCAGCAGAGCCCCTCACATCCACGTCCAGGTCACCACCTGAACTCTAGCCACTATCTCACGCTTGGACACCCTCTCTTCCTCGGTCTCTCTCTCTCTCTCTCTCTCTCTCTCATTCCCTCTTTCCTCTCTCCCCCTCTCTGTTATGGGTAAGAGAGTATTATTCTAGGTCGTTAGGGGGATCAACAGTTCACACACTAAGCACACATATACACACACATCACCATGACGAGACAAAACCAGACTCAGATGTACTACTTTCACAGACACATACCTATACACTGTAGGCTTTACCACTCTGGAGTTTGAGAAGTCAAAGAAACCTGGACCACAGACTAAAGCTTAGTTTATACTCAGTCGACAGGTGTCATATGACAAATGTCTGTCGACAGAAAAAAAATGTCGACCGACATTTAGCATTTATACTTCAGCGAAGTGTCCGATCACCTCCATGGTAACTTGTAGATGTGGAGCTGACTGATCCATGGTCATGAACATGCCTTCTATCTAGCTATCCAATCACAGCTGTGCGACGAAAATTACGGCGTCTGCGACATTAGAAAGTTTGGTAGATGCAAGACACCCCTGTCCAACACAAAAAAAGTGTTGACAGTGACGTAATTTCTCTGTCGACACTTTAAAAAGTGTCGTGCGACGAAGTTTAAATTGGCCTTAAATGTTTGAGATGAGGTGGTTTTAGTAAAATATCTAGACATAGAGAGGATCTCTATATAATCATCTCTATTCAGCTCTATATAGATCATCTCTATGTACTGTAGATCATCTCTATCCAGCTCTATATAGATCATCTTGATCAAGCTCTTATCTTATCTCTATATTTACTAGATCATCTATATCCAGAGATAGATTATCTCCATATCAGTACAGGATATACTTCAGATATCCAGTGCTATATAGATAATCTCTATATAGATCATCTACATCAAGATCTATATACTGTAGATCATCTATATCCAGCTCTAGATTATCTCTATATAGATCATCTATATCCAGCTCTATATAGATCTGTATCCAGCTCTTTTTAGATCATCCATATCCAGTTCTAATAGCCTAGATCGTCGCTATATCCAGCTCTACATGTTATCTATATATTATCTATATATCCAGCGCTATATAGATAATCTCTATCCAGCTAGATCGTCTCTATATCCAGCTCTACATGTTATCTATATATTATCTATATATCCAGCTCTATATAGATCATCTCTATCCAGCGCTATATAGATCATCTCTATCCAGCTAGATCGTCTCTATATCCAGCTCTATATAGATAATCTCTACAGTATATCCAGCTCTATATAGAACATCTATATCAACTTTATATATCTCCATATAGATCATCTCTATCCAGCTCAATATACATCATCTCTATCCAGCTCTATATAGATCATCTATATCAACTTTATATATCTCCATATAGATCATCTCTCCAGCTAGATCGTCTCTATATCCAGCTCTATATAGATCATCTATATCAACTCTATATATCTCTATATAGATCATCTCTATCCAGCTAGATCGTCTCTATATCCAACTCTATATAGATCATCTATATCAACTCTATATATCTCTATATAGATCATCTCTATCCATCTTTATATAGATCATTTCTACAGTATATCCAGCTCTATATAGATCATCTATATCAACTCTATATATCTCTATATAGATCATCTCTATCCAGCTCAATATACATCATCTCTATCCAGCTCTATATAAATCATGTCTATCCAGCTCAATATAAATCATCTCTATCCAGCTCTATATAAATCATCTCTATATACATTTGATCTATCCAGCTCTATATGGATCATCTCTACCCAGCTCTATATAGACTTGATCCCTTCCCTCAGACGTGGCTCAGAAATGTCTAGCCGTCTTTACAGTGCCGACCAGTGGTTAGATAGCTTTTGTTCAAAACGCAACTATGGCTACATTAGCCATTTTGACCTTTTCTGGAAAATGTCTGCCTATTATAAGCATGATAACCTACATATTAACAGTAAAAGGAAATCCCAGTCCTGGGCTCTCACTTCTCCCGCCATTTATTCTGCCTTACTGTCTGACATCCTAGTGCTGATTAGTGATAGGCCTTCTCGTTTCCTCAGCATATAGGCCGATTAGCTACAGTAACCTAGTCAGACCAATAACCTAGTCAGACCAGTAACCTAGTCAGACCAATAACCTAGTCAGACCAGTAACCTAGTCAGACCAATAACCTAGTCAGACCAATAACCTAGTCAGACCAATAACCTAGTCAGACCAGTAACCTAGTCAGACCAATAACCTAGTCAGACCAATAACCTACTGTAGTCAGACCAGTAACCTAGTCAGACCAGTAACCTAGTCAGACCAATAACCTAGTCAGACCAGTAACCTAGTCAGACCAATAAACTAGTCAGACCAACCATTCATCGTCAGTTAATCGTCCATGCTTCACCTCTTCTGTCAAAATGTGTCTATTAAATGTAAGGTCTCTGTCTAATAGGGATGTAACGATACACTAATCTCACAATACGATACGATACACGATATTGGGTTGACGATAACAATACGATACGATACACTAAGGGTAGGTGTGAAGCGTTGCAGTAGCGCTGCTATTCACATCAATAGTGCATTTCTCCACATCTCTACTCCACTACACTTTTTTTAGAGCATAATTTAGAGCTTAACTGTTGTAATATCATGGATAGGCCTAGACAAAAGACGTGTTTGTTACCAGTGTTGTGTAGCCAGTGTTCACTGATATACAATAAACATATCACGATATAGCTTGACGATACGTATTGTGACGTTTCTGTATCGCGATATATTGTGGCACGATATATTGTTACACCCCTACTGTCTAACAAATAATTTAACTGCCAACAGTCACATAATATTGATTTATTTATGATCACTGAGACCTGGCTAAGCCTGGATGACAATGTTGCTCTGAATGAAACCTCACAACTTCTCCTATTTTAACTTGCCCAGACAAACGGGGAAGTTGGCCTTGCCGTCTTTTATAAGAAGGACCATAGATGTTCTCTTATCTCCCTTGGGGACTTCACTACATTTGAGGTTCTCTGTTTTTTAATGAATAACAAAGACCCTGTTCTCTGTGTGTTAATTTATAGACCCCCAAAACAGAAATCTGTTTTTATTACTGAATTTTCAGAACTCTTATATCTCATTACCCGGAGATTTGATAATCTAATTCTACTTTGAGATTTCAACATACATGTCTGCTGCCTTTCTCACTCTTCTTCTGCTGACTTCATGAATCTTGTTGAATTATTTGACTTTACACAGTTTGTGATTGGGCCCACTCACTGTAAGGGCCACACACTTGACTTAGTGCTCTCACTAGGTCTATCCCTCCATAACATGGAACTAACTGATATGTGTGTGCCCGACCACAAAGTTGTTCTTTTTAATGCCCCTCTTCCCTGTCCGACCCCTAAATCCTCTGTTCCTATTCCCGTGTCTTCAATTCTAACTCTGCTAGAGCTTTCAGTGATGCCTTTACAGCCTCTTATCATTCCTGTTCTTCTAAGAGCTACTCTAACACTGACACCGATGCTATGATTATGTATTTTAACAGTACCTGCCAGTCTATTCTGGACTCTGTCGCACCCTTTAAAACCAGAATACCCACACATAATACTCAGCCTTGGCTAAATGATCACACTAGGTCCACCAAGAGAGATTGTAGAAGAGCTGAACGTAAATGGAAAAAATGGCGAATAAATCACAGGAGTCTCTCATCTGTCTGAAGAATCTCATGGTGAAATCAGCAGGCTGTTAAAAATGCTAGATTCAATCATTACTCCAACACCATCTCTAATAACAATAACAATCCCAGAACCCTGTTTAAAGTGAGCAATTATATTATTCCCCCCCTCCTACTGTGTACTTTGAACCTTCCCCCAAAAATATGAAGAATTTCTTTGCTTCTACATGACTAAAATTGAAAACATCAGACTCCAGATTACATCAACCGTTCTGATAATGTAGTGCGACTTAGCATTCTAGATTCACCTAACATCCAAGTTCCTCTTAGTCAGTTTGAGCCCACTACCTTAACAACTCTCAAAAAAGTAATCGCCACATGAAATCTACATGTTGTCAGTTAGAAACTATCTCCACACCCTTCTCAAAGGAGTAATTGAAACAGTGGGTCCCTCCATCTGTATGCTGTATAATCTGTATGCTGTTTTTAGTATGTTTACTGGATTTTATTCTGTAAAAGCACCTTGTACCTATGTTAAGAAAGGCGCTATACAAATTAAGTTATTATTATTATTATTATTATATAGATAATCTCTGTATAGATCGTGTCTATGCAACTCTATATAGATCATCTCTATACAGATCATCTCTATCAATCTCTATATAGATCACATCTGGCCTTCAATGTAAAGCGCTTTAGATAAAAGCACTATTGTATATAAGTGCAGTCCATTTACCATCTATCCAACTCTATATAGATCATTTCTATATAGACCATCTCTATCCAGTTCTATGTAGATCATCTCTATCCAGTTCTATGTAGATCATCTCTATCCAGTACTATGTAGATCATCCCTATCTATGTTGTTTTTCTTCCTACTGGATCTCAGAGGCTTGCTGTCTGCAGCCAGTCCCAATTCACACAGTTTGTCTTCCTAGGTCAAAGGGCCAATCAGGTTGATGTATGTGTCTGATCTCTCTGACATCACTATGCTTAACAGGAAGTACACAGATCTTAAATCAAGCAACAGTGATGAAACCTCCTCATGTCCAGACCTCCCTCTCTCCCCTCTCTCTCTCCCTCCCTCTCTCCCCTCTCTCTCCCTCCCTCTCTCACTCTCTCTCCTTCTCTCTGTCTCTCTCCCTCTCCTTTTCTCTTTCTCTAATCTTTCTCTCTTTCTCTCTCTCTCTCTCTCTCTCTCTCTCTCTCTCTCTCTCTCTCTCTCTCGCTCTCTGAGGCTCTAAGGCACACAACATGTGGATTTGTCCCATTCTGAGGATCAAACCCCTTATGAACACGTCATTTCGGGTTGGACTCATCGATAAGGAATGAATGAATGAATGAATGAATGAATGATGAACCACATCAGTGCAACAAGAGGCTTTTCCACGGATAAGATATTCCGAGGTTCAACTTCTTCAATGTCTTAACATTGAAAGTTCGATAGCCACCAGTCAGTATTGACAGTTTCACACCAGCCTCTTGCACTGTTACTATCCGCTCCTCACTGGCTTACTGTAAACTATTGTTGCCAAAATGTGACAGGCAGACATCAAAGCCCTGTGTGGGAGACTGCATGTGAGACAGCAGCCACAGTGTGTCGTTTTAGATCAGAGAGATGTTTGACAAGACTTCAAACGCCACTGTCTACAGTGTTACTGAGGACACATGCTCAAGGACCCCTGATCCTCAAACATGAAAGATCCTCAAACAAGTGTGCGTGTGTGTGTGTGTGTGTGAGAGAGAGAGAGAGAGAGTGTGTGTGTGTGTGTGTGTGTGTGTGTGTGTGTGTGTGTGTGTGTGTGTGTGTGTGTGTGTGTGTATACGTGCATGTATGTGTGCGTGTGCGTGCGTATGTGTGAGACTTTATTGCATGTGTGTGTGCCAGGCCCCTGTCAGCACTTGATAACCCCCACCCCCCTCCTCCTCTCCTCCTCTCCTCCTCTCTCTCCTCCGGCCAAACCCCATACAGACTCTCTCTGAGACAAGCGACCGGATCAACAGGCACAAGACTGCGTTAGCCTGACAAACCCAAGCCCCCCGGCCGTGGGTCCCGGCCAGAAGAATAGAGCGTGCCGTTGAGCCGCCGAGGTTTGTCGGCTTATCCTGTTGGCCCGTGGAACAATGACCAGGCACTTCCCCGGCCCGTTCCCAGCCCAGGGGCCCAGCTCAAGATCGGACCGGCTGATACCGGTCAGCGCCGCTAATCTGCCCCTGCCACGTCCTCCTGTGCGAAGCCCGGCCCGCCGGCCGCTGGAGCGCCGCTGGACAAACGGACAGATAAATCACCGGGGTTATCGAGCCAGAATCAGGCTGACATTACAGTGGGCAGCTGCAGCGCTATGCCAGGGCTGGGCCTGGGGGAACGCACAAACATATACACACACCGCAGCGCACACACACCGCAGCGCACACACACACTTACACACACACACACACCAATATCGTCCTTCAGTCCAGCCTGTTGATGTCTAGTAGTATATAGATAAACCCACTCCACATACACACACACACACACACACTAAGATAAAGACAGAACTAGAGAGACTGGGAGTTGTCCTGGACACCTCTCTCTCCCTCTCTACACACACACTCTCTCTCTCCCTCCCTCCGCCCCCCCTCCCTCTCTCTCTCTCTCTCTCTCTCCCTCCATCCATCCCTCTCTCTCTCTCTCTCTCTCTCTGAAGTGTGAATGGGAGATTCCAGGGTGTGCTTGTGGGTGTGCTGATGACAGGTATGTTCCAGGTCTGGAGCTCAACTGCCACAGTTGACCCCCCCCCCCCCTCACACACACTACACACACACCTCCTCCTTAACCCCCCAAGGGCTCCAGCACGTTGGTGAGTGTGTGAGGAGTGTGACTAGGCACCACCCCCCCCCCCCCATCTCCACTAATACACCCCCCCACCCCTCCTCTGCCCTTCTGTTATTCCCCCTGAAAATCCCCTCTGCTTCCCCACCAGATAAGGCGCATGACCGCACTGTTGTCAGCACTTATTACAGATAAGAGTTCTATCAGAGAGAGAGAACGATAGACAGAGAGGAGGGGGGGGGGGGGAGGAGAGAGAGAGAGAGAGAGAAGGAGACAGAGAGAGGGAGGAAGAGGGAGAGTGAGAGAGAGAGAGGTGGAGGGGCACCAGTCTGGAGACCCTGAGTTTCAGACAGGGCTGTTACTGGAACGTCTGTGGCACGGCACCATGTAGATAGGAGGCCCTGCTGACGGCTGTGTGCACTCAGCACTGGCCTTGGTTTGGCAAAGTTTGTTTATAATTGAACGGTTTATTTTGATAGCGGTGTGTGTGTGTGCGTGTGTGTGTGCGCGTGCATGCATGCGGGGGGGTAGGGGGGGCATTGAGCTGGTAGAGGAGAGACTCACCAAGACTTCCTCTAGCAAGCATCCTGACAGGAAGTCCAAGCCTTGTGACAGGAAGTAACAGCTTCGGAGCACCTGTCTGTAATAATCAGACGACAGCAGCTGTTTGATTCATACCATCATTGTGTCAGCAGAGTGATGAATGCTGCTCTACACTAAGGCACAGCACTGTTGAATTGAATTGAAACCTTTATTCATACAGGGAAGACAATTGAGAGCAAGATCTCTTTTTAAATGCCAAACACACACACACGCGCCCATTTTTTTGTTGTATCGTAATACGCAATCATGACAAATAGCACAGTGTCACCGCAGGGCCAAAGGGCAGTGACATCATGCTGGGCTCTGCCAGAGACGTGGCAGAGAATGGCAGGAAGCCCTCTTATTATTCTGAGCCGGGTCCGCTCGCCGGCGCGGGCCCCCGTAGGCCGCCGCCGCCACCGCCGCCGGGGTTCCCGGGCTGACATGTTCTCGCTCGCCGGGATATCCGACTGGCGGCGGGTGCTCCGACCCAACGCCTGGATATTCGGCCCCTGAGACGCTGGGAGCTTCCTGCTATAGGATGCACTCGCTTGTCTCTCCCGTGACCCCTGACCCCAATAAAGACCTGCGATAAGACTGGGAGAGGGGGGGGGAGAGGAAGGGGGGAGGGCGGAGAGGAGAGGAGGGGGGGGGGGGTTGCCACAGTATTGTGAGACTAGCTCCTCCCCCCAATCTCAAAGAAGGTAGCCCCCCAGCCATCATTCTCTGACAGACTGGACAATACAGAGGAGGAGAGGAAGAGAGAAGAGGAGAGGGGAAGTGAGGAGAGAGAAAGAGGAGGGTAGGAAGAGAGGCCAGGAGAGGAAGAGGATGGATGTTATTGTGACAAGGCTAGCTTGTTGTTTCAGTTAACCTCTCTGTTTTGATTCTCGCTGGGTTGCTGCGAGAGGACCTTATAGGTACTGGTCCATCTTATCTGATGTAGGCAGTATCACAGGGACTTCAAGGCTAAACAGCAGTAGACAGGGTATAGAGAGGGTAGGACTTGTCCAGTCGACCTGAGGGCCTGAAACCTGCCAGGTCAGTTCGAGTCCGTGCACTTTCCCCACCTATGGTGAGAGGGGTCGCTTGGGAGAGGAACCAAAGGGAAGACGCCACATTCAGGAAGTTAGGACTGTTGTTGCGGCGTCTCTTGTTGCAGCGTCTCTTGTTGACTGCGGCTACCGGAGGCGTCCTGCTGGTGACTGCAGTGGGCCTTGTGTATGGGGAGGAGCGTCTGAGTGTATTGTGTGTGTGTGTGTGTGTGTGTGTGTCTGTGTGTGTGTGTGTGTGTGTGTGTGTGTGTGTGTGTGTGTGTGTGTGTATGTGTGTGTGCGCGCGTGTGTGCTGTTTTCATTGTGTGCTGGGGATGCTGGGAGGGGAAGAACAATAATGCATGCAATGCTGATGTTGGAACGGCTCCATGTTGCCTTTCCCAGGCTGGCCAGCCTTGGGAACTACTGATACCAGGGAGGGCACACCGAGGCTGGGGACCTGGAGACCTGGGGCTGGGGTTAGGACTGGAGACCTGGGGCTAGGGGCTAGGGCTGGAGACCTGGGGTTAGGGCTGGAGACCTGGGGTAAAGGCTGGAGACCTGGGGCTGGGGTTAGGACTGGAGACCTGGGGCTAGGGTGATGGTTGGAGACCTGGGGCTAGGGGTTAGGGCTGGAGACCTGGGGTTAGGGTTGGAGACCTGGGGCTAGGGGTTAGGGCTGGAGACCTGGGGCTAGGGGTTAGGGCTGGAGACCTGGGGTTAGGGGTTAGGGCTGGAGACCTGGGGTTAGGGCTAGAGACCTGGGGCTAGGGGTTAGGGCTAGAGACCTGGGGCTAGGGGTTAGGGCTAGAGACCTGGGGCTAGGGGTTAGGGCTGGAGACCTGGGGCTAGGGGCTAGGGCTGGAGACCTGGGGCTAGGGTGATGGTTGGAGACCTGGGGCTAGGGTGATGGTTGGAGACCTGGGACTAGGGGTTAGGGCTGGAGACCTGGGGTTAGGGTTGGAGACCTGGGACTAGGGGTTAGGGTGGAGACCTGGGACTAGGGGTTAGGGCTGGAGACCTGGGACTAGGGGTTAGGGCTGGAGACCTGGGGCTAGGGTGATGGTTGGAGACCTGGGACTAGGGTGAGGGCTGGAGACCTGGGGCTAGGGGTTAGGGCTGGAGACCTGGGACTAGGGGTTAGGATTGGAGCTGGCCCTCAGTCACTGGGTACAGGGTCTGCAAGCAGTGCTGATGGAAGCCTGGAACAGCAAGTATGTCAGAGATGACAGGAATCCTTTTCTCCGCCTGGGAACTGAGGAGGCACACACAAACACACGCTCCCACACACAAACACCGCACGCACACAAACGTGCGCCCAAGGCTCCCTCAAGGCTCTGTAAGGTTCTACCAAGGCGGCAAGCAAGTGTGTGTTTCTGTGTGTGTGTGTGTGTGTGTGTGTGTGTGTGTGTGTGTTTGCTCCTGTGTGTGTGTGTGTCTGGTGTTTTGAGGTCCCTTGCCCTGCATCAGTATCAGCGATGCCGCATGTTTGCCGTCTCCCAAGGATGGAGGTCAACAACACACAGATAACATAGCAGGCAGTGCAGGCTCATCTCCAGGCTCCTCCCCTTCCTCTCTATGCCGTGAGCTGAGGAGAGGAGAGGTGAGGAGAGGAGAGGATGAGGTCATAAAAGGAAAGGGTGGAGAGCAGAGAAGAGAGGAGGGTGAGGAGAAGAGAGGAGAAGGGTGAAGAGCAAAGCAGAAGAGAGGAGAAGGGATGTGATGAGAGGAGCAGACAGGGGAGAGGAGAGGAAAGGAGAGCAGACGGAAGGGAGGAGAAGAGACGAGAAGAAAAGATGACAGAAGAGAGGGGGAGAGGAAAGGAGAGCAGAGGAACAGAGATGAGCCAGTCTCATCTCCAGGCTAATATGAAATACTCAATCATCTACAGTACATATGAGAGGGGAAGAGAGGAGTGGAGTTGATGCCTGCTTGCTCAGCCACCTGTATTGCCTATCCTGACCTCCTGCCTGGGAAACAGCTAGTCCAGGGTTGGGACAGATAGAGCTAATCCTGGGCTGAGGCAGACAGAGCTAGGCCAGGGGCCTCATTTATCAAAGATGGTGTAAAACCGACACTAAAAATGGCCATACACCCAAATGGCGAAAATGGCATACACTCAAAAAGTGTAGACCGTTTTCGGATTTACCAAACCATGCGTAGGCACCGCTGTACGAAATCTCCCCTGATAAATCACACCTTACCTAAAGAAATGCGCATGTGAACGCGTCTCATATCCCGCCCTCTACTCGCCCAAACTCAACCATATATGGTCAATGCAAAGTAGCAGCTGAATGATTTGGGTGTTGATCGTGTGCACATTTGCGATTCCTATAAATGAATTTGTTCAAGGATGGTGCCCTGATCATGATGTGAGTGCAGTCAGTGGTTCCGATTACATTGAGAAAACTGGATATTACTGCAAATCACCTTTTGGTGTCGGCCTGCTCCTCCACAGTGTGAGGGAACCTAATGTACCGATCATTCATCCTAATGAGGCCATCCCAGACTGCAGGCATTATTGCGCTCAGTGACGGCTGAGATATCCCGGACCTTTAGGGAACAGATTTAACAGGATTAGATCATTCCCGGCAGGGGCTTCAGTCACAAGGGTGAACAAGTTAATGTTAAGGTCTGCCGACCAATTGCTGCTGGAGCTACGGTAGGTGCCAAAAAACAGATTAAAGTCTAGAGGTGACAGGACTTTTGCGGCGGCCCCCCCGAGACTCTGGAATAGCCCCTTTAAGTCAGATCCTCCCAGAATCGTGATATTTTTAAATCCTCCCTAAAAACCTACTTCTTCTCTCTGGCGTCTCACTCAGTCTGAGCACAAGCCGAGTCTATGTTTCATGCTTGTCTGTTGAAATTCCTTGTTTTTACTTATGGTCCACCACTTTGGTTGACTGCTGTCATTTTACATTTTCATTTGAAATGTGCTTTATAAATAAAGCTTGCCTTGCCTTGCCTTAACATACACACCTGTAGCTAGTTCCCGCAGGTATGTCCCGGTTGCCAGGAAACCCAGAGTGGTTAGTACCTGTGCCAAAACATGAAGGGTAGGTCACTGCAGTATGTCCAAATGTGAACAACACATTCATCATTACTATTCATTCTTGAAGTGCTGCCTTGGCCTCATTATTCAGTTTTAGATGTGGTCCGTAGGCCTACCTGTGTTGGCACTGACATTGCGCTGCTGCACCGGGTGGTCCTTCCTCTGGACCCAGGTCAGCACATAGCTCAAAGAGCCCGGCTCTAGGGAGTCTAAATCGGTTGATTAGCCAGTCAGCATCATAGGCAGCAGATCTGTTGGTCCTGGAACACCCGGTCCCTTCTGATCCTCCCACCACCGTCTCCAGGGTCAACAACAGCGTTGCGCATCGGCGAGGTCGTCCAGCAGCCTGAGGATTGCTGGATCCATCTTGTTCCATTACGCACAGGTAGACTCGCCGCAGTATTTATATGCTTGCAACAAACTTGTGTACTTAATATGCTTGCAACACACTTGTGTACATCTTGATGACAATTTAATCATCAAGTATTGGCATTTGATTTGATGGTGAGCTGGATTTGGTGTGTGAGAACCTATCATTGCGCAGACAAGTTTGGAACAGCATAGGCCAAGTTTAGAAAACAAATCCATATGTGACAATAAATAGGCCTGTTAGGGGAAATAATCTTGCATTTGAGATACATTTTTGTGGTGAATTGGGCCATTATAGGCATGATAGTGCATTTATAAACTCCCCGTGCCCTTCCTCTGGAGGGCAGCTGTACAGCTCAGGAGGTAGAGCGGGTCGTCCAATGATCGTGGGGTCGGCGGTTCAAATCCCGGCTCCTCCTGACTGCATGTTGAAGTGTCCTTGGGCAAGAGACTGAACCCCAAATTGCTCCCAATGAGCAGGCTGGCCCCTTGTATGGCAGCTGCTGCCATTGGTGTGTGTATGTGTGTGTAAATGGTTGAATGAGAGGCCTTCATTGTAAAGCGCTTTGGATAAAAGGGCTATATAAGTGCAGTCCATTTACCATTTACCATCCTCTCTCCCTCGCACATTGCAATTCACCGACTCACCACAAGTGATTCCCCCGTCTTCAGAAAGGGTGTACACCATGGTCAGAGTGGATGTATATGTCCACACTTTTTCCCGTC
This sequence comes from Borostomias antarcticus, assembly GCF_949987555.1. Taxonomy (NCBI): domain Eukaryota; kingdom Metazoa; phylum Chordata; class Actinopteri; order Stomiiformes; family Stomiidae; genus Borostomias; species Borostomias antarcticus. The sequence goes on from NC_140252.1 coordinate 12,548,951, forward strand.
AAGTTTTTGTTTGATAGATCACATACCTGGTGGAGAAAAGTGTGTACGCACAAAATGGGGGAAAAGGTGTATACACAATGATAAATGAGGCCCCAGGGCTGTGGCAGACAGAGCTAGTCCAGATCTGGGGCAGACAGAGTTAGTCCAGGGCTGGGGCAGGCAGAGGTAGTCCAGATCTGGGGCAGATAGAGTTAGTCCAGATCTGGGGCAGACAGAGTTAGTCCATATCTGGGGCAGACAGAGTTAGTCCAGGGCGGGGGCAGACAGAGCTAGTCCAGGGCTGGGGCAGATAGAGTTAGTCCAGATCTGGGGCAGACAGAGCTAGTCCAGGGCTGGGGCAGACAGAGTTAGTCCAGGTCTACAGAGTTAGTCCAGGGCTGGGGCAGACGGAGCTAGTCCAGGGCTGGGGCAGATAGAGTTAGTCCAGGGCTGGGGCAGATAGAGTTAGTCCAGGGCTGGGGCAGACGGAGCTAGTCCAGGGCTGGGGCAGACAGAGTTAGTCCAGGGCTGGGGCAGACAGAGCTAGTCCAGGGCTGGGGTAGACAGAGTTAGTCCAGGGCTGGGGCAGACGGAGCTAGTCCAGGGCTGGGGCAGACGGAGCTAGTCCAGGGCTGGGGCAGACAGAGTTAGTCCAGGGCTGGGGCAGACGGAGTTAGTCCAGGGCTGGGGCAGACGGAGCTAGTCCAGGGCTGGGGCAGACAGGGAATTCTATGAGAGGCTGATGACAGGTCAATCTACTGCAGGAGCTGGGAGATGAGTGGTGGAGAGGGAGGTACACACACACACACACACACACACAATGCACTGATGTGTGCCTTTCTCAGACATTATCCCTTATTAACTACTCTGATGATACATTGATGGGTACAGAGAGAGAGAGAACCCATTGAATCCCCCAATAACTGAGCAGGAATTACTGGACCAAATATAGGCCCTGAAACCCAGAGAGATCGATGTACACTGCCATACTCAAACTGCTCAACGTGTCCTGGGTGTGGGCTATTTTCCCCACATCTGGAACTAAGGACTAATACTGTAGCAGCAGTATTCAAACGAGGACACAAGCTCGACTCCAAATAATTAGAAATGCATTATGTGTCAGTCAGCAGCAGCCATGGGGAATATATTATGTGCAATAATAAACACCCGAATGCATCTCTTCCTCGGAGACCACAACTTCACCACAAGTCAAATTCTGATCATACATTATTTTAAAAAAGCATCAAACTCAATCAAATCAGTGTATGAAAATGAGAACTGTGCAGTAGGAATTGGAAATAAACAAACAGATTTATTCCCCCAAAGATGTGGAGTACGCCAGGGTTGCAATTTAAGCCTTGGTCTATTCATGTATATTTATGAATTGGCATGGGGTTTATTGTGTCATTTTATCAGATGCTTTTTTTAAGCAGAGCATAATTAGGCCAATTCCCCCTTATAATCAAAATGTACTTCTTTTTTTTTAAAGCACATAAATTCTACAAGCACCTAAAACAAGATTCCCCCACTTCTACCAGCATGGAGCCCTGACCAGCCCAGAGGAACACACAGGGAACAGTCTCCTCCGCCAGCTGGTCACTGAGCGACACCAACGTCACCATCCCTCAGGACAACACCGCAGTCTGCCTGGCCCAACCGAAAAACAGCAAGAACATTACTGGAAAGACATTGCAAGAACAGAAAGTAAACCAGAATGCTATTTGGATCTAAACAGACAGTACACTGTTGCACACTACCCGACCACTGTGACTGATCAGAAACTGAGGATGGCACTGTGTACGGGCCCGCTGAACACAGCCTGGCCATGGAGACGGGCCGTCACAGACCTGGATACCCAGGGAGGACAGGCTGGGCTCACTCTGCCCATGGGGCGAGGTGGAGACAGAGCTACACTTCCTCTATGAGGAAATTCAAACAACCCCCCCCTCATAAAAATCCTAAAAAATATATAAAGAATTCAAAACCCACATTCACTGACCAGGCAAAATTACATTTGCTATTAGGAGAAAAGCCCCACTACTCATCTATTGCAGCAAAGAATGTGGCAACCTGCCATAGTCTTAAGAACAAGCAGTGAACAACATAACAGTGGAATGTAAATAAATCAAAAATGTTTGACTCGTTGTTTGTTAGCAGTGCAATCTTGTATTTGTGCCGGTCTTATATTGCAAATTTTTGTTTTGGATTTTGCTTGCTTTTTTTTATGGTGCATGTTTGCTTTGGCAGTACTTGAAAACAAGACAGAGAGATAGACAGAAAGACAGGAAGAGAGAGAGAGAGAGAGGATTGAACGTGTGAAAGGTCAGAAGTTGGCCTGGTTCTGTGAAGGCTGCCGCTTCTTTCAGCTTTTATATCATGTCGGTTCAATTGGCCGTACAACAAACAAACAATGTGAAGAATAGGGCTGGGACCTGAGGGGGGGGGGGGGGTAGAAGAGAGGCGGAGGTTGAGGAGGTGGTGAAGAAGAAGAAGAAGGGAAAGGAGGGAAGAGAGTGGTTGGGGGGAGAAGTAGACGGGAGGAGGAGGAGAAGAGTGGAGACAGTGATTGAGGGAGGATGATAAGAAGGAGGAGGGAAAAGAGAGAATATGGTGGTTTGACAGAGGAGAGGAGGAGGAGAAGAAGAGGCGGTTTCGGGGAGGAGGAGAAGAGGGGGGAAGGCGGTCGGGGGGGAGGAGAGGTAGAGGCAGACAGTGGTTTTGGGGAGGCGAAGAGAGGAGGAGGGAGCAGGAGGAGGGGAGGAGAGAGACGTCGGCCGGGTCAGCGGTAACCTCAGTGTGGCAGCAGTCTGCCTGTGTCCCTAGACTCCTCTCTCACACGACGATTAGGTTTCAGCGCAGGGCAGCGAGCTGTGGGAACGAAGCCGTCGCTCTGGCTGGCTGCCTGGGAGAGGGGGGGGGGGGGGCTGGGTGGCGGCGCACGGGACCGGACCCAGGGGGGGGGGGGTGGGGGGGGAGTTGAGGGGTGGAGGTTCTACGCTGCAAACAATGTCCTGTCTTCACTGTTCAACGAGCTACAGCTGGAGATTCCCTCCAACTGGCATGGGAGTCAGTGTGTGTGTGTGTGTGTATTGGGGTGTGGGGGGCAGCGTACCCTCAGGGGGCTTGTGGTGGTCTCTTTCTCTCCCACTAATTGCAGTTTGTCTCAAAACAAAAAGCCAACTTAGTCTTTGATCCGATGTTTTTCTTGACTCCAGGCTCCTTAGTTATAGGCTATTGAAATGAAATGACGTGTAGTTCCATTAGTCCAACTCTGAACATGTATGTGATCTCTTCAGCTCTGTAGATGTGAAAATCTGTTTACTCCCAAAGCTGAATTTCTTTCTGTCCCACTATTTTATTTTCTCTCTCTCTCTGTCTGTCTGTCTGTCTGTCTGTCTGTCTGTCTGTCTGTCTGTCTGTCTGTCTGTCTGTCTGTCTGTCTGTCTGTCTGTCTGTCTGTTTATAGCTTTTGATGTTAGAATATACTCTCACTCCCCCTCATATCTCTCTCCCTCTCTCTCCCCGGTACCAAGTGTAGCCTCTCGACATTATCTGGGCTGGTCGGTGATGTCAGCCCCTCAGACAGACACGCTGTCCCGGAGGAGAGCCTCAGATTAGACCGGAGGACAGTCTGGATGTTCCACCGTCTCACCTCGCTCTCCTGAAATAACCGGATGACTCAAATTCACCTCCCACACTCCAGCTGGGCTGAAAAATGATTATCACAGCTCATCTACGGGTGGGATTTTGAATGAATAGCCATAGCCTACGTTTGAATGAAAAGGCCTACGTCTAGGAAAATAAATGTTCTCAAGTGGTTGTGTGAATTTTCAAGAATTCTCACATTCATAGCTAAGGAAATAAGGATTTATAGTGGTTTCACCATGACTCCAATAAACATAGAGTAGGCTACATTATTTAGTCAACGTTTCTTAGGTAGGCCTAAGAGTTTTGTTAAAAGCATTCCGTGCCCAACTCTCTTCCCGGAATGTTAGAGCAGAGGCCGAGCTCCCATGTCTGTCTGTTATTGTGTCACGGCTCCCGCTGCGTGTAAACAATTTCTCACGCTTCTCGCGGCCCGCGGCTGTTTCTGGACAACAGTTCTAAAACCGGACCGATTCTTATCTGGGGAGCACACGGGCATGCGCCACGGCGGCAGCAACTTCTCCTCCTCTTCACTGGTCTCTGGTAGTATTTGTTTTCCCTGTCGTGGGTGTTCCGGGGCAGGACGGGGCGGATACGCTGCTGAGTGTGTGATCGAGGCTCCCGCGGTCCGTGGGAACGCTGTACAGAGGGGAGGAGACGGTCAACGGACCAGTCAAGTCTACCTGGACGCGTGCACAGCCACCGGAGAGGACAGCCGCTAGCGAGACACACACACTCCCGGTATCGCCATGAAGAGGCCTTGTGAGGATACGACGTCCGACAGCGAAATGGATGAAACTATTGATGTCGGCAGTGAGAACAACTATTCGGGGTAAGAAGGAAATATGACAGGAGCGTTTGTTGATGGAACAGATAGAGACGCTCGGCACGCGCGTTCTCCGACAGCCATACGGGGGAATAGGCTATATTTGATAGAAAGTTGGGCGTAGGCTACAACTTTTTGTTTTGTTAAAAACTTCGTTAGAGTCTAAAACTTCCGTTTATACGTATGAGCCCTCACCTTGGCGAGTTTTTCTTTTTGGCTAGACAGACTACAAGGATGCACTGATGCACGAATTAATTAACAACCACAACCTTCTTATGAATAGCCTATTTGCATTAATTTATGAATCATTTGATTTTCGTTAATTAATAATATTTCTATTATATTTTAAGTTCTGAGTGAATCCTAATGGTTTTGTCCTCCTGTAGGCACAGTAGCGGGTCGTTTATAAGATGCGGATCTCCAACAACCACGTCCCAGGTCATGGCCAGGAAGAAACGAAGAGGGGTAACTTGACCTATCAGCATTATTAATAAATTCATGATGATCGATTGTGAATAATTGTTTATTATATTTATAATTTTGGCCATTGTTATTCATCTTATTAGACTATGTTTTATGTTTTTATTTTTGTACAATAACTTTTTATTATAATTAGCCTACAACAATAATGGACATATTGATAATAGGCCTAACAAGTAGGCCTAACCTACATTTAACAATATAAATGTAGGTTACTTGTTAGGCCTATTATCAATATGTCCATTATTGTTGTAGGCTAATTATAATAATAATTAGGCCTATTGTTGTTGCCATTCTTCTACTTCTTAGTAGTAGGCTATTGTTATTATTAGGCTATCATTATTAGGCCTGTTATTATTATTGTTGTTGCTGTTGTTATTCGTTAGGCTTAATTATTATGGAATAATCATGTGGTTTATTCATTCCCCCAGATTATCGAAAAGCGAAGGAGAGATAGAATAAACAACAGTTTAACAGAGTTACGCCGTTTGGTTCCAACCGCGTTTGAGAAACAGGTGGGTCGAAATGGCAAATTTCATATCGAAAATACTTTTATACTTTTACGACGCTGAGACGATTAAAAACAAAATAATGTGAATCCACCGTGTCGCTCTCGCAGGGCTCTGCCAAACTGGAGAAAGCCGAGATCCTACAGATGACGGTTGACCACCTGAAGATGCTGCAAGCCACCGGCGGGAAAGGTAGGACCCTGTGTGAGTTCACGGCTGTCTGGGCGGTGAAACCGGAGCGAGCAGTTCTCTTTGACGGGATTAAAGGAGGGGAAACCAAAACTAATGTCGGGATTGAGCTCGTGGGAACGCGCTGGCGGGACAAAAGAGGCACTTGACCCTGAGACCGTGTTTGCTTTCATAAACCCGTGGGAGGGGCGGGGCCGGCCGCGCTCACAGGCAGCCCTGGCTGCCGGGGCTTGTTGGGGTTTCACCGGCGTGTAAAAACGGCCGCTCAGGGGGGACAGAGTAAACATACAAACATCCCAGCGGCCAGACTCTGCCCTAGGGCTCAGTCAGAGAGCTATAAACTGGCGAAAAGCATGCCGGTCCATAGCTGGAGAGGAACTGTAATGACAGCAGGGACTGAGCTGGAGCTATTAGGGCTGAGCAGTAATAGCTGGGGCTGCGGCCAGAGGGATGATTCCTGGAGCTTGAGCTGGGGAATATGATTGGGGCTGTGGGCTTGTTTGACCGGTCAAGTCTGGTTGAGTTTGGTGCTGTATGTTGATTTGTTGACAGGGATACCGCAGGCTCTAGGGCTGCGTTTCAGTGTTCTGTTTGGTCGCTTATGCATGTTCTTTGTTCCCTCTTTCTGTGTGTGTGTGTGTGTGTGTGTGTGTTCTCCGCATCCCTATAGGCTACTTCGATGCCCACTCCCTGGCCATGGACTTCTTGAGTATCGGTTTCAGGGAGTGTCTGACGGAGGCCGCCCGCTACCTGAGCTCCGTGGAGGGTCTGGAGAGCGGCGACCCGCTGCGGCTGCGCCTCGTCTCGCACCTCTCCTCCTGCGCCTCCCAGAGGGAGACCTCGGCGGCCATGGCCCACCACCACCACCCCCAGGCGCTGCACCCCCACTGGGCGGCGGCCGCCGCCTTCCACCCCCTCCCTGCCGGGGCCTTCCTCCAGGCTGCCCTGCCCTCCCCGGACAGCAGCAGCAGCAGCGGCGCCCCCTCCAGGCCGACGGAGGTAGCGCAGCACCGCGGCGGCGCCTGCTCCTCCTCCTCTGCCGCCGCCCTCCTCACCGCCACCTTCTCCTCCCACTCAGACTCCTCCTCTTCCCTCAGAGCGCCGTCTGCCGCCCCGGCTCTCTCCACCTCCCTGCTCTCTCTCTCCGCCACGGTTCATGCGGCGGCGGCGGCGGCGGCAGCGGCGGCCCAGACTTTCCCGCTCTCCTTCCCGGGGGGCTTCCCGATCTTTCACCCCGGCATCAGTGCCTCTTCCCTGGCCATCTCGGCTGCCAGCCCCCCCTCCTCCTCCAGCTCCTCCACGCCCCAGGCCGGCAGCAGCAGTAAGCCCTACAGACCTTGGGGAACAGAGGTGGGGGCCTTCTGACTGGGCTGAGACCGCCCTGGTCCGGTTTGGGACCCTCAGAGCCGATTGGTTCGACCCGGGAAATTTCAGTGACTCTGACTGGTGTGACCGGGAACTTCAGAGACTGTGATTGGACCGGTCAGGACCCTAAGAGCTTTTGTATTGGTCTGACCAGCTTCTGATCGGTGGGTCCGAGAACTTCAGAGACACTGACTGGTCTTTCCAGGGGCCCCTCTGAGCTTCTGATTGGTGTAAGACTATCTGGGGGACAGAGGAAGACTGACACACCTGGATGGTGACGGTCTCCAGGTCTGCGCTCCCATAGAAACTCACCAGCCCTAACCCTCCTGTCTGGCTGACGGTGACCGCATCTAACCGCGCTGAAACACGCCACGCAGTCCCCAAGGGAGAGAACCTCAGAGGGTGATGTTTTCCAGACTCCAGACCAGCTTTGATGTTCTAGTCAAGAACTAAGAGGAGACAGAGATGGTATTTCTCCCTGTTTGTTAGTCTGTTTTCACCGGTCTGTAAACAAATGCTCAGTTTAACCTGCGCACGGCGCTCTCACTGGAGCCACTAATCAATCAATCAATCAATCAATCAATGACTCATTCAAATGAAGGACCGTTTAAAACCAAAGGTTATTGTGATAATCAAACCAGGATTGAGTCCATGCCAGTGTTCTAATCCATGAACTAACCCAGTATGTTTGTAAATATGTGTATGAGATGATGATAGAAAGTGTATTTGAAGGTAGAAGAAGACATATTGGTATATGATTCACCTCAATCTGCTGCTGGGGAGAGATGAAGACAGAAACTACAGTACCCACTGTCCCCCAGTGCTTCAACACTCTGCAGCTCAAAGATGCTACTGTAACCTGTTTGGTATGTGGTTTTGTATTCTGTTCAGAAATATGTAACAGTTTTCTATGCAACAACAACTCCTCTACCACAGATGTCACAGATTAAAACTTTTTGAATGTCTGTCCATTCCAGAATTAATTCCCTCCCCTCCTCCCTCCCTCCCTTCCTCCCTCCCTCCCTCCCTCCCTCCCTCCCTCCCTCCCTCCCTCTCTCTCTCTCTCCCACCACAATAGACAGACCCAATGTGTTCCAGTGTTTAATGCTTTATTAAAAGGCTTTTCTCTTCTACAAGGCACAAACAGATGACCACTAAGTATATGTGTAATCTATTCTGGTGAGGAGAAATATTCATCTTTGCTGTGATGTATTGTTGAGATGATGGAAAACAAATAGCTCTATGCCCCAGCACAATTATAACTGGCACTGGCACACAGAGAACTGTAAATCCGTCACGGTTAAATGTTTGCCAAAACAACATCCCCGCAGTTTTATAATTGCATGTGCTCTACATCTTGAAATTAAGAAAATATGCTGCCCATGTGTTTTGGATGCTTTTTAAGGGTTTCTTGTTGTCAATGCTGATCTGGCGGTGCATGAGGAGGGGAGGGTTTGGTTCCGTCACCACCTCTTGTGAAATAACGGTTTAAACAGGATAGTCGCCTGTAGGCCTATCACCGTCCTTGGCTGACCGCCGTTCTTCACCACAAACCGGGTCACACCTCCTCAAGACGGCCCTCTAATCCTGCGCCTTTATCCCGGCGGGGTCTGCTCCAGAGATTTACATCGGTAAATCACTGTCACACCATTAAATGCTTTAAGGGAAGAAAGTATCAGCATTTCCAAGTGAATGGGGATTAGGACAAACAGCGACTGCTGCCCGGCGACAAGCATGGGAACGGCGCTCGACCATAAATCCAGGAGTTATCTGCCCTAACCGGGGCCCGTTCTCACGCCGGCGGAGCCACTTTGAAGTCACAGTCATAAATCTGACGCGCGCATGACCCGCAGAAACATCAGTTGGGCGGTGGCGCGGGATAGTTTGAATGTGAATCGTATAGTGACCTACAATAACCATCTGTTTTTTATTCATGATTCGTGATTTATAAATATAAGGGATATTGACACTAGCTCCAAAACATTAGCCTTTGATATTGAGTTATAACGCCAAATATCAGTCTCATAAATAGCCTACCCTACATTCATCATAGAAAATGACAGCTTTCCTGGCATTTATAGAATTAGGCGTTAACCCTGCCAATGACTTCAAAGTTTAACATCTCAATCTGTCTATCCTCGGATCCCAGTAGACCGCATTACAAATGTAAGGACTGAAATGTAGCCTAAGGGTAGGCTGAAATATAAGGATATATATTGATAAAATAAAAACGAATCAACAACACGAAATCTATGCTACGTGTTTGACGCCTACTCCTTAGCATATCCAACAACAGGTTTAAATCCAATACATCCATGGTTTAAATAGCCTCGAAATCATGGGGTGTCGTATAGACAATGTCGCCACCTTATGTTTGAAATGATCTTTGCGGCTTTGGCTGTAATTCAACAACTCGTCACACTGCACTGACGGAATGGGAAACTGTCAGCTGACCAAAATACGGAAGCATGTGGAAGCTGCAACAGAGAGAGGCGTATTGACAGGTGCACATTTACCTCCAGCTCTAAGAAATTTTCCAAACCCTACAAATTTTTGCTATGTTGCTTACTTGCGACTGCACTATAGCGTAGGCTACAGCTTGCAGCTGTCAGGGAGGGGTTCAGGCGTGTAGCCTATATCCACCAGATCAGTGACAACTGTCAATCCACAAAGCGTGACACTGCCAGTCTCCTCTCCGTCCGGTAGCACGCTGCTGCTTGAGAGATGGAGACGTTCCGGTCACCGGGCCGTCACGGCTACGCCGTGGAGATGTCGCCGTTCCTACCGACCCGCCTGGCCTGTGCGACGTCACAGCACTACGGCATAGCAGGTAATTCCGTCTTTAGAAATAGCTCGGGCAGTGTATTCAATAGCAAAGCAGTCTTTGTAGCTTGGACAGTGTATTCAGTTTAGTAGTAGCCCAAGTCTAGCCTCGTGAGACCACCCGTATGTCGCGAGATCACGTTGAAGCAAACCATCTGGCTTGTCAGGTTAGTTAGCTCAAGTCACCATGCAGTAGCGATTCGGGAGGCTACCATTGGTATCCTACTTCTATGTTGAGTGATATTAACAGTGTTGAAGTAGTCATGTGTGTGTGTCTGCGTGTGCGTGCGTGCGTGCGTGTGTGTGTGTGTGTGTCCATGCAGGCAGCGGAACTCTGTTGATCCTGGAGCAGAGTGAATCAGGCATCTCTCTGATGAGAAGGTAATGATCTGTTGTTGATCTGCTGTGCTGGTTAACCCTGCCATTAGACCAAGAGGAGTCTATTGTCGATGGAGAGGGCAGTCACACTTGATCTGCTAAACAGTCAATCTCTCTCTTTCTCTCGCTCCATCTCTCTTTTCCTGGGTATGTGTGCCTCCCTCCTCCCCTGTGTAGTTTTGAGTGGACGGATGGTCTGTTTGACGTGGCGTGGAGTGAGAGTAACGAGCACCTCCTGGTGACGGGGGGAGGAGACGGCTCTCTGCAGCTCTGGGACTCTGCCAACCCTGCTGGCCCTCTGCAGCTGCTGAAGGAGCACACTCAGGAGGTGACACACTGCCGCCACTGCTGCTGCTGCTGCTACACACACATGCACGCGTGCATACACACTACTACTACTACTACTACTACTACTACTACTATAGTCACACACACACACACACACACACACACACACACTACTACTACTTCTACAACTACAGTACTACTACTATAGTCACACACACACACACACACACACACACACACACACACACACACACACACTACAATTACTACTAGTATAGTCACGCGCACACACACACACACACACACACACACACACACACACACACACACACACACACACACACACACACTACTACTACTACTACTACTATAGTCACACACACACACACACAGACACACACAGACACGCACACAGACACACGCACACACAGACCCGCACACACACACACACACACACACACACACACACACACACACACACACACACACACACACACACACAAACACACATTACTACTGTAGCATTCTAATACTGACCTAGGAAGGAGAACACTCAGGAGGTAGGACTAGTGTAACACGTAGGACTAGTGTACTTATATTAACATGTAGGACTAGTGTATTTATAGTATATTAACATGTAGGACTAGTGTACTTATATTAACATGTCTAACACAGAGATCAAGTCTAATCTTGTGTATCTGGTTCTGTGCTTCTCCCCCAGGTGTATGCTGTGGACTGGAGCCAGACCAGAGGAGAGAACCTGCTGGTGTCTGGGTCCTGGGACCGCTCTGCTAAAGTGGTGAGGGGATGTCTGTTGTCTCTTGTTTATCCACCTGTCTGTCTGTCTGTCTGTCTGTCTGTCTGTCTGTCTGTCTGTCTGTCTGTCTGTCTATGTATTTTATATATGCTGATATGCTGCTACAGTCTTGGGCAGGTCTTATTTGTCTGTTTGTCTATAGTTAGATCCGACCAAGTGATTTGGTATCAACAGAGTGTACTTGGGCACACCTTAGACACGTTTGCACTCCTAGGCATGCTAGGGAACGAGGACAGTACAGGCTCATGTACTTTTTACTAACTCTTGCATATGTACACATCTACATACTGTTGTTATACACTTGTTTATTTGCACCCTTGTACATTTTAATTTCTGTATATTTTGTGTCTGTTGTTAATTTTTATTCTAGTCTGTGTTACTTTGTTGTCCTTTGCTTTTGCTACTACTGCTACTACTACTACCACTTCTACTACTACTATTGCTTCTACTACTATTACTACTACTACTACTACTACTTCTACTACTACTGCTACTACTACGTCTGCTACTTCTACTTCTACTACTGCTACTAGACTTGGGTCTCTGATTGGCTGCTCGAGTCTTGGGCAGGTCTCGTAAAAGAGATTTGGTCTGAACGGGTCCCTCCTGGTTGAATAAAGATGAAATAAATAAGAAACACTCCTCCTTCTGTCCCGATCATGATGCTGACCCTAACCCTACCCTGATCATCTTGCTGACCCTAATCCTGTCCTGATCGTCAAGCTGACCCTAGTCTCGCATAGCCAGACCTATCTCCACACTTCGTTTACGCTGTGCCAGCGCCAGAGACAGGTCTGGCTGGACATATTACCATTCTGCAATAGGGGGGGGGGGGATGCAGTATTTCTTCCTAAACCAATCACAGACACTTGGGCGGAGCCAGCCCCGGACGCAGTGACGATGCTCTTGCAAAATAGTCTGGATCGAATCTGATTGGTGCCGAGAGAATCTCTCGGCCCGAATCAGATTAATTTGCGTTGCCAGACTCGTCACTGATTGGGAAGTGTGACAACAAATGACAAGGTTTATTGCCAACCTACATCCGTTGAGCCAGACTAAGCTGACCCTAACCTTAACCCTGTCCTGATCATCTAGCTGACCCACACTCTGTCTTCTCACAGTGGGACCCCAGCCGCAGCCAATCCGTGTCCACCCTCCAGGGTCATGAAGGGGTCATCTACAGCACCGTCTGGTCCCCCCACATCCCAGCATGCTTTGCTTCAGCCTCAGGTCAGGTGGGGGTTTGGTCACTAAAACTGTAATGCCTCATCATCGCCACACAGTGGCAGTACAGCTGTGTTATTCTGTGTTCCCCGGTCCTCTTTCCTTGCTGCAGCACGTATTATCAGACCAACTGTAGCTGCCAGACATCACTCTGCTGAGATGTACCTCACTGATTCCTCTGTTTAAGATGGTCTGAGCATAGAAACACTCCACTTCCTGGGAGAGGGAGGATGAGGAGGAGGGAGAGGGAGGATGAGGAGGAGGGAGAAGGAGGATGAGGAGGGGATGAGAGGAGTGAATGAACAAATTAATTTATTTAACAGAATGTTAAAATACACACGTTTAAAAGTCCAGTTGGGTCACAACCATCACATTTATCGCATCATTGAGGAATTCACTCACAACTAGAAATGGTGCTCAGAGAGTACAGACCTCTGCCCCTGAAGGCATTTTCAGGCTCTGTGCACATTGAATCGGTTCTAAATTGGCCCATGCTACACCCCTCCACTGAGTTTCATGAAAAGCAGTGTGGTAGTTTTTGCGTAATCCTAGTCCAAAAAATGAATGGAGGTGAATGGCTGTCCGGGCCGTGTTTGGGCGGCTCGTGGACACACCCCATGATTCACTGGGGAGGAGGTAAAAATGACTGGAGCTGGGAATGGGTGGCTGTATTTGGACGGCTTTGTGGCACCCCCTTTTGGTCACAGCCAGCGCTGGGGCAATGCAGTGCACTCCGGGCTCTTTCCCGGCACAACCCAGTCCAAACCCTGTGTCTCTAGCAAACCTCAAACAGGGAGCTGGCTTCTCTCTAAGTTTTGTTTTCATTTGTGGATCCAGCCCGTTATTCGGATCTGCTCCAAAATGTTATGGGTTCTAAAGTGGCCCATGATACACCTACTATCCACAGAGTTACATGAAAATCGGTCAGGTAGCTATTGTGTAATCCTGATTCAAAAAATGAATGGTGGTGAATGCCCTCCTTGTGTGTCACATCCACTTCAAAATTTAGTGGGTTCTAAGTTGAACCATGTTACACCCTTCCACAGTTTCGTGAAAATCAATCCAGTAGTTTTTCCGTAATCCTGCTAACAGACAAACGCAGGCACGAACTCATCCACCCGCACACGCCTCCGAAAACATAACCTCTCGCCCTGCGCTGTCGCTGGGGTGGAGGTCATAAAGTCCAAGACTTTCACTTTCCTTCCATCTCGTCTGTCGCACAGCAATGATCGACACAGCAGCCCTCAGCAAAGTACAAAAAAACTAAATCTAAAACGCCATCCAAACAAGAGACACTGCTTCAATTAATAATTGGCTGAGCAGCTGTGCAGCCATTGCTTCACTGCTCTTTTAAAATGTTGAATGCTTGGGAACGGAGCCATTAATTTTTCTACGGGTAAGGCCCAGCTTGAAGTGATTAATTCTGTCTTCAACTGACAACCATTTCAGTTCTGTGCACTGGGGACAGCCAACATGGGTACACAAAGATCAATTCAATACAACTCTTATTGATTGATTCATTGATTTATTATACTTTATTGTCGCCGTAGGGTAACTTGTCACACCACTCAATGAATGTGTCAATCTCATCTTGATACACAGAGGGGTCTGTGTCTTTATCAAGGAGGTTCAGGATTGCAGTGTCGTCAGCATATTTTACAATATAATTGTTTGGATGAGTACAGTACTTTTACAATCATTGGTGTATGGTGCAAAAAGAAATGGCGACAGAACACAACCTTGCGGAACTCCTGTACTGCAGTATTTTGTCTCTGACAACGTCCCATTAACTCTCACTTGCTGTGCCCTCTCAGACATAAAGGAATAAATCAATTTAATTAAAAAAGTATCGACACTCATGTCTTTCAGCTTCTTTAGGAGCACATGGGGTTGTACTGTATTGAAGGCTGAAGTAAAATCATCAAATATAATATTATAGGCCTTATTGTTCTCAAGATGCTGAGATATGAAGTGTGGAATGCATAGAATTGCATTCTCAGTGCTACAGTTTTGCTTATAGGCATATTGAAAAGTATCTAACAGTGGCTCAACCTTTTCCGTAAGCAGAGACAGTACATACCTTTCAAGACATTTCATCACAATGGAGGTCAGAGCTATGGGACGTAGGTCATTATTCCCAGCGGCACTGGTTTTTTTAGGCACTGGGGTTATGATAGACACCCTCCACAGTGCTGGGACTTCGGTGTTCAAGGACCGTTCGAATATCAGACACTAGGGTTGGGTTTAAAAAATCGATTCATCAATTCTGAATCGATTCTGAATCAAATGATTAAGAATCGATTCATGAATCCCAAAATCGATCTTTTATTTAATGAATGAATGAATAAATGAAGGAATGAATAGTTCATTCATTCATTCAATGATTCATTCATTCATTCATTTTTGGAAATCAGTATCGATACCCAGCCCTAGTATTGATGTGTTGCATACCTTGGCAGTCATGTAATTAAGGTTACAGCAAAAAAAAAAAAAGGTTTTAGTAACACTACCCGAATCGATATCGAATCGAATTGAATCGTGATAATCGATTCTGAACCTTGTGAATCGGAATCGAATCGATTCTTGAAATTCGAATCGATACCCAGCCCTATCAGACACCATGCCATTGTTAGTTCCTCTGCACAGTTTTTGAGTAGGAAAGCTGGCAATCCGTCTGGCCCAGTGGCCCTGTTAGTAGGCACTCCGCTAAAGAGACGGGGAATGCTGGCAGGATCCACCTCCAACCAGCGGCTGGCATCAGTCTCTGGCAGGGACTGCAGAACACTGTCACACTCCTGAGGGTTCTGGATGTCAAGCCTCAGGTAAAAGTCATTCCGCTCGTTTGCTTTGTGTCGTTCATCTAGGGTGATCATTTCTCTTTTTGCAGGGTTCATGTTCGTCACTGATTTAATCGTTTTCACCATTTTATTCTGAGATGTTTGTCTGTCATAGTGGGGTGGAACTACGGCCATGGCCAGTAATTTCAAGGTTTTAATATCTAAAAATGTAGGATGAGGAGGTGGGAGAGGAGGAAAAGGGAGAGGAGGAGGAGGGGGATGAGGGAAGAGGGAGAGGAATAGAAGGAGAGATGGAGGGTAGGGAAGAGGTTGTTAAGCTATTAAACTCTATCTTTCTTCCTTACAGTGCAGTGAGAGAGCTTGATGAGTATCCAGATAGTAGTAGTAATAGTAGTAGAACCCTTATCCTGACTCCAGATCAGTAGTAGAACCCTTATCCTGACTCTAGATCAGTAGTAGAACCCTTATCCTGACTCTAGATCAGTAGTATAACCCTTATCCTGACTCCAGATCAGCTAGATGCAGTTAGCAGGAGTGGACGATCAGCGATGACAGACTCAACCCCGCATCAGCGCTGGCTCTTATCAAGATTGTCTGAGACTCGTATGAGTGGATATGAACTGTTACCGTGACACACACACACACACACACACACACACACACACACACACACACACACACACACACACACACACACACACACACACAAGCACACACAGATGTTAATATGAATCTTTGCGGCTGTGCTCGAGGTGGTCTGTTTCATTATCAGAGTGAACTCCTGTTCCTCGGACAGCAGGGAGATCCTATCTGTCTGTGCACTTCCACAGCTGTGCAACTGCAGCCTGAGGCTCTCTGCCATAGTCCAATCTCTCAGCGCCAGCCCATGCCCTATCCAGAGCCCTCAGACCTGGTTAGATAACAGGGTGGTCTGGTGGTACAACAGCAGATTTGGCGGGCTTTCAAAATGCAGTTACAGAATACTGACTACCTTAGTATTTTCCATTACTTTTGAGTTATTTTTCGTTTAAAGGCCATTTATAGAAATAAAATAAAATGCTCATACTGCAAAGAAGTTGGTAAGATAACAGCATAAGATTGAGAGTGCATGAAGAGGAGGGATGGTACATGTCTGATGGTACATACACCAGAAGGATAGCTATCAATGTTGTCTAGTGGTACTGTACATACACCACAGGGATGGGGCGGCGCGTAGCTCAGGAGGTAGAGTGGGAATCACAAGGTCCCTGGTTCAAACCCAGCTTCCGTAGTGTGCAGTAGTGTCCTTGAGCAAGACACTGAACCCCAAAATCGCTCACGTGTGGCACGTTGACGTAGTGCCTAGTATTGTCGCCTCACAGCAAGAAGGTCCTGGGCCTTTCTTTGCAGAGTTTGCATGTTCTCCCCGTGTTTGCAAGGGTTTCCCCCAAAATAACCCAATACGGAAAACATGCAGAAGAACAGATTGCTAACGCTGTCCGTCCCTGGCAAAGACAGGACAGGGGCACTTGGATTGGTCCCTGGGTGCGGCCCATGCAGGTATTCGAGAGACTGGCTCTGCAGCGCTTAAGGCCCATGGTGAGCGACTTCCTGGACCTCCCTGTAGTTTGCGTACCAGTCCGAAACAGCGTGGACGACGCCATCATCTACCTACTCCACACAGCCATTCACACCTGGAGGGGCCAGGAAGTTCAGTTAGAGTCATGTTCTTTGAGTTCTCCAGTGCTTTCAACACCATCCTCCCCCTCCAGTTTGTGGAGAAGCTCCCAGCTATGCAAATAGACCACGACTCGGTGGCCTGGATCAGACTACCTCACTGGCAGGCCACAGTATGTCTGCCTGCAGGGCTGCCTGTCCAACACGGGCGACCCCAAGGAACAGTCCTGTCTCCTTTCCTGTTCACCCTCTACACTTCCGACTTCAGCCACAACTCTGGTGCGTGCCACCTCCAGACGTTCTCGGACGATGAGTCTATTGTGGGCTGCATTAGGGTAGACGATGAGGAGGAGTACAGGGACGTGGTCAGGAGATTTGTTGAATGGTCTGAGGAGAACAAGCTCCAACTCAACATCAGCAAGACCAAGGAACTGGTGGTGGACTTCAGAAAGAACAGGAGGCCTCCAACCCCCATCACCATCAAGGGGGAGGAGGTTGAGATGGTGGACAGTGGTGGAAGTTCCTGGGAGTGCACCTGAACAACAAACTGGACTGGACTGACAACACTGAGGCCCTCTACAGGAAAGGACAGAGCAGACTGTTCTTCCTTAGGAGGCTCAGGTCCTTCGACGTGTGTAGCAGGCTACTGAGGATGTTCTACCAGTCTGTCGTAGCCAGCACTGAGTTCTTTGCTGTCGCCTGCTCGGGAGGCAGCATCAAGTCGGGGGAGTTTAACAAGCTGAACAAGCTGGTGAGTAGAGCTGGCTCCGTCGTGGGGCAACAACTGGACAGTTTGGAGTCTGTGGCAGAGAGGGACAAACTGAAGTCTATCCTAGACAACCCCTCCCATCCCCTCTATAACGAGCTGTGGCAGATGGGGAGCACCTTCAGCCACAGGCTCATACCACCCAGGTGCAATACGGAGCGGTTCAGATGTTCCTTTGTGCCGGCAGCCATCAGACTATACAACAGTGCCTGAGCGTTCCGTGTGTTATAGAGGTGTGCACGTATGTATGTACTGTATACATGTGTATTACTAGATATACCCAGACAGACTGTATGTATGTATGTATGTATGTATGTATGTATACTCCTTGACTTATATTCTTGTATAGTTAGTACATATTTATTGTGTACTCCTAAACTTATATACTTGTGTACTTGTATAGTTATTTATATTTATACAGACTGAATGTATACGGGTACATATATATCTTATTCTATTCTATACTGCACCGTTACTGTACATATGGATGCACATAGTCCTGATATCCCTTTTTATGCTGCTACCCCCCTTGATATAGTGTCTTTTTGTTACTCAGTATCTAGTTTTTCTCTTTTTTCCAACCTTTCTGTAATGTTCCAATGCGGAAACGCCTAATTTCCTTCTGGGGATTAATAAAGTCCTATCTTATCTTATATTACAGTATCTTATCTTATACATGTGCCCTGTCTGCACCCGGCTGTCCTTGGGGGAAGGACGAGGGGATGGGTGAAGAGCAGGAGAACGGTTTCATCGGTGGACACTCCCATCATTCATGTGTGTGTGTGTGTGTGTGTGTGTGTGTGTGTGTGTGTGTGTTTCGGCGTTGCCACCTCATCATCATGTGCTGTGTCTCACTGCACGACCAATACAAGTTGTTTGTTGTTTGTTTTTGTTTGTTTGGGATAGCTATCAGGGTTGTCTGACTGTTGTATGCGCCACATAATTGATGTCTCTGAAAAGATCGACTTTCTGACATCTGTTCAAATGGGGAGGGAGGAGGCTACCTTTCGTTGGTAGGGTTATTTAGAGACCGTGATGACAATGGCTCAGTGTACGAGGGCAGCCTGGGGGAAGGCTGGTGACGTACTGTAGTAATACCATCTGTTATGACCGTGTTGGAATTGGACCCAAACGCAGGGCCGGCCCGTGGCATAGGCAAAGTAAACGTCCGCCTAGGGTGCCAGATGGGCAAGGGGTGCTGGGAGCTAGGGGGGGGGGAGAAGAAAAAACTCCCTTCCACTTCCAGCTCCCAGCACCCCTTGCCCATCTGGCAAAGCGGCTCCCCCAAGTGATGTGATGCGGCGCCCGTCAACATATTCCCGCTACCACCCCCCCCCCCCCCCCCCCAGTTCTGTGGGGGCGCTTTTCAGAATCTCACCTAGAGCTGCTGAAATGCTAGGGCCGGCACTGCCCAAACGCATTACACAGGGCGCAGAGAAAAAACGCAAAGCCCAAAGGGCAGTTTAATACCGAAGAACTAGTCCAGCAGGCAAGGTCAAAAACGATAATCAGAGCAGAGGCCAGTCAATCAACAAACAATGTCTAATATTCGTAATCAATCCGGGAATCCGTGTTTCAGTCCAGGGGTGGTGATAGCAGGCAAGCTGAGCACTGCACACTGGGTCTGACGGGAGAAAATGGAAAGACAAAAATGGGATAAGAGAACTATATAACATGAGGGGCTACAACAATCCTCCCTTCTAAGCACTTATTGTATTGTATTGTATTGCACTGTACTTTAGATTGCTATTCTTGCACTTTGCCTTCAGCACTAGACTATGCTCTTGGTCACTTGTTTTAGAAAGAAGATGCACTTGTGAGTTCTGGCAGGTAGTAGTACATTGGCTTTTCCTACGTTAAATGCAATTATTGTTAGTCGCTTTGGATTAAAGCGCCTGCTAAATGACTGTAATGTATTGTAATGTGTTTTATAGTATAGCAGCGAACGGCAATCAGAGTTGGGTACACTGGCTAGATACTTGCCACATGAGTCTTCTATGAGAAGATCTGTCGATAAGCGATGATGATTGGGACCCGGTGTGCAGCATTCAGCCGTAAGCTCGTTCGCTAATCACCACGATCGCCTTCACCTGTGGACGCTGTAGAAGGCAGGGACATAGGTAGATGCTCAGGGAGGACGCTGCAGAAGGCAGGGACAGGAGTAGACACTCGGGGAGGACGCTGTAGAAGGCAGGGACAGGAGGAAACACTCAGGGAGGACACTGCATGAGACAGGGACAGGAGTAGACGCTCGGGGAGGACACTGCAGAAGTCAGGGACAGGAGTAGATGCTCGGGGAGGATGCTGTAGAAGGCAGGGACAGGAGGAGATGCTCGGGGAGGATGCTGTAGAAGGCAGGGACAGGAGTAGACGCTCGGGGAGGACGCTGTAGAAGGCAGGGACAGGAGGAGATGTGCGGGGAGGACGCTGTAGAAGGCAGGGACAGGAGTAGACGCCTAGAGAGGACGGTGTAGAAGGCAGGGAGCCAGTGTAGAGAACGGAGACGGGAGGTTGTGTTAGAGAAGTTGAGGTGGTTGAACACCAGGCGAGCTGCAGCTTCCTGGACAAGCAAGGTTTAATGGCTGACGCCGGGGCCCCAGCAAGGAGGGAGTTGCAGTAGTCCAGGCAGGTTGAGCACCTGCGCCGTTTCGTCAGTGAGAAAAGTAGAGCAGGAATCTACAAGTGATATGTGCCGAGAACGACAGTTGGTCGTCCAGGGGCACAACCAGATCCCTTGCAGTCCGAGTTGGTGTCACCACTGTGTCATCAATGGTGATGCCCGCAATGCGAGCAGCCCTTGCCCGGGAGGAACAGCAGCTCAGTCTTGTCCAGAGACTGTTAGTTATTTCTCCAGTTGTTTGTGTGAGTTGTATAAGTTATAACACTTCTTCCGTTACTGAAGCATGCCCCACAGGTTGACTTTGTCATGACGAATCATCGTCCCGTGTCTGTTTTTAGAGAGCAGCTGTGGGGGCTGCTGTAAGGGGCTGGGGTGGGGGGAGGGTAGTTCAGGGTAGGCTCTGTGTGCGTGCTGAGTGCATGCACGTGTGTGTGCGTGTGTGTGTGTGTGTGTGTGCGCGCATGTGTGTGTGTGTGCATGTATTTGGGGGAGTGGTTATGGCCTAAGAGCCAGAGGTCAGCATTCAGTCAGTAGCTGTATGATGGAGATGGGTGTTGGGAACCAGTCAGCCAGCCAGTCAGCCAGCCAATTAGTCAGTAGCTGAATTATGGTGATGGGTGGATGGCTCTTTCTGGCATTAGCATGGGAGGGAGTGTCACCTCAGTGAGTGAGGGCTGTCTTTGAAGAACCATAAAAGAGAAAGAGGGAGGGGAGGAACTGTGTGTGTGTGTGTGTGTGTGTGTGCGTGTGTGTGTGCGTGTGTGTTTGAGGTTGAGGGGGTTGCTGTCAGTTAATGACTAAGCCTTCTTATCGGGAGTCTACCCCTCCCCCCCCTCACCCTTTCTCAGATGGGTACCAGAATCTCTGAGAGAGTGTGTGTGTGCGTGTGTGTGTGTCTCAGTATCTCTCCTCGGATCCATCCTCCAGTAACTACCGTAATTAACCATATCACTAGCGCCTCTGGCAGATCTACCAATCAGGGCTCAGTCATGCCCCAGCATTTAGGTCAATCAGCCTATTGCCACAACTCTCGAATCTCTTGCTCCGAACTTTAGAGCAATTTTCATTCATCCATCCTCCCCCTCCCTCCCTCCATCCCTCCTCCTCCTCCCTCTATCCTCCCCCACTCTTCTCCCATAATCATTCGCTTTCATAATTGTGAGAGGTTTTTTTTGTGTCTCTGCCCGGGTCCTTCCTGAAAAAGCATAATGAGATTAACAGACTGCAGAGGGATGGAGGGATCGAGTCCAGCGGGGAGCGCAGTTCTGTAATTGTTAATAGAAACAGGAAATATAACCTGAACTCATTAACTCTGGTCTCCCAGAGTTGCTGCAGTTGGAGGGGAAAGGTGGGGGGGGGGGCGCTGAATCACACACCATGATCTAAAATGAAGACCTGAGGCCCACGCTTCATATTTGCTTAAACAAACATCCCACTGACATCAGGACAGCAGAGTCACTGCCCATCTTTCGCCGCAGGCTCAAGACTCATCTCCGCGAGAAGCACTGCCAGGATCCTCCCTCTTAAGCACCTATTGTATTTGTATTTAGCTACTCTTGCTTTGGCTTTAGCGCTAGATTATGCTCTTGGTGCGGACTTCCGGTTCAACGATGTAGTGGAAAGACGCGTGGTGTTGGTCTCCAGTATAATTTTGAAATGTATCTGCTTAATACGTTGATCATTCAAGTTTATCTTCAGCACAAAAGCTGTATTAACTAACGACATGTTTAACTTGCATGGGAATGAGTAGAAAATCAGATCGAACACGAGACGAAACTTCGGAAACGTCTGGAAACTAAGCTAACGTTAGCAATATGGCCGAGTCGCCCCGTCTCACGTTGGTAGCAGAACTTAAAGTCTAGGAAAAGTATGACTGCGGAGCTCACTGCCACTCTGAATGCAGCCCTAGCCCCGATTCAGTCTTCTCTTAAGGCAGTTACAACCACTGTGGCCAAACACACTTCCACCATTTCTGAGATGGAGACAGCCCTCTAGACACAGTCAGACAACATCACAAGCCTGGAGCAAGAAGTGGTGCTGCTGCTGTCGAAAGTGACCTCGATAACAGAGGAGCATGCTACACTTCAAGCTACTTTGGAGGACCTGATTTCCCGTTCAAAGCGTCAGAATCTAAGAGTGGTTGGTCTTCCCGAGGGTGCTGAAGGCAAGGACTCGAGACAATACATGACAGCCTTATTCAAGGAGGTGGTTGGAGACGAGCTACCGGAGGCTGGCCCTGAACTCGACCGAGCCCATCGCAGCCTCAGACCCAAGCCCCAGCAAGGCTCTCGTCCCGTGATCGTGCGTTTTCATCGGTACATCGATAAGGAGAAAGTGCTGCGCTGGGCAAAGGAACACCTTGACATGGCCTATCAGGGTCACAGTATCAAGTTCTACGAGGACTTAAACGCGGATGTGGCCAAGAGAAGAGCCGTCTTAATGCTTTAGACCACCAGGAGGCGACTTCCGCTGCATAGTAAATCGGTTGCCTGTAATCTAAGCTTGCAACTCGTCTTGTTCTGTTATGATGAATTTAGGAAATTATTTGGTTACTAGTTTTGAGTTAAACCATTGTCTAAATTTATGTTTGTGTTTTGGGGGGAATTTGCTCATTATTGCCACACATTGACACTAGATGCCACTGGGATGCTTATTTTATTTCTGCTATTGTCATTAAAAAAAATTGTTGCTCTAGATATTATCAATGGCTAATCCGACTTTATCCCAGAGAGGAACTGGTGGGTCTTCTATTAGATCGGTGAGTTGGAATGTCTGTGGGCTAGGGGGTCCAGTAAAGGGCCCTAACGCTGACACAGCTTTTCTTCAAGAGACCCATATGTGTATGAGTGACCATAACAGGATGCGTAGACCTTGGGTTGGGAAAACTTTTCATTCTGCTTTTAATAGCAAATCCAGCGGCTGCTATTTTGATTAACAAACGTATTCAGTTCGCGCAGGTTATATCTGACCCTGGGGGGCGCTATGTCATAGTAAGTGTTTTTTTATACCAGACTTCAGTTGTGTTGGTCAGTGTTTATGCCCCCAACTGGGACAGCCCACATTTTATGACCTCTCTTTTTTCCAGTATCCAGAATCTAGACACCCATTGCCTTATTTTAGGAATGGACCTAAATTTGGTGATAGACCCTAAGCTTGACCGCTCACGTCCTGAAACACTCACACCCTCTGCCATGACGAAGACATTGCTATCACTCACAAGTCAGTTAGGTTGTGTAGACCCTTGACGTTTTCTCAATCCAGGGACGAAAGAATTCTCATGTTTCTCAAAGGTACTGTACACCAAGCTTATTCTCATATTGACTATTTCTTTTATAGACTATGCTCTTCAACCTGCTATAAAATCCTTTGAATATTCAGCCATTATTATTTCTTATCATGCCCCACATATATTGGATTTAGTGCTCTCTCCTGATACTAAAAGACAGTCTGGACATTTTAATACAGGACTACTAGCCAATGAGGAATTTTGTGATTTTATAGCAAAAATAATTTGTTTCTTCCTTGAGAATAATAAGAATGAGTCAGCTTCACCCTCTTTGTTATGGGGAACTTTCAAAGCTGTGATACAGGGTGAGATTATCTCATACAGCACCCATATGGCCAGGACGAATAAACAGAAAAAGCAAGAGCTGATTGATGCTATTTTCAGTATTGATAGAGAGTCCCATTAACATGTTTTTTGAATGATTCTTCAAGGTGCCCACTCACATCCATTGTATGACCAAAACGGTGGTAGAGCAATTATCAGACTTTCTCAAAAGTGCTAGTTTTGTCAACGTTTTGATCTGAACCATTGTATATGATCATAAGTAACCTAAAAACAGGGCTAAACTTTAAGTGGGCCTATTTGTTTTCTGTTTTGGGGAAATTCGGCTTTGGGTCTAAATTTATTTCATGGATACAACTTTTATATTCAGCCCCTACTGCTTGTGTAACGACTAACTCTCAGAGGTCTGACAACTTCCCTTTAACGAGAGGAACCCATCAAGGTTGTCCAATCTCCCCCCTTCTCTTTGCTATAGTGATGGAACCTCTCTCCATTGTTCTCAAGTCCTCCCCTCTCTTTACTGGTATCTGCAGAGCTGGACTGGAGCATCGCGTGTCGCTCTATGCTGATGATCTTTTGCTTTATGTCACCGAACCGAGTGCTTGGGTAGACAGTATTTTACAAATCTTGATGAATGTTGGGTCTACATGCTGAACATCGGCAAAAGTAAGTGTTTCCCTATTAACGAGGCAGCTAACAAACGGTGGTAGAGCAATTATCAGACTTTCTCAAAAGTACTAGTTTTGTCAACTTTTTGATCTGAACCATTGTATATGATCATAAGTAACCTTAAAACAGGGCTAAACATGATTTTTCCCTTTACTACTCGTTTAAGCAAAGCCCTCAATGTTACATTACAACCCTGCCCGTTGATAGCCATCTTTGAAGTACCCTCTATTCCAGCCAGTCTTACTAAGAAGGAATATGATGTTGTTGCCTTCGCCTCTCTCATAGCTCGTAGACGTATTCTTTTGTAGTGGAAGAGCCCAAACCCACCCTCTGGTACATCCTGGCTGAATGATTTAATGTCCTTTTTGTCACTGGAAAAGATTAAATATTCTCTGAGAGGCTCAATTTCCAATTTCTATAAAAGATGGCAGCCTTCATTTGTTGATACTCTCATATCTCTGGACCCCAACTGATTTTCGATGTGTCCACCTATTTCTCAATGTACCCAGAGCATCTATGTTTTTGTATTTCTCTCCCAATTTGATACAATTTTACTAACTTTTTGTGTGTGCTTTATTTATTTTATGTCATTTTTTTGTTGTATGTGTGTAATATGTGTATTATTATTATTTTTCTTATTTTATTCTCTTAAAGAGTTTGGGTTGGGTGAGGGCTTGAGGTGCTGTTCTGGTTCGTTGTTTGAACGCACTGCAAACGGGGAGAAAAGCAAAAACTTGTGTTGGAACTCGGATTTTGTATTGTATACATGTGCTTGATTCCATTTTCTAATGAAAAATATTACATTAAAAAAAAGATGGTCACTTGTTTAGTGTGTTCTGGCGAGTAGTAGTACACTGACCACCTACGTTAAATGCAATTATTGTAAGTCACATTAAGCATCTGCTAAATGACTAATGTAATGTAATATTTGATCAACATGAGTAGAATACCTACACCATACATCTCTGTCCTATACTGTACCATTCTGTAGGCTTCTGTAATGATCTATAGGCTGATGTGTCTGTCTGTGCAAGTGTGTGCGTGTGCGCACGTGTGTTAGCTAGCGCTGATGTAGCAGGTTTCCATTGGCAAATTTAATAGACCCTGAGGTCACTCTCTTCACTGCAGAGGGAACAGAACAGTTACACACCGTGCGCACGCACACACACACACACACACACAAGAGGACCAGAAGGGAGACCCCACTGCTGCTGAAGAGAAGAGGGAGGGGAGGCTGGAGAGGAGGATGGATGGGAGAGGAGGGAAGCAAGGCTGAGAGGCATTCTGTCCATTCAGGCAGAGACAGAGAGAGAGAGAGAGGAGGAGGTGGAGAGAGTGCGATAGAGGGAGAGAAGGAGGGATTGGTGAAAAAGAAAGGAAAGGAAGCACAGAGAAAGAGGAGTTGGAGAGAGAGACAGAGTGAGAGAGGAGGGAGTAGGAGAGAGTCCGGTGGAGTAGACAACCTTTAGAGCTTTCGTGCGGCTGAAGTTGTGTGAATGTCGCAGTCACATGGCAGTATTCCTCGTCCAGGAACACACACACTTGCCCTTTTACACATACACACACACTTCCATATTAGTGTGCTCGCACGTGTGCTCGTCCCCGCACTGTTCCTCCTTCTGTTCCTGGAACACATGCTCTGCTGACACATGCTTTCATGCAGACACACACACATGCAGCACACACACACAGCTGTGGAGGAGGTGAAGTGGCCCCTGAAATGGGCGTCATGGTCCAGGGCCCCTGTGTTAGATGGTACCTTGCGGAGCATACACACACACACACTCTCACACACAGACACGTACACACATGCGCACACACACACACACTCACTCACCCACTCACTCGCTTACATGGAGCAGGAGAGCATAGGTCTGTGGGACTGTGGTCTGTGACTAGGAACTAGTACCACATGTCCGACTGCCGGTGCCTTGGTCCAGTAAAGCTGCTGCCTTCTCCACTAACCCCCAGCTTCCCAGCAACAATGGCTTAGTCCCCTGGTACCTGTCCAGGCTCTCTTCACTTCTTCTCGCTACCTCCTCTCTCTTTCCACCTCCTCTCTGCCCACCTCTTCTCTCCACCTCCTCTCTCTCACTCCTCTCTCCACCTCCTCACTCTAACTCCTCTCTCCACATCCTCTGTCTAACTTCTCTCTCCACCTCCTCTTCCTCTACCTACTCTCTCTCCACCTCCTCTCTGCCCACCTCTTCTCTCCATCTCCTCACTTGAACTCCTCTTCACCTCCTCTCCCAGCCTCCTCTCTCTCCATCTCCTCTCTCTCCACCTCCTCTCTCTAACTCCTCTCTCCACCTCCTCTATCCACTTCCTCCCTCTTACTCCTCTTTCCACCTCCTACTCTCCTAATCCCATTACAGTGTTTCCCATACGTTAATTCGTAATTTGTCCCTATAGCTGCAAAATTTAGGTTATCAAAAGTTTTGACTACTCATAAATAAATAAATAAATAAATAAAAACTCAATCGCTGTTGTGTTTTGCGCTCTGCTGGGCTAGCCTACTCCCCCTTCCCTGCAAATCACGTGGATTGAAATAGGTTGCGAATGAATTGCACACAGCTGCATTGATTTACGCTGGAATTCCTCACGGAGTTGAGACACATTTGTTTGAGGTAAGTTAACTTTAGCTACTTACAATATACAATACAATCCATATTGAATATATGTAGTTGTCTACTTGTCCAAACATAATTTGGGCTATGCTGCAACGTTCATTTTCCAGTCTATGTAACGCAAAGCTAGACTGTTAATTAGCCCTTCTCAGTCCTGTTGTCGCATGCTCGCTCATGCCAGACAACAGTCCTTTCCCGCTCCATTCACTTCGCCGTCAAAATAAATAGGTGTCGGCCTATTTAGGAGAGGCGCTCATATTTACAAGTGTCAGATAAACATGAAACTTCACTTACCTAAGCAAAAGGTCTATTTAAACAAATGCTGGGTTTTGAAGCCTCGGCGCTACCATTAAATAACTTATTTAGACGCGTTCTGTCCGAGTGAATGTCTTTTTCCGAGGTAGTCTTCTTCTGCGGTGATGGCGGTGCTCTGAAGCTTCAAAGAGACTTCCACCACCACAGAAGAAGACTTCATTTTTTAAGTACATTTCATGGACATTTCATGTCCCGCAGTATGTTGCATTAAAGTCTTTTGTACAGTAGATGGAAATGTGGTCTTTGGCACATTGAGTTGTTTGTCAGGGTGTTACCGGTATTTTCATTTTTAAAAAGACTGGGCACGACACTGGATGTTATTTAATATTGATTTGTATTTATTAAAGTCCTGTCTCATTTATCATGATTTTGTGTATGACTACTTCTTTCAATCAATCAATCAAAGCTTTATTTGTATAGCGCATTTCATACCCAGAGGCAACACAATGCCATCCCCTTTCATAACCAAATGTGGTCTGATGATTAAATTGCTATGGCTTCTTGATTTTGCTCTCAAAGTGCGCCAAATTGATGCATTTAAATTAACAATGTTAAAAAATTTCTCCCGGGTGGGCATGCCCCCGGACACCCCTAGAGGCTTGGAGGTCCGCCCCCATAGCTGCCCAAACACTGCAATAGGAAGGACTGCCCTAAAGACTTTGGATTGGTCCGGCAATGCAGGTTTTTTCAGTCTCTCAAATTTCCACCCACTTTTAGTGACAAAATCCAGAGGAATGTCTCAAGTTGAGCGCAGAGTTTAGAGATTGTTGACTTTCGTTTGTTATTGCTGACTTATTCAGCTCTGCGTTGTTTTGGTTTCAATAAAAGACTGCAGCCAATCTCTCACTACACTCACAGTGTCAGTGTCCCTTTACTCCAGGTGTATTCCAAAATGGATTTGAGCGACAATCAAAAGATGTTTATTACAGGAGGTTATAGCATACAAAAGACAATTGCATTTAGTCTAATGTCAGCTCCCTGCCTGTGGCTGTCTGGCTCCAAAGTCAAAGCATGTGAGCTCGAGCAAAGTTCTTACTGTATGTGGTTCGGGTGTCCTCCCCCCTCTTCTCAGATAAGACTGTATTTCTGGTCTCTTCTGCCGCTTACGGCCTTGAAGCCAAGATAGCCAGGCTGACTCGAGAATCGAGAATGTCACCGTTAACCCATATGGGATGTAAGTCTATCGATGGGAGACACTTCTCTTCCAGGAACCCCTACGTTAAACCAAGACGTTTCTCTAAAAAGGCAATTTTCATCAAGATTAAGATTTATTACGATTTAAGATTAAGATAGGCCCCTTGAGATGATCCATCTAATTTTGAGGGGGTCCTTAACACAAAAATACAGTACAAAACAAGAACATTACAGCACAATACACACACACAGACAAGAGCTCTCCCAAGCTAAGCCTACCCAGTAGAACACCCACTGATTCCTCATGTGAGGATATCAAAATACATTCATTAAATATGTGCATATACAGTTTAAATACATTTGCATGAAGCATAAAAGCATAAGCATTAAAGACCACATTTCAGATTATATTTCCATAATTAGAAACAAGAGCAGGATCTCTGGAGATTAGTAAACAGAGATGCCTTAAAGGGGCAAAAAGAGGTTATAGATCTGAGTGAACTGGGTAAATTGTTCCAATCAGATGGTACTTTAAATTTAAAGACAGTCGAGAAAAAAATATCCTCGTGGATATGAGGTGGAGAGAGCACACCGGATCCGCCCGCGGGCTCCAGAACCATCATCGCGGCCTTTCTACTTTTCCAGGATTGCAAGGAGATTCTACGGGCCGCCAGAGAGAAATGTTGAATCGAGTGGGAGGGCAAACAAGTGGTGATTTTCCCTGACTACGTTTTGCTCTTTTTGTTATGCCTGGCTTTATTTAGTTGGCTAGAGCTTCCCGTGCTTTATCCTCATTCAGGTTATTAGGAGGGAATGGTTTAATGGTTAATAATAGAGTGTATAAGTTACTCACACAGCAGACCAATTTGGCCTGGATCAGGTCGGCCTCGTTCCGGCTGTGATGGACCATAGTTATTTACTTTATAGTTATTTTATATTTCTAACTAATTGTAATTGGCGCTAATGACTTTGAGATCAGGGGGAGTTGGTGGTTGGGATGGGGTTTGCTACTTCAATCTTAGGGCTGACGAAGCAGTAGGAAGCGGTAGGAAGCCTAGTTAGGGGCCAGGCAGCGTAGCTGCATTGTAGGTCAATAAACCTGAAGGTGGCGCTACAGCAACAGTCTAAAGTTTAAAAATTTAAAAAATCAACCATAGGTGCTATCACTGTAAAACCACCATGTGAATGTAGTCCCAAGTGAGACAAAACTTTCATATGAATTTTGAAGTCCATCACTCTGATTTTTTCATAAACTGTAAAACCTATCAAACCTATCTCCTCCCACATTTTTTGTTCAATTGACACCAAAATTGATATACTGTATCTTCAGACTGTCCTTACCAAAGGATCCTCACAGATTTTTGAAATATGAAAAATTGAGTCCACAGCACATCAAAACGTTTTACTGTTAACAGTTCTGTATACAGTTCCTACGAATTCTTGCCAAATCAATGTCTGATCATCCTCATAAAAAGTGACAACATCGGCAACATATCCAAGATGTAGTGTGATTTTTTTCAGAATCTTATGTCAAAAAATGATTTTTTTACAGTATTCTGAATTATACCCTCAAACGGTCAATGGAAAAGAACATATCTAAACCTAAGTCCTCTGACATTTTTTTTTTAAATGCAACCAAAATGCACACACTGCATCATCAGACAGCCCACACCAAACAATCCTGAATGATTTTTGAAATATCAAAGACTGAGCGCATGATGCATCAAAATGTTTTACTATTAGCAATACTGTACATTTACTACAGATTCTTGATAAATAAATGTCCAATGTTCATGAAAAATCAGGGCAAAATTTTCATGAAAGGGTAAATGTAGTGTGATTTTTTTCAGAATTTTATCTCAAAAATTGAATTTTTAATTTTGTCCTCCAAACCAACACTTCATACTGAGAAAACTAAACTACCCACAATCCAACGCAAGCTCCACCAATCGGAGACATCGCTGTTGGCAACCCTACCCAGCCCCCGCCGAGGATTACAATGACTAAATTCATTGATTGGCCACTGACTGAGCACACAGCTGCTTAAGTTAATGTTAAATTATGAAGAAAAGCAAACAAAACCTGTAAAAATGAGAATGAAACATATCTCATCTCACATTTTTCCATCAATTAACACCAGACTTGCTACACTGGATCTTCAGACTGTCATTCACAAACTCATTGACCAGATTGTCATCAAAACTGAGCTTACAATGCATCAAAATGTTTTACAATACACAGTACTGTCAACAGCTTTCTCTTTCCTTTGTTGTATATTATGAGACTCTGATCAGTTCAGCCACTCATCCACATTTTGAAGGGCATACCATCATTATATGATGCAACTTCTAGTGTTATATCCTTTGTTTCAGTGTGTATACTTTAATCAACAAACATATTTTCGTGGGCTTTTACATATACCACACGTTCAGTGTTTTATGATGAAACAGATTATGACCTTTTATCATGCACCCTGGTGACTGGCTTAGTCAATTTGTGAGTGAGTTGTTGCTAATTAGCTCAGTGAGATAGAGGATGTTGCTTGGTATCAGAGGTTACAAGTTCAATCCTCAACTGATGCAAAATGAACATTGAAATGTGAACTTTCTTGTTGTCTTTCTATTCTCTCGCTTATTGCTCCTAAACTTGCCTGAAATTGCCTGGCCCCGCCTCATCGCTGCGTAGCAGCTTTAATTTTCCTCACTGCTTCTTTGTTTAATGGTTTGAAGATAACTGTAAATAACTAGTGTTACCAGGTGCAGGTTAGGCACTCCCTTTGCGGGTCATGGACCTTAGAAGTTTTTTGTTAATTGTTGTGAGCTGGTGCCTGGTCATTTTTGGATCAGGCTTTAGGAGGCCACAGTTTTATAGTTTTTTGAATTTTTGTTTTTGGTTTATGCCATTGTCCTTGGGGTACAGTATCAATGTAGCCGTCAATGTCTTCATAATTTTTATTTCAAACTTTGACCGCGAACATGGATAATAGGTTGCGTTACACTACATGGAACGTAAATGGGTTGGGCAGTCCTGTCAAAAAAGGAAGGTAATGGGTAGTTTAAAAGCTAATAATTATCATGTTGTTTTCTTGCAAGAGACTCACATGTCTAAAACGGAATCTGAAAGGTTGTATAGAGGATGGGTGGGACAGGGTTTTTTTGTGAGGGGTCTAGTAGGAGTAAAGGGGTGGCAATTCTTATTAGTAAACATTTGCAATTTAAATGTATCAAAGTAGTATCAGATGAAGAGGGAAGGATGATTATTGTGTTGGCAGAGATTCATGGTCATTACTTGGTAATATCTATGCTCCTAATAGTGATGTTCCAGCCTTCTTTCTAGAAGTGGAGAATAAACTACA
The DNA here is from genome assembly GCF_949987555.1 of Borostomias antarcticus. NCBI lineage: Eukaryota > Metazoa > Chordata > Actinopteri > Stomiiformes > Stomiidae > Borostomias > Borostomias antarcticus. Next base: position 12,580,982 of record NC_140252.1, read on the forward strand.
GGAGATTGGTGATTTCCCAATAATCCTTGCAGGAGATTATAATATTGTTTTGGATAGGCTCTTGGACAAGACTGGCTCTCCGTATGGTAAAGAATCGAACTCCGCTCTCATGGTGAAAGAGATGTGTATTTCCCTGGGGCTTAACGACATCTGGAGATTGTTGAATCCCACAGGCAGGGACTATACCTTTTATTCACATGTCCATAAAGTCTATTCAAGAATTGATTTATTTCTCATTTCGAACTCCCTTCCCCCTGCCGTTTTGTCCTGTTCAATTGGAAACATATTGATCTCAGATCATGCCAATGTGACACTAGATATGCTTCCAGGTTATGGCATGACTAGAACATCTAGGTGGAGACTCAATTCATCCTTACTACAGGATCCGGTATTTAAGGAGGACTTGAGGACACAAATTAAGTCATACATGGAATTGAATGTTCCCACGACGTCATCTGCAGGTATTGCATGGGAAGCGATGAAGGCAGTTATCAGGGGTTTTCTTATCCGATTCGCATCTCATAAGAAAAAACAAAATAAGTTACAGCTCATAGAATTGGAGGAAAAAGTGAGGGAAGGGGAGTCTAGGCTGAAACAGCACATGTCCCCAACTGGCCTAAGGGAATTGACACGAATTAAGTATGAATACAATTCTTTACTTTCCAAAAAGGTTGAATTTCTTTTGTTCAGGGCAAGACAGGCATATTTGGAGTCAGGAGATAGGGCGGGTAAATTGTTGGCTGGGTATATTAAGCAGAAGCAATCCAGTTCCAGTGTCACGGTGGTGTACTCCCCGGTAGGGCTTGTGACACATCCTAATGATATTAATGATACCTTTAAAGAGTTTTATATGGATCTATATACTTCGCAGTGCACGGCAACAGATGAGGAGATTGTTTCATTTTTGGATGGTTTGGACCTTCCTAAATTGAATGAAGAACAGGCAGGGTCCCTTGACGGCCCTATTACAGAGGTGGAGATATATGAGGCAATCAAGAACATGCCATCGGACAAGTCCCGTGGTCAAGATGGCTTCACAGCCGAGTTTTTTAAATGCTATTCGACTGAACTTATGCCGCTCATGCAGCAGATGTTCACAGAATCCTATAAAGAGGGCAGATTGCCTCCCTTATTATCACAAGCTATTATTACACTTATTCTCAAAAAGGACAAAGACCCATGTGATTGCAAGAGTTATCGGCCAATCATCTTAATTTCAACCGATTGTAAAATCCTTTCTAAGATTATAGCCAAGAGGATAGATAAAGTGATCACTTTTCTCATCCATCCTGACCAGGTGGGCTTTATTCGTGGCAGGTCCTCCTCTGATAATATAAGACGTCTCCTGGATATTATGTGGGCAGTTCGTGAGGACGTTTCCCCGGTGGCGGCAATTTCACTCGATGCGGATAAGGCGTTCGATCGTTTAGAGTTTAGATACATGTTTCATACGCTTAGAGCATTCTGATTTGGTCCAAATTGAATTAGGTGGATAGAGGTATTGTATAATCGACCGGAAGCTGCGGTACAAACAAATGGAGTCATCTCCTCACACTTCACTTTGAGTAGAGGCACACGCCAGGGTTCCGGGCTTTCACCAGGTCTGTTTTGTCTTGCTCTAGAGCCGCTGGCGGCGGCCTTGCGCAGAAACACAGGCGTTAAGGGGGTTAAGATTGGGGATTTTTAACACAAGACCATGTTATACGCAGATGACATCTTATTGACAGTGTCGGAGCCAGCTACATCTATCCCGGCAGTCCTCGGAACAATTGATTCTTTCTCGAAACTATCGGGCTACAAGGTAAACTGGGCAAAGTCGGAGGCTCTGGCACTGACTTCCTATTGCCCCAGGTCTTTATTTCAGGCAGGGTTGTTTCAGTGGCCGCAGGAGGGTTTGAAGTACTTGGGTATTCTCTTTCCTGGTCAGATGAGTGAGATAGTGGAGAAGAACTTTGATCCCCTATTAAGGAAGATCTCTCTGGATGTTGACAGGTGGTCCACATTGTTTTTGTCTTTATGGGGTAAAGTCAATGTTCTGAAAATGAACTGTGTGCCAAAGTTGAATTATCTTCTTCAATCCCTCCCCATCAATATTCCTAGAAAATATTTTAAGCAGTTTGACAGGATCTGTACAAAATTCTTATGGAATGGGAAACGTGCCCGGATGCGACTAGACAAGCTTCAGCTCCCGGTAGATAAATGGGGGTTGGGACTCCCAAAATTATTCTTCTATCACTATGCCTTCAGCACTAGACATCTGGCTCATTGGGTTCTCCCTCCTGAGAGGGCTCCGCCCTGGTTTCAGATTGAGCAAGTGGCTCTCTCCCCCCTCCCGCCACTTACCTTTTTGTCCACAAAAAAGTCTCTGCCGGCCCAAGCACATCCTGTAATTTCCCATTTACAAGAAACGTGGAAGAAAATATGTCTTTCATGTAAACCCGTATCTCAACTTAGAATCTAGTATTTGGCGGAACCCTAAATTACATATTAATAAAGCTCCCTTTTTATGGAAGGAATGGGTTAATAAAGGAATCCTTACGTTGGGCGACCCATACAAAGAAGGTTCCCTTAAATCATTTGAATGTACATTTTGGCAATACCTACAATTAAGGCTATTTAATTAATTATTTGGCTCACCCAGAACTCCGCCCCAATATTCTGCGGTGTTGAAGGGAATTACCATGGTGTTTGGTACAGGACATGAGGCCTCTTTTTACTATTCTAAGATCTTTATGGAAAACACCACTGTAACTAATGCATTGAAAACAATATGGGGGAGGGATTTGAACCTGGATTTCGGAGACGAGGAATGGGAGGGGATCCGCAAGAACTCAGTTAGAATGTCCAAAGATATTAGAATTAGGTTGATACAATTTAAGATTCTCAACCGGTTTTATTGGACGCCTTCACGGTTGCATAAACTTGGTCTTAAGGATACAGCTGAATGTTGGAGGTGCAGGGACCCTCGATCGGTGGGCACCCTGGTTCATGCTCTCTGGGAATGTCCTGCAATTGAGATTTTCTGGAAGCAAGTCCATAACTGAGTCACAGAAATGACAAGGGATGATTTCCCCATTTGTCCGAGACTTTATATCTTAGGAGACCCAAGGCAGGTTGCCGACTGTACTAGTGCAGATCTCATCCTGACTTCCATAATGATTGGTAGGCAGGTTCTGATGATGGGTTGGAAGACAGCTGGGAGCCCCTCCTTCCAGGACTGGCTGGTGGAGATGAGCAGGGTGGCTGCATATGAGCAAATGATATATAGACGGACCGATAGACTGGATAAATACAATGGTAAATGGGGTAGATACATAATGTATATTGGAGTCTGAGATGTAGTGGTAGCGCAACATACTGTATCTAAATCTTGGATGATGTAGCTTATGGAATTATGTACCCAGGGACTGTTTGGCGTTTTTGTTTTCCCTTTCTCCTTTGTTTGTATTGTATTTGTTTTGTTTTCTTTGAATGTTGTGTACCTGTGTTACTTTGTTGGTGACACGTGTTCTGTAACATACAAAACTTGAATAAGCCAGATTATCTGGGGATAAGATATGGGAGTCATTCACATATTGAGATAGTTGATTGAAGATTTTCGAACACCTTAACAATGCTATTAATAATGGAAATCGGTCTGTAGTTATTAAGATCAGAGGGATCACCACTTTTATACAACTGGGTAACTTTGGCACATTTCCATCTTGCTGCAGTTTCACACGTAGTTAAAAATAAATTAAATAAATCAGACAAAGGATATGACAAAACGTGAGAGGCAAGACCGTCTGAACATCCATTTGACGAATACTTCTAAAAGAGAAGGAACTAGGACATCTAGAGTTATTTATAGGGGTACCAGAATAGGGAAATCAGTAGGTTCAGTTGGTTCTGAGTTGCAGACTGTTAAAATACTGGTTGAAGGCACTTGCGATCAAGGAAGGTTCTTTAACGGCTTTATTCTTTACTTTAATATAGTTGGAAGGGCTTTCGCTAGATGTATTAGTTATGCTATTAATTCTCTTCCAGAACTATTTAGGGTTGTTAAAGTCATTGCCAAAATAGTCTTTATAATAATTCAATTTAGTGTTTCTTGTTTTGGTTGTACATAAGTTCCTTAATTGATTATATGTGTTCAAGTCAGCAGGGACGGTATTTTCCCCAGCCTGTATCTCTTTGTTTCAGTAGACTTTTAATATCACCTTTAATCCAAGGTAAATGACTGCACTTAAAGTCGCACTGAAATGAAAAAAGCATTCTGTCCCATTTTGGTTGACATAATTGGTCATAGTGTTCACCTATTCAACGATGTATGCCAAAAAAAAATAAAAAATCTACTTTTGTTGTCATCTTATATCAAAGTATATAATTTCTTACTTCCTGGAAAACGGTAGGTCACGTGCAATGATGACAACAGGTACCTTAGATTTTAGGACAATAATCTCACGACATCCACCCGTCAATCAACGCTATCCTTCTGTCTAAAGTTCTTAAAACCTGTCCACTTGTCAATGTTCCAATCAAA
>NC_140252.1:12590503-12618003 GCF_949987555.1 Borostomias antarcticus
CTCCGTAGCGCGGATGAGTAATGTGTCCATTCCATGATGATGATTATAGCCTTAAGTCATGTAACATTTTGTGAAAATAACACGATAGCACGGCACTGCAGAACCAGAATGGTATGTTCATGTGATTGCCTAATGTTCTCTCTCTCTCTCTCTCTCTCTCTCTCTCTCCCTCTCTCCAGTTCTCCCCGTTCAGTCAGACGGTGCTGGCCTCCTGCTCCTACGACTTCACAGTGAGGTGAGACCCTGTGAAGTGAACCCGGTCCACCTGTCTGTTTACTGTACGAGGGGGGGTGGGGGGGGGGCGCTGTATTTCTTTAAACCAATCACAGTCGTCTTGGGCGGAGTGGTTGCTGGGTTGTCGTTGTTTCACGTAGTCTGGATTGAATCTGATTGGACTGGGAAAATCATCCGTCGCCGCTGATTGGGCAGTAATAAACGAATGACAAGGCTTTTCCCCAAAACCTACATCCGGTGAGTCAGAGTATCAGACTCTCACAAGAGTGAGAGGTGAGACAGGGAGGCCTGGTTTCTGCAGATGGTGATGATGATGATATCTCCTTCAGAATTTTTTAAGTTAGGCCGTTGACTAGAATTGATGTGGACGATTTGGTTTCTGGCGTGAAGCTGTATAACCAGTCTATCGGTGTTGAGATTTCCAGGGTGGGTAGTTAAGTGACTCAGGTCTTGCTGATGCTCTTATCCCGCTAGGGCTGCCAGCGTCATAAAATCCTGTTATTTCAAGCTAGACTGCTTCACGTTTATGTGAGAATGTCCCTGGGTTTTAATAGTGGAGTGTACGTTTCTATGGATGATCATCTAGACTCCAGGACAACACAATGGCATCGGGCTAGTGTGACCACCAGCTCGCCCCCAGCCAATCACAGCAGAGCTGTGTCCCAGACATGTTGTCTTCAGTCACAGTCATATATCACCATGGTGACGGCTGGTCTGGGGTGTCATATATCATTCACCATGGTGATGACTGTGGTCTAGAGTTCTAGATTGGGGTGGTACAGGAGGTGGTTCTAGACTGGGGTGGTACAGGAGGAGGTTCTAAACTGAGGCGGTACAGGAGGTGGTTCTAGACTGGGGCGGTACAGGAGGAGGTTCTAAACTGAGGTGGTACAGGAGGTGGTTCTAGACTGGGGCGGTACAGGAGGAGGTTCTAGACTGGGGCCGTACAGGAGGGGGTTCTAGACTGGAGCGGTACAGGAGGAGGTTCTAGACTGGGGCGGTACAGGAGGTCTGGGGTTCTAGACTGGGGAGGTACAGGAGGTGGTTCTAGACTGGGGCGGTACAGGAGGTCTGGGGTTCTAGACTGGGGCGGTACAGGAGGAGGTTCTAGACTGGGACGGTACAGGAGGAGGTTCTAGACTGGGGCGGTACAGGAGGAGGTTCTAGACTGGGGCGGTACAAGAGGTCTGGGGTTCTAGACTGTGACGGTACAGGAGGAGGTTCTAGACTGGGGAGGTACAGGAGGTCTGGGGTTCTAGACTGGGGAGGTACAGGAGGTGGTTCTAGACTGGGACGGTACAGGAGGAGGTTCTAGAAGGGGCGGTACAGGAGGTGGTTCCAGACTGGGGCGGTACAGGAGAAGGTTCTATACTGGGATGGTACAGGAGGTGGTTCTAGACTGGGGCGGTACAGGAGGAGGTTCTAGACTGGGGAGGTACAGGAGGTGGTTCTAGACTGGGGCGGTACAGGAGGTCTGGGGTTCTAGACTGGGGCGGTACAGGAGGAGGTTCTAGACTGGGACGGTACAGGAGGAGGTTCTAGACTGGGGCGGTACAGGAGGAGGTTCTAGACTGGGGCGGTACAAGAGGTCTGGGGTTCTAGACTGTGACGGTACAGGAGGAGGTTCTAGACTGGGGAGGTACAGGAGGTCTGGGGTTCTAGACTGGGGAGGTACAGGAGGTGGTTCTAGACTGGGACGGTACAGGAGGAGGTTCTAGAAGGGGCGGTACAGGAGGTGGTTCCAGACTGGGGCGGTACAGGAGAAGGTTCTATACTGGGATGGTACAGGAGGTGGTTCTAGACTGGGGCGGTACAGGAGGAGGTTCTAGACTGGGGCGGTACAGGATGTCTGGGGTTCTAGACGGGGGAGGTACAGGAGGTCGTTCTAGACTGGGGCGGTACAGGAGGAGGTTCTAGACTGGGGCGGTACAGGAGGTCTGGGGTTCTAGACTGGGGCGGTACAGGAGGTGGTTCTAGACTGGGGCGGTACAGGAGGAGGTTCTATACTGGGATGGTACAGGAGGTGGTTCTAGACTGGGGCAGTACAGGAGGTCTGGGGTTCTAGACTGGATGGATGGAGGGAGGAGAGTGGATGGGTGGAGGATGGAGGGATGGAGTCTGTAGATGTTGAGTGCTGGCCTGGAGCCAAGCTGTGTTTTATTGATCTGGACCCCTGAGTGGCTGAGTTACTCCACGCAGATTACTGTGCTATATTTCATTAGAGCTCTCACCCACCCATACACACACACACACACACACACACACACACACACACACACAATCTCACACGCAATCTCACACACACTCACACACACACATGTGCCCACACACTCTCTCTCTCACACACACACACACACACACACACACACACACACACACACACACACACACAGACAGATGCATTATGTCACACTGCATGGCTGAAGACTCGAAGGATGCGTTGGGATCATGTGTCTCACATGGCGCGGTCTCAGAACCTCCTAGCCTCCATACAGCCCAGAACAGAAATGTGTTCTAGGACCAGTTACAGGGGAACTATTATCTACGGCTCATTTGAGACTTCAGGCTTCGAGCTAAGACGTGAGGGGTGCGGAGGTTCCGAAAAATAGAGACAATATCACTCAGCTGTGAATCTGCCTCGAACAGGCCGCCCTCCAAAAATCCTCTAAGTTCTCAAAGTAATGGGGCGAGGCGGACGATAGTCAGAGAGGCTGCCAAGCAAGTGGCCTATGAAACTCTGAGAGAAAGGGCCATCAATAGCCCTGACATTTCACTGATCTGGGCTGTAAGGGAGAGTGGCAAGAACAAAGCCCTTGATGAAAACGCACGTAAAATCTTAGCTAGAGTTTGGGAAAGTAGGAGTAGAGTGGCTAGAGCTTGGGAAAGTAGGACACTTCTAGGGAAAGTAGGACACAGTACTTTTTGGCCTCAACAATGGTGCAAACCTAACACTTCACATCAACCTACAGTAAGAACACCATTACTACCGTGAAGCGTGTTGGTGAGCAGCATCGTGTTACGGGGTGCTTCTCTGCGGGGACTGGAAAACTCTCACAGATAGAGAGCAAAGTGACAAAGGCTAAGTACAGAGAAATTCCAGAGGAAAACCTGCTGCAGTCTGCAAGAGATCTGGGACCTGGGAGAAGATTGATCTTCTAACAAGACAATGACCCAAAACATACAGCCAAAGCCACACAGAATTGGCTTAAAAATCAAAAAGTCAATATCTTGGAATTCAAAACCCAGACCGCAATCCAATTAAGAATCTTCAATTTGATTGAGTCAAAGCCCAGACTTCAATCCAATTGAGAATCTTCAATTCGATTGAGTCAAAGCCCAGACCTCAATACAATTGAGAAGCAAGACATAAATTATTGCTGTTCACCAATGGCATCCATCAAAGTTGAATGGATTTTAAAATTGGACAACTGCTGATCAAGCAACAATGGTGATGGAGACTTACCCAAACAGACTCACAGCTGGAATTGCTGCCAAAGGTGCTTCTACCAAGTATTAACTATGGGGGGCTGAATACTTATGGAATCAATTATTTTCTGGCTTTTATTTGCAATTAATTTAGGAAAAATATGTTTATTTTTATTTTTTTATATATATATTATAGAGCACCTTTGTGTTTATCAGTGACAAAAATCACATTTCGTAGCCTAACACAATAGTCCAAGGGGGGTGAATACTGTACTTTTTATAGGCACATATATATAAATATATATTTATATGTATAGTGTTTTATGTTTTTCCTTCTTGCAATGAACAAGCAGAGAAGAGAAAATAGTTGCAGGGCACAGTCTCAGCTCATTAACTGATATGAGCACGCAGTCACCAGGCTAAGACACGCTCACACTCAGCTTACTCTGCAGCTGCAGACGCCATGATCAGTGACTCAGCTACGATCAATGACTCGGGTACAATCAGTGACTCAGGTACGATCAGTGACTCGGGTACGGTCAGTGACTCAGGTACGATCAGTGACTCGGGTACGATCAATGACTCAGCTACGATCAATGACTCAGCTATTATCAATGACTCAGCTATTATCAATGACTCAGCTACGATCAGTGAGTCAGGTACGATCAGTGACTCGGGTACAATCAGTGACTCGGGTACGATCAATGACTCAGCTACGATCAATGACTCAGCTACGATCAATGACTCAGCTACGATCAATGACTCAGGTGCGCTCAGTGAGTCAGGTACGATCAGTGACTCGGGTACGATCAGTGACTCGGGTACGTTCAGTGACTCAGGTATGATCAATGACTCAGGTAAGATCAGTGAGTCAGGTACGATCAATGACTCAGGTGCAATCAGTGACTCGGGTACGATCAATGACTCAGGTACGATCAGTGACTCAGGTGTGCTCAGTGACTCAGGTACGATCAGTGACTCGGGTGCAATCAATGACTCAGCTACGATCAATGACTCAGCTACGATCAATGACTCAGGTGCGATCAGTGAGTCAGGTACGATCAGACTCAGGTGCGATCAGTGACTCGGGTACCTTCAGTGACCCAGGTGCGATAAATGCCTCGGGTACGATCAGTGTCTCAGACACGTTCAGTGACTCGGGTAGTACGGTCAACGACTCAGGTACGGTCAATTACGTCTGTGTTCTCCCACGCAGGCGGGGTGTGCTGATCACACACTCACCTCCGTGAATGGATGTGATTCTCCTGTATACACACACCCAGGGGCGGGCAGGTGATAACAGCTGCTGTGTAAATTGTGCCCATTGTACAGAACCAGCGAACTGTGGGTGTAGTTGAATGAAGGAGCTGAGCACGGGCACCTGCCTTAGCTCACACGCTCCCTCCATCCCTCCATCCCTGTTTGCCCAGGCCAGGTGGAATGTTGACCGTGTTTTGAAAGCCCCGTGTCGCGTTGTGCGCGGTCGTAAGGAGCTGCTGTTTGATCTAGATAATGTGTCCCGGGAACCGGCCACCGCAAGCCCACTACTGCGGCCGTTGCCATGACAAGGCTGTGCTCGGCGAGGGAAGTGATGTGTCTGTTACCGAAGCTCTGATTACAACAGGATATTACGGAGGCCTTTGTCTGACGTTCGTGTGAAGTGCGTGCCTGTGTGTGCATTTGAGGGGGGGGCTTCTGAGCCTGAGGAATGGGGATAGAATTATTGATCTCTGTGTTGCTTCCTTCAGCCCTCATTCATTGGACTTTCCGTTTTATTTCCATCATCTACCCAACACCCCCCCCCCCCCCCCCCCCCCACACACACACACACACACACACACACACTATATCTAGCCAGCCTCGTCTAATATAGAATACAGGAATTCATCATTTTTAATGCAGTGGGAGACTCAAAGGATTGCATTATCACAGCCTTTTGGCCTATTGCCTATAATGCAGTATGCGGTAGTTACCCGGCCTACTGTAATACGATCTACTGTAATAGCGCATTATGCTATAGCTACCCAGCCTGGCATAATATGACCTACTGTAATAGCGCAGTATGCTGTAGCTAGCCAGCCTAGTGTAGGCTAATATGACCTGTAGTATAGAGCATTATGCTATAGATATAGTGTACTGTAATATTACCTAAAGTGCATTATACTATAGCTACTCATCTCAGTGTAATAAGACCTATAGTATAGTGAATTATGCTATAGCTACCCAGCCTAGTTGAATATGACCTATAGTATAGTGTAGTATGCTGTAACCAGCCAGCCAAGTCTAATAGTGATTAGCTCTACTACTCTATGTAGAGTATCTTGCTGTGTGGAGGACTGGGTCCCCAGACGGACATCAGTTATGTGCTGTTGGGAGCCAGCGCTGGTATTAATGCTTCCTAACGGAGCCTGATAGAGCCCAGGAGTGTTTAGAGAGAAACCATTTAATTCCATTTGCAGAGTGGATGAATGAGTGTGGAGGAGGAGGAGGAGGAGGAGGTGGACTGGACTGGGTACTGCAGGGCTAGGGCTGATCTAGGCTGGGGCTTGGCTGGGCTGGTGTCTGGGGCTGGACTGGGCTAGGCTGGACTGGACTGGTGTTTGGGCTGGGCTGGACTGGTGTTGGCCTAGGCTGGACTGAGATAGACTAGTGTTTGGCTGGGCTGGGCTGGGCTAGACTGGTGTCTGGGCTGGGCTGGGCTGGTGTCTGGGCTGGGCTAGACTGGTGTCTGGGCTGGGCTAGACTGGTGTCTGGGCTGGGCTGGGCTGGACTGGACTGGGCTGGTGTCTGGGCTGGGCTGGGCTGGGCTGGGCTGGGCTGGGCTGGGCTGGGCTGGGCTGGGCTGAGCAGGGCTGGACTTGTGTCTGGGCTGGGCTGGGCTGGTTTGGGCTGGGCTGGGCTGGTGTCTGGGCTGGGCTGGGCTGGGCTGGGCTGGGCTGGGCTGGGCTGGGCTGGTGTCTGGGCTGGTGTCTGGGCTGGGCTGGGCTGGGCTGGGCTGGGCTGGGCTGGTGTCTGGGCTGGGCTGGGCTGGGCTGGTGTCTGGGCTGGTGTCTGGGCTGGGCTGGTGTCTGGGCTGGTGTCTGGGCTGGGCTGGGCTGGTGTCTGGGCTGGGCTGGGCTGGTGTCTGGGCTGGGCTGGGCTGGGCTGGGCTGGGCTGGGCTGGTGTCTGGGCTGGGCTGGGCTGGGCTGGGCTGGGCTGGGCTGGGCTGGGCTGGGCTGGGCTGGGCTGGGCTGGGCTGTCTGGGAGAGAGGCTGGAAGCTGCGTCAGGGCTTTGGCCCCCAGCCTGCTGTCACTGTGGGAAGAGAAATGACTGTCCAATTAGCCTGATTGCCTGGCTCTGGCTCTGGCTCTGGAGGCTTGGGAAGGGGGGGGCGGGTATTATGGGTGGGCTAGAGTGCCTCTGAATGCCTCGTTATTTGGCTAGACTATCAGATGATTTTAACATGTTCTCAGTTCTGTCTGGTACTTGTCAGTCTGCGCGTGTCTCTGACTGGTCCTGCGATCGCGTTGCCAGGTTGTGGGACTACGCCAGACCGCAACCCCTCCTGGAGACGCTGGAGCACCACTCGGAGTTCGTCTGCGGCCTGGACTTCAACCTGCACATTCCCAACCAGGTAACACACACACACACACACACAAACACATCAGCCTCACCCATGCCCCGTCACAGTCGGCTCTGATCCTGTGTCTTGATGTTGTCTCGTGGTCCCCCTACAGCGCCTCCTCTCCACTAGAGGGCGTCTTAGGTGGATTTTTTTAAGGCCAATAAAGATTCTGATATTTTGGAGAACAGGAAGGCCTATAGGCCTACTGTATATCTACCAATTTTTTTCTCTCTCTCTCTCAAAGATTCCGACATCCATAATTAATGTAGCAAACTCTGTACCCTAAAAGGCATCTGATTCCACTATCTGCTCATGTGCCGTTCATCCTAAGCAGGCACGTTAATTGTTTACCCTATTTTACATTTCAAGCTCTTTAAGCACTCTGACTGATTATTTAAGAGTTACAACAACAACAACAAAATCTGCCATATTGGCGTCCTTAACCGGCAATCCCGATAAATCCCGTTATGGTACAAATATCGGTGCGATATCGGTCAATCCCCAGCAAACCCAGGGGAAACAGACAGCTCAGACTGTGTCCTGTCATCCCTTGTCCTTTCCCTCACACTGCAATGCAGCCCACAGTCCCCATCCATCAATCTGTCCTCAGTATCCTCTATCAGCACTCCCCCCCCCCCCCCCCGTCTACAGACGGCCTCTGGAACTACAGTTCTGAAGTCGTGCCTCCATGATTGTAGTTCATTGGCTGGGGAGTGATGAGGTAGGAGGTGGGAGCAGGACCGGTGTCTCCTATAGGCGGAGTAGGCAAACGCCTAGGGCTTCCAGCCTCGCAAAACTTTTCCGGTTTTAAACTATAAAAAAAAGTGTTAAAGTTTTCATTACAGTGCCAGTGATCATATCCCCCCCCCCTCCTCCCCCAGCAATAGTTTGATTTGATTGGCTGAGGCCCCAACCAAATGTGATACTCCAGGGCATCATTGTTGATGATGATAGCCTAAAGTGGTGGCCTAACGTTACATGACGATGGGATGATGGCGCCTCAGTCTTTATTGCTTGATGGTGGGTAGGGTTTATTTTATATTCAGTCTGACCAGAAGCAGGGATAAAAACGTATCTCCACCGGCGATAAAAATGAATGATCAGAGGAGGGGATATCAAAACCATCCCCTCAGCAATTCGCACGCTGGAGTACGAGCTGCTGTGGAAACGGTTTGTTTCCAGATGGACAGGCCCCGCCCCCGAGGACAGCGACTGATTGGGTTCTCTTCTCTTACTCGCCCTAGTATCCAGGATGACATGTCATTATCCGCCGTACTCTGATTGGATGATCGTTAGTTCCTGGAGATTGCCCGTCAAACAATGTGGAATAGATATGGATGAGGGGTCGTGGGGTGTCAAAACACTGAAGGGATTTCACACACACACACACACACACACACACGCAAACTCACACTGGTGTGTGGGGCGTGTTTCCCAGGAGATGTCAAAAGGCTGACAGCCTCCCAGAGAGAGCTGTCACACACACACACACACACACACGCACACAATCACACACACACACACACGCACACACACACACACACGCACACACACACGCTACACAAACACACACCCCTTCTTGCCTAGCTCCCAATCCTAACTGACAAACAGTGTACATTAGCGCCTGTGTATCTGTCTGTCATTTACCCCCGCTATGGGAATGGAGGAACCATTTAGAATTCATACATGGAATAATGATTGACAGGACCACATTAGTTCAGTAATGACAAGGTTTGCCCCTGCTGAGAGTGTTCTGATTGTGTGACGTGTGTATGGTGTGTGTTCTGAGTGTGTGGTGTGTGTTCTGTAGGGCTGGGTATTGGCAAGGACCTCACGATACACACAGCTCATCATACACACATATCACGATACATGGGTCACAATATGATTGTATCACAATATATTGCGATATGATAAGATATAGATAAGTAATTAATGATATAATTGTAGCTTTAGATAATACACAATATTGTGCATCCTTGTTTATTGGTTTCTCAAAGGCTTTTGATACAGTGGACCATGATGTATTGAGGCATAGGCTATCTTGTATAGGGCTGTCAGACTGTTCTGACTGGTTCTCTAATTATCTTTCTGATGGGACTCAAAGAGTCAAAGTTGATGGTTGTTCCTCTGATATCTTGTCCGTCATCAAGGGGGTACCACAAGGCTCTGTCTTAGGCCCTTTGTTGTTCACAATTTATATAAAGGACTTAGGTAAAAATGTTCATAATGCAAATTGCCATTACTATGCAGATGATAGTGTAATTTATTGTTGTGTGGGACCTTTGTCAAAGGCTGTGGATTTTTTGCAAGTTGCATTTAAAGAAATATAAATGTATGTAACTAAGACTTGTACTAAATGCAAGTAAAACAATCTGTAAATCTGGTTAAGAAGCTGAAAGTAAGGCTGGGTTTCTATTTTAGAAACAAGACCTTTCTCCTTTATGCTAAAAAGAGGCTTGTCGCTGCTACTGTTTTACCAGTGCTTGATTATGGTGATGTTCTGTACATGAATGCCTGTTCTACCTAATTGCTCATGCTGGATTCTACTTATCATGGTGCCCTAAGGCTCATTACTGTCTGTAGATCACTTACTCACCATTGTACGTTATATGAGAAGGTAGGTTGGCTGTCCTTGTCTGCTCGTAGGCTTTTCCATTGGTACATCTTCATCTATAAAGCATTCATTGGTCTGTTAACTTTATATTTCAGTACATATCTGACCCCCTTGAGGACGGATGATCGTCCTCATCTTATAGCTTGCGTTCTCAGGACTACCTAACTACCTCAGTCCCCAGAACTCGCACTGAGTTTGGAAAGAGGGCTTTTATATTCTCTGCTCCCTCTACCTGGAATGGACTTCGAAAATCTCTGAAGCTCCAGACTCTTGTAACACTGCATTCTTTTCAAACTCAACTCACAGACTTTTTAATGACTGATTTGGGAGTGTGCAAATGCTTTGCTACATAATGTTTATTGGTCATTGTACACCCTGTAGTAATGGTGCATGTGTATGATGCTAATCTAACTTGACCTTCCTTCCACAGCATCCCCTTTAACCCCCCCCCCCCATCCTCCCTTTTGCCTCCCCCACTTTGGCTACTGCATGCCCTATTTTATCTCTCTCCGTTCTTTTGTCTGTGTTCTCTGTCTTCTGGCCAACCGTGTTCTATATTGGTCTGTCTTTGTTTTAACTTCTTGTTTTTTTTATGCTGCCATTTTGGTCAGGTGTTGCTCGAAAAAGAGTTATTTGATCTCAAGCTTCTTTACCTGGTTAAATAGAGGTTAAATAAAATAAAAATAAACATATTGCGATGCATAGCGATATTCTATATAATTTACTGCAATTTTAAAATACAGACGCTTTGAAAACACAACTCCATCCCCCACTCCCTGGAGGTGATCCTGAGGGTGGAGGGAATGTAAGGACATTTAAAATCCATTTAAAACATGAATAATGTATTGATGATTTGGTTAAATTATTTTATATAATCCCTGTCTTGTTCTGTATATTTCCCTTGTGCTAAAAAAAGGTATATCATGTATCCATATAAGGATCTCCTCTCCTCTCCTCTCTTCTCTTCTCTCCTCTCCTCTCTCTTCTCTCCTCTCCTCTCCTCTCCTCTCCTCTCCTCTCCTCTCCTCTCCTCTCCTCTCCTCTCCTCTCCTCTCCTCTCCTCTCCTCTCCCCTCTCCTCTCCTCTCCTCTCCTCTCTCTCCTCTCCTCTCCTCTCCTCTCCTCTCCTCTCCTCTCCTCTCCTCTCCTCTCCTCTCCTCTCCTCTCCTCTCCTCTCCTCTCCTCTCCTCTCCTCTCTCCTCTCCCCTCCTCTCTCTTCTCTCCTCTCTTCTCTTTTCTCCTCTCTCTTCTCTTCTCTCCTCTCTCTTGTCTTTTCTCTTCTCTTCTCTCCTCTCCTTTCACTTCTCTCTTTCCTGTCTCTTCTCTCCTCTCTCTTCTCTCTTCTCTCCTCTCTTCTCTCCTCTCTCTTCTCTCCTCTCTCTTGTCTTTTCTCTTCTCTTCTCTCCTCTCCTTTCACTTCTCTCTTTCCTCTCCCTTCTCCCCTCGCTCTACTCTCTCTTCTCTCCTCTCCTCTCTTCTTTCCTCTCTTCTCTTCTCTCCTCTCTCTTGTCCTTTCTCTTCTCTTCTCTCCTCTCCTTTTACTTCTCTCTTTCCTCTCTCTTCTCTCCTCGCTCTTCTCCTCTCTCTTCTCTCCCTCCTCTCATTTCTCTCCTTTCCTTTCACTCCTCTCTTTCCTCTCCTCTCTCTCTCCTCCTCTCTCCCTCCTCTCTCCTCTTCTCTGGCAGCCAGCTTAATTTCATACAGCTGCCAACAGAACTCTGCCGCCCACCCCTGTTTCGAGTCTCCACCTCTCTCCTCCCTCTCCTCTCCTCCCTCCGTCTCCTCCATCCCTCTCTCCTCCTCCTCCCTGCCTCTCTCCTCCCTGCCTCTCCTCCCTCTCCTCTCCTCCCTCCGTCTCCTCCATCCCTCTCCTCCTCCTCCCTGTCTCTCCCCTCCCTGCCTCTCCTCCCCTCTTCTCCTCCCTCCGTCTCCTCCATCCCTCTCTCCTCCTCCTCCTCCCTGTCTCTCCTCCCTGCCTCTCCTCTCCTCCCTCTGTCTCCTCCATCCCTCTCTCTTCTCCTTCTCCTCCCTGTCTCTCTCCTCCCTGCCTCTCCTCCCTCCGTCTCCTCCATCCCTCTCTCCTCCTCCTCCTCCTCCCTGTCTCTCTCCTCCCTGCCTCTCCTCCCTCTCCTCCCTCCCTCTCCTCCATCCCTCTTTCTTCTCCTCCTCCTCCTCCCTGTCTCTCTCCTCCGTGCCTCTCCTCCCTCTCCTCTCCTCCACCCCTCTCTCTTCTCCTCCTCCTCCTCCTCCCTGTCTCTCTCCTCCCTCTCCTCTCCTCCCTCCATCTCCTCCATCCCTCTCTCCTCCTCCTCCTCCCCTCTCTCCTCCTTCCTCTCTCGTCCGTTCGATGGCGTCCACCCCTGCGCCGTCCCAGTCCTCCAGCCTGCCCAGCATGCATCTCTGCTCATTAAGCTCGCTGTCAGATGTACAGGCCCTGTGCCCTGCGCCAGACTGGGGGGGTGCAGGTAGCTGTTCCAGGGTTGGTGTGTGTGTGTGCATGTGTGTGCGTGTGTGTGTAAGTGAGAGATAGAGAGAGAGAGAGAGAGAGAGAGAGAGAGAATGTGAGATGTGTGTGTATGGTTGCGCCCTTTCTATAGGACCCTCGCCTGTCAATAAATGCAGTTTACCCCCCTCCACGGAGCCTCCAGCACTAAGACCACCCACACACACCCCTCATATCCAGATAGAACCTTTCACACCCTGTTAGCCTCTGCCCCCGCCCCCCACCCAGCCGCACAAACACACGCATCCACAGCCTACAGCCCAGAACGGCTCCCGACCGCTGTGCCTGCCAGCTCCAGTTACACAACCAGCTCCTGCCGTCGTGATCACAGCCGGTCGGCCAGTGCGGAGGACTTTGCGTGTGTGTGGGGGGCGCCAGCAGGGGGACACGGCATCCGAGCTGGAGATAACAGTCAGCCTAGACCAGATCTCATCCCATTACCCAGAAGGATTTGTGGAAGCCAATGACTCTTGGGATTGTATGCGCGTCAGGATGATTGGTCCGTACAGATTCGCGCGGGGAGGCTGGTTTGGCCTCTGATTGCTCACTGAACGCAGCTCTCCACTTTTCTAACGAGCCCTGCGTTCGCGTGAGCCGTCGACATATTTGGCACATGAAGCGCGATTTAGACGATTGGGACTTTCTTCCACGTTATCTCCACAGACCACAGATTTCCACTTTTCAAATATTGCTAATGAGTCCCGCAGTCTAGCGAGCCGTCGGTAGCATAGCCAATCTGGCACACGAGGCGCAGTTTACTTGGACTTTCTCCCACATTAGCTGTCACTTTACAGAGGTTTTGAGTCTCATTCTCCGTGGTCTATAGACTTCTATTTCAGCTCAGTCACGGACGATTAGTAGGGACATTAAGTGAAACACAGACGCATTACGCCACAGCAGAAAGCCCTTCTTACGTGCGCTATGCTACGCTATTCCAAACGGAATCCTATCACACATATGAACACAAATAAGCACAAAACTGCTTTCCTTGATCAGTCAGTCTTGTATTAACTAACTATAAACTATAACTTTTTTTTCCCATGGCTCTAACGTCCGCAAATTTATGTAGTGACAACCGACATCACGCGAGGGGACACTTCGTGAGGCGTAGCAGAAACCCGCCCAGTCATCGTGGCAGCGCCGCATGACATCATCGACAGAGGTTTCCCTATTTGCCTCTCACACATAAGCACACCACTACAACACTTCATGAGAGGTCAGGCAGACTGAAAAGGAGACAGTGAAAATAGAGCGTTGTAAAACTGAGAACAACTGTGACAACTCTTTCACAAACAGCATAGATGGTCATGTCTTTTTAAAGTAATTTGGTAAACACGAGCCGAGAGAGAGAGTGAGATAGATAGAGAGAGAGAGAGACATGGAGCCTGATAACTTCCACAGGACTCCTGAGAAAACAGACAAATATTCAAATGCAGCCAACCCCCCCCCCACCCCCGGGGCTTGCTAGGGTACCCTACCAGACCAGCTGCTGGTTAGGGGGAACACCCCACAGGGTTGCTGGGGATACCCCTCACAGCCCCCCTCCTCTACACTCCCCTCCCTCCCTCCCTCCCTCGCCTCTCCTCCTCTCCTCCACTTCTAACCCCCCCCCCCCCCCTTCCTACACGTCCTCTCCTCTCCTCTGAAGAATCAAGATTCTAGATTCCCTTATTTGTCACATATAATGTACGATGTACAGTCACAGTGAAATGCTGCTGCCGGCTCCAAGATTATGCTCATTTACAGATAAACTCTGAAACTCAATTTACAAATTTCACAAGAAGTACCATTTCTATACAGTATAAAGATATAAGATAAGATAGATACCGGTCTGGATGGATTATGGGTGAGTTATGTACATGCTATAGCTATACTATACGTTAGATAGAGTCATTTAGGTGCTGGATGGATTGCGGAAAGAAGCTTTTCCTGAGTCTCTCCGTGCTCGCCATGCGAGTGCGGTATCTTTTCCCTGACCATAGCAGAGAGAACAGTTCGTTGCCTGGGTGGCTGGGGTCTCTCAGGATCCTGTTGGCCTTGGTCTTGAATTTCCTCAGTTGTCTGAGGTGGTACAGTCTCTGATATGCTTTCCTCAACATAGTCTTTATGTGTGTTGACCATGTCAGGTCTTTGGTGATCTGGACGCCATGGTACTTGAAGCTGTCCACTCTCTCTACAAGGGTCCCGTTGATGATTAGAGGTGTAGTTCCTCTCCTGCTTCCTCCCAAAGTCCACCAGCATCTCCTTTGTCTTGCTGACGTTCAGATGGAGGCTGTTTTCCTGACACCACTGGGTCAGGAGACTCACCTCCTCCAGGTAGGCCCTCTCATCATTGTTGCTGATCAGGCCTATCACTGCTGTGTCGTGGGGAAACTTGACAATGTTATTGGAGTCAAAGGTGGCTGTACAGTCGTGCGTGTACAGAGAGTACAGTAATGGGGCCAGAACACAGCCCTGGGGGGCTCCCGTGTTGAGGGTGAGGGAGGATAAGGTGTGGTTACCTACCTTCACCACTTGGGGTCTGTCTGACAGGAAGTCCACTTACAGAGGGCGTTGCTTTGCCCCAGGACCCTGAGTTTGGTGTTGAGTCTGTGTGGGGTTATAGTGTTGAAAGCTGAACTATAGTCAGCTAACCCGACACGTTCCCCTTGCTCTTGTCTAGGTGGGATAGGATGGTGTGGAGAACGTGAGATGTTGGGTTTGTATGTGAACTGTAGGGGGCCTAGTGTGCTGGGCAGTGAGGAGCAGATGTGTTCCTTGACCAGCTTCTCAAAGCACTCCATCACCACAGAGGTGAGAGCTACCGGGCGGTAGTCATTGAGGCAGGCTGGTCTTGGCTTCTTCGGTACGGGGATGACGGAGGTCTTCTTGAAGCATGTGGGGACGATGGACAGGGCCAGGGACAGGTTGAATATCACTGTGAACACAGGAGCCAGTTGGTCGGCGCACGCCTTGAGGACCTGCCCCTCGATACCGTCTGGTCCCGCGGCTTTCCTGGTGTTCACCTGTTTAAACACCCTTCTGACGTCGTGTTCAGAGAGAGTGAGTGCTCTCTCTTCCCCTCCGCTCTCCTCCGCCTCAGGTGCGACGGCCGTCCGGCCGTTGCTGGTCTCAAAGCATGAATAAAAAGTGTTGAGGCTGTTCAAGAGAGTAGCATCTACACCTCCTGTGGAGGATGGAGATCCCTTTTAGTCAGTCATGGTGTTAAGTCCCTGCCAAACACCGCCTTGTTTGAATTTTAATTCCATCCTCTCACCGTATTCCCTCTTGGCTTCCTTCACTGTTCTCCTTACGTTGAATGCTGCTGCCTTATAATCATCTATGTTGCCCGTCATTAGTCCTAATTTGTAGGCAGTGGTGCGTCTCCTTTTCTCTCCTCCTCCTCCTCCTCCTCCTGTCTCCTTTCCTCTTCTCTCCTCCATTATGCTGCAGCGTTGGCCTCTGTGTAGCTCAGCTTTATGGTTTGCGGTAAAGTAATTCATGGAAGGGACTTCTTCCTTCAATGGATGAGTCACTGGCTGGCAGCCACGCCAGTCCTACTCACTCTATGATAATGAACACTCGCTCACGTGCACGCACACACACACACATACAGTACATACACAGGCACACACACATGCGCGCAAATACTCACACACACGCACACATACGCCTGCTCACACGCACACAGAAGAGCCCTTTTTGGCCCCCAGCGGACCTGTGACCCTCCGGGAGCCGGCCATAGAGGGTCTGTCTCGGGAGGCACGCCCACACCCACGCCCGACCCCAGCGTAGACCTTTTTGCGCGGGTAGCACTGAAACGCCAGGTGTGCAGGACAAACCCAGGATCCCTTGCAGGTAGCGGATACGTAAGGCCTCTAGGGTTCAGTAAGAGTTTGTAATAAAATCCAAGGCAACTCTTCATTCCAAATAAAAAAGCCTTTAATACAGGGCTAGTTCATAGTTGAACAGGGAACCAATATGTTTCGACGCTAGGTCTTCATCAGGGTTCGTACGTGCCTCTACAGCAGTGTTGAAAGGCAAACCGCCTTGTACACAGCTGCTTTGGTGGAGATGGTTAGGTTCGTGATCTGGAAGACCCTAGATTTGAGCCCGCCAAAGGCAGCAGTCAGGCCAATGTGAATGTGTCGCCGTTGGGTGTCGGCGTAGATGTTCCAGGAGGGGGGCAGAATGATGCCAAAGTAGGTGAAGTGTGGGACGATCGCAAGGGGGTGACCATCGAGGGTGAAGGTGGGCACATGTGGTTGGGGGATGGACTCTTGCACGACTATCTGTTTTTTCTCGATGTTGATCTGGAGACCAGTGGCGCTGTGTATGGAAGCGACCACATTCAGCCCACGCTGTAGGGATTCTGGTGAGTGGGCGAAGAGAGCACAGCCATCTGCATACTGTAGACACACACACGTCACACACACACACACACACACACACACACAAACAAACATATACACACTCACAAATACCGGTAGAGGAGATGACCTCATGTATATTGGATCAAACTCTAATTTGACTGTTTAATAGTGTGTGTGTGTGTGTGTGTGTGTGTGTGTGTGTGTGTGTGTGTGTGTGTGTGTGTGTGTGTGTGTGTGTGTGTGTGTGACTGATAGTTTGATTGTGTGTATGCGTGCATGTGTGTGTGCGCATGCGTTTGTAAGCAGGAGATGAAAGCATTAGAGTTCAGATGACAGTCTTGTCTCTGCCAAGCTCTAGGAAGGAGGAGTTCTCCTCCTCACTCAGCCCACTCATGTTCAGAACGCTAGTTATCTCTCCACGTCTGGAAAAGCCAATTTGCAGCCTTTGAAGGATGTTCAAAAGCAGAGTCAGGAGGACTGAATGGAAGGTTGTTCTGTTTATACCAGAACACACACTCTGAATGTTCCTGCCAGGCAGCAGAACAACAGAACATTGTTGAACCGTAACTGGCTGTAAAATGACAGTTATTTAACCTCATTACTGCTTGGGTTCCTGCAATGTTCACCTGAAACCACCAATGAAATTCTTAAACCCTCTGTGGGTTCTTCTACAGGGACAGCCGTAGGACCCTTTTGGAAGGGTGTATGTGTGTGTGTGTGTGTGTGTGCGTGCGTGCGTGTGTGTGCGTGTGTGTGATACTGTGTCAGTCGCTGGGTAACAGGCTGTGTGTATGTGTGTGTGTGTGTGTGTGTGTGTGTGTGTGTGTGTGTGTGTGTGTGTGTGTGCGTGCGTGCGTGCGTGTGTGTGTGTCGCGCGTCCTCAGATGGCGGACTGCTCCTGGGACGAGACGGTGAAGATCTACACGCCCCCCTGCCTGGCCACGCCCCCTCCCCCGCCCCCCTGCGCTCCGTAGAGGTCATCGCCATGGCGACGACGCTTGCCAGGTGCACTGCAGCCCGTCGGCAGCGACGGGATGCGGGGGGCTCCGTCGCCACTGGGACTGCGGTAGCGGCGTTTGGCAGAGCTCAGCGGCGGTCGTCATGAAGATGCTGTTAGAGGATGACTGGACCAGGGGGGGGACGGAATACTGATGACCATGACGAGGACAGGGACTCCTCGCCACTTGCCTTGCTTACAATAACTGTGTGTGTGTGTGTGTGTGTCTGCCTTGTGCGTCAGAGCTACGCGTCTTAACACACACAAACATACACACACACACACAAACACAACTGATGCACAAAGTGCTGCACCACACTAACATGGTCCAGCCCTAACCCTCCAGATCAGACTCAGACACAGCCTGCTGTTCTCAAGTTCACTACACACACACACAGATCAGGGAAGCGGTGTAATGTGTAATGTACTGTGTGTAAATGTCATGTACGACGGTGTGATGACACACTGAAGGTCCTGTCCCACTGTAGGGGCGGAGACCGTTAAGAGACTTCAGTCTGCCGTGAGCCAATCAGGGGGCTCCCGCGCAGAGCAGTCGGCCCGCTGTGCTCCGCCCCGAACCAAACGTTCTCCGGGGGAACTCTTTTCCTCTGGTCATTTTCAGAATAAGCCGGTCTTCCAGCGCAGTGCCCCTGTCTGTGAAGGTCTGTTATGAGTTTCGGGATGGAGCTGACTCAGCCTGACACCACAATTTGCAGTGACTGGTTTGGGCTTTTGGATTGAATTGGATTTTACATCTGTAATGAGCAAATCTATGTTGACAGACTGGGTTTGCTGTGTCTTCCAGTCAACTCAGCAGAAAAAAGTTGTGTTTTTTGTAAGTGTATTGTATTCATTTGGGAACGCTGTCATAATTGTATAATCATGATGTTGTGGCTGATAAGATTAAACAAAAACTAGGCTGAATAAGAAAAAAAACTGATTTAGTCAGTGTCTTGTATTTTTGTCCATTGTACAGGGCCGGTGTCTCTTATAGGCAGAGTAGGCAAATGCCTAGGGCCTCCAGCCTTGTAACACTTTTCTTGTTTTAAACTATAAAAAAGTGTTAAAGTTTTCATCACAGTATGTGCCAGTGATCATAAAACCCAGATTTCCGAAAGGCCCCCTTCCCCCAGCAATAGATTTATCTGATTGGCTGAGGCCCCAACCGAACACTCAAGTGCTTAATTGCTGCTGATGGTAGCCTAAAGTGGTGGCCTAACATTACATGACGATCGGATCACGGTGCCTCAGTCTATTTTTTGATGGTGGGTAGGGTTTATTTAAAAAGGGAGTCTCCACAGAAAAAATGCCTAGCCCCCCCCCCCCCAAAGTCTAGAGACAAACATATCTGCTGTCTAAATTGATTGAATTGATATAACTAACTGTGCATGTGAAATAGGAATGTTCATAATAAGCACGGGATATGGCCCCTCATTAAGTATTAACAGGTGCTTTCAGATCATTTAAATTGAAAACATTATTTCACAACTATGTGTCATAATTATGAGCAGGTTCACAGTTATAATGGTGAGTAGTAGCCTAGACATGGGCTGAGAACAAACAGCATAGTCTTTTTTATTTTATTTCATGCGCCCGCAGAGGGTTTCAATTGGTCCGGGGCACCGCAATATGTAAATACAACTGGGAAAGTCCATCAAAGTGAGTGGGCTGGTTTTTCAGTCGGGCTGGTGGATGTGGGTAGAGAGCCAACCGCTGTTGCGGCATCTTTGAGGCATATTCCACTCGGCAACTTCAGCGCCAAAGTGTTGCGCCTCAGCTCCCTCCATGCGCCAAGGACCGCTGGTTTAGCTTGCTGTATGCGAATATAGCATTTGTACTGCACCGAATAGCACTGTTCTGCTCCTCTGCTCTGCTTCTCTAGCGCTGACCACAGCATGTGAGGCAGGAGAAAGCTGGAACCCCCGAATTGCGCTGAAGAGCTAATTGATGAAAACGTGCATTCAAACGAGCGCGTCAGCATATCCAAGCTTGCTCTGCTCTCCCTCTTGGAACAGACCGCTGTTTGCTTCTACAGTCCCCTTTTTATCGAAAGGTCCTGAATGCCGATTGATTTCTGCCTGACGTTAATAACTCGGACATTTACAGCCGTGCGCCCGCGCGAGGTGCCTGCTGTGTTCCATTCTATTCCAAGGACCGGGGCGCGCGCAGTTTCTTCCGATATCATTTTGACCGTTTCTCCATTCCCTCGCGCGTAACGGGAGATCTCAGCGTTCAGCCATGGAAGTTTGCAAAGGTCGTCTCCTGGGCATTTCGGTCGCGGTGGCGCACGGGTTCTTCTCGGGATCTCTGAACATTCTGTTGAAATTTCTCATCACCACTTACAACTTCCACTACCTCACTCTCATCCAGTTCCTGACCAGCACGACCGCGGCTCTTACCCTGGAGATTCTGCGGAGGCTTGGGAAGGTGGACATCCCTCCCTTCAGCCCGCAGCTGGCCAAGGCGTTCGGGGGTGTCTGTGTTCTGTCCACCCTACAGTCCACCCTGACTCTCTGGTCTCTCAAAGGACTCTCCCTGCCCATGTACGTGGTGTTTAAACGGTGTCTGCCACTCGTCACGCTCGGGATAGGCGTCTGCGTTCTGAAGAACGGTGTCCCCTCCGCGGGGGTGATAACGGCTGTGCTCATCACCACCGGCGGAGCTGCGCTGGCCGGTAAGAGCATGAGTATTATTCATCAATGAAGTGAGGACTGCTGCTAATTAATATGCGGAATACATGGCAGATTATTGATTTTACGCACCTGATTTGTCGTGATTATAATTGGCTTCAAGGTAGTACTGCCTTTCAAGCATTTTCCGCTTTAATTGGATTACATTTCTGACGATTAATTTCCATATTTTCCTCAGGAAAAGTTCCCCATCTCCTCCTAATTTGAAAGCACTGTGTTCGAGCGTGTGTGTGTGAGAGAGGGAGAGGGAGAAGTTTAGCAGCATATCCAGCAGACTGATCAGATCAGGGCTCCACTGAGCTGCAACACCTTCTCTTATCTATTTGAAATACCAAAGTTGCTTTTCTACACGGACAAAAACTGAAAATAGTTATTGTCTGTTTAGGCTTTACTGTAGGTGGCATGCATGTAGTAAAATATTTGGAAATAGTGAAAGTGTCCTTGCTCTACCAAGAGACAAACACGTAAAATAAAATCTTTGTTTTTATTTCATTCTAGATGGTTTTGGATCCACAGTTTCTTGTTGAATAGAATCATCCTTATTAACAGTGAATTATGAAGCATGTCTATAATGTAATTTGTTATATTTTGTGAATTAATGGACCGACTTGGAAAAAGGCAGCTCCTGCACAAGTCAAGCATTGTCCTCACAGAGCAGATTATAGATTTTATGCACCTGATTATAATTGGATTCAAAGTACTGCCTTGTCAGCATTTTGATTGGATACTGTACATTTCTGTAGGTTATTTTCCATATTTCCCTCAGGATAAGTTCCCTGTTGCCTTCCAATTTTACATTTGTGCCACAGCACAGTTTGAGTGTGTGTGTGTGTGTGTGTGTGTGTGTCTGTGTCTGTGTGTGTGTGTGTGTGTGTGTGTGTGTGTGTGTGTGTGTGTGTGTGTGTGTGTGTGAGAAGTTTAGAGGCATGCCCACCTGGTCAGTTCCAATGAGTTGCGTCACCGTCCCTTATCCATATCCTGAGTTTAACCACCAGATTGTCTGTATGTGTGTGTGTGTGTGCCTCCATGTTTGCCTGCCCCCCCCCCCCCTTCCCCAAAGGCGCGGGTGACCTGACCGGCGACCCGTTCGGCTACGTCACAGGCGTCCTGGCGGTCATCGTCCACGCCTCCTACCTGGTCCTGATCCAGAAGACCAGCGGCGACTGCGATCATGGCCCGCTCACCGCCCAGTACGCCATCGCCATCATGGCGTCCCCGGTGCTGCTCATCTGCTCCGTGGTCAGCATGGACGCCATCCACATGTGGTCCTACGCCGGCTGGAACAACCCCTACATCTCGGGGATCTTCACCACCTGCATCGTCGTCGGCTGCGCCATGAACTTCACCACGCTGCACTGCACCTACATCAACTCCGCCGTCACCACCAGCTTCGTGGGTGTGGTGAAGAGCATCGCCACCATCACGGTGGGCATGGTGGCGTTCAGCGACGTGGAGCCCACCACGCTGTTCGTGGCCGGCGTGGTGGTCAACACCGTGGGCTCCATCACCTACTGCATGGTCAAGTACTACGAGACGCGGAGGAAGAGCCTGTACCAGGACCTGGAGGAGTCCGGGCAGGAGGATGGGGGTCCGGCGGGGCTGCCCTACACGGAGAAGCCCCCTGGAGGAGGGGAGGGGGTGCTGGCGAACGGAGAGCTGCCGGAGCCCCCCCCAGCGGAGGCTGACCCCCTCCAGCGGTACGTCATGACTGAGGCCGAGCTGCTGGAGATGCAGAGGGAGGCCTTCCATGGCGAGAACCAGAGCCAAGCCCCGGGGTCCGGGTCGGGGCGGCCGGGGTTGGGGCTGGGGGGGCCGGGCCCTGCCGTCAGTGACAGCTACGCTGGGGTGTGGAGGTCGGTCAGGAACCTGCAGTTCATGAAAAAAGACACCCTTATAGACAACATGGAGGTGCAAAGCCCCTGATAGCAGGGACAGAATCTCTCTTTCTTTCTTTCCTCTCGCTGTCCCTCTCTCTCTCTCTCTCTCTCTCTCCTCTCGCTGTCCCCCCCCCTCTCTCTCTCTCTCTCTCTCTCTCTCTCTCTCTCTACAGATGTAGGGTGCATGTGGTGTCTGTCTGTTGATCCGTCTGTCTGTGATGCTGCTCTGATGGTGGATGGTTTTAGACCTGTGTGTTTTTTGCTTTCTTGTTTATTTGTTTGTCTCTCAGACGTTCTCTTCAGGAAACAACAACAAAAGTATTTTTAAGAAGATGAACTGTTTATATGATGATGAAATGGACTGACTATTTATACAAAACATTTAGAGAGTATGTTTAAATGTTTGATATTGATCTATCAGTCATATTTGCACGTAAGGGTAATAATGCCTGTTCAGAGTCTGTGCAGTCCACGATATTGTGATTTCAAGAGAGGAGCAATAGCAATATCCTTTTGCATGCTCAATGCAAAGTCAAATTTAAAGCGTTTTTATGAAAACCTTCCTTCTGGCTTCTTCTTTCTCACATCCTCATTATTAACGAGCCAGTGTGACGTCCGAGGTAATTGTTTCTCTTGCCAGACTGCCTTTCCTTTCACTGAAAGATCTCTTTGAATTACCCAGTAGACGACAGCGATAAGGTTCAGTTAGTATGAAAGTGTTCTAGGAGAGCTCCTGGGGACAGAGATATGAGCTGTTTGTGTGGGGAGATCATTACCTGAGAGCCTCATCTGTTCCTAGATGTCACCAGGAGATTGGAGGGGACCTTGAGAACGAACCCCTGGTCTGCATGGCTGGGTGGGGCTGAGGAGATGGCTGTTAGCGGGGGGGGGGGGGGGGGGGGCAACATTGATATCTCTCACACACACACTGGAGGCATGTGTGTTTGTGCATGTGTGTGTGGGTGGATGGGGTCATGACTCACATCAAACCACAGTACATGTATATTAAAGTAAATCCTTATCTCTACCTAAAGGTGCCTGCAGGGAGGGAGGGAGAGAAGGAGGGGGGAGGGAGGAGAGAAAGAGAAAGAACGAGAGAGGAAGAGGAGGCAAAAGCAATAGGGGGTGTTCGAAGGCAGAAGCAATAAGAGGAACAGGACAGAAAAGGCAGGAGTAGGTAAAGGGACAGTCAGTGGTTATCAGCCGGTTCTCTCTGCTCCGGTCTCTGCTTGTCCACTCAGCACTTTCCAGCAAGAAAATCCATCCCAAAGTGCGTTTGAAATACTTCAGTGGGACTGAGCGTGCTCTGGTAGTCAGGAACTCTGGCTCTGATAACAGCCCTCTCTCTCCGAAACTGACCAGGAACTACTGCTAGGAGAGAGAGAGAGAGACACACACATACTTCCAACAGATTACAAACACCCCAAAAGATTTTGAAAACATGACTAATAACAAATCCGCTGGGTGAAATACAGCAATGCGCAAGCACAGCAGCAAGATTTACGAGCAGTTGTGAAAGGAAAAGTAAGTCCAATGGAACACAACTACCTTAAAGATTGTCAATCAGTATCCCTGCACTATCTGCACCTCATTGATCTCTACATAGACACACGTACGGTACGTACATACAAACAGAACAGATACCCTTTAAAAACATTTACTTATTCACCTACTCCACTCACTTATTTGTATTTACTGTATATTTTTAAATGGCCACATTGTCCACATTGTTCTATTTAGTTTGTTATCTTTACTCAATGAAGCTGAAGTTAGAACCCGTTTCTCAGAACCCGTTTGGAATTATCCGGTCCACCTTAAAAAAAAGGTTCAAATCGGGATTGAATCAAGATTAAAAGAAAACTACACAAGATGCCACGGGTTCTATGCTAATCAGTGGTAGTAGACCCCCTCACAGTCTGACTCGTGCAGTTTCAAGAGATTCTGATGTGCCATTTCAAAATAAAAGCCTTCTTAAGTATCAAAAACTGCTTAAATCAGGATTAAAAGAAAAATACCCAAGAGACCACGGGTTCTATGTTACACAGTGGTAGTAGACCCGCTCTGGGTCTGACCTGTGGAGTTTAACGAGATTCTGATGTGCCATTTCAAAATAAAAGCCTTCTAAATTATCAAAAACTGCTTAAAACAGGATTAAATCAGAATTAAAAGAAAACTACCCAAGATGCCATCTTGGGTAGTTTTCTTTTAATCCTGATTTAAGCAGTTTTTGAGATTTTAGAAGGCTTTTATTTTAAGATAGCACATCAGAATCTCGTGACACTCCACGAGTCTGACTGTGAGGAGGTCTCCTACCACTGTGTAGCATGGAACCCGTGGCATCTTGGGTAGTTTTCTTTTAATCCTGATTTAATCCTGATTTAAGCATTTTTTGAGACTTTAGACAGCTATTATTTTGAAATGCCACATCAGAATCTCGTGAAACTCCACGAGTCAGACCGGGAGGGGGTCTACTACACTGTGTAGTTTAGAACACGTGACATTTTGGGTAGTTTTCTTTTAATCTTGATTCTTTGGACCTGGTTTATGCTAAAATTACCAGACTGATTTTAACAAAATTTAATGGAGGGGTGTAGCATGGGCCAACTTCGAACCGATTAAATTTTGGAGTGGATTTGACGCACAGGGATTTCACTTCCACATCATTCACTTCCATTTATTTTTTGGACCAGGTTTATGCTAAAATTACCAGACTGATTTTAATTAAATTCAGTGGAGGGGTGTAGCATGGGCCAACTTAGAACCGATTCAATTTTGGATCACACTGAGCCATGAAAATGGACTTACATTTTGTGTCATTTTTATGTGTGGGTGATTTTTACTTTGGCAATGTTGCAATGCAATTATATATAAGTGTATTTTTGCCATGCCAATAAAGCTCTTTGAATTGAATTGAATTGAATAGAGAGAGAGATGAGGGGGAGTCCGAATCTATTCATCAAGAGCTATACAAAAGACTAAAGAGAGACAGTGAAATAGTGGGAGAGAAATTGAGCTTTTCATATCTACATCACATGTTGACAGAGCTGAGCCTGTAACCGAGGGGCTGAGGAGATCACATCCATGTTCTACAGAGCTGGACTAAGGGAACAGCATATCATTTCATTTCAATATAACTGAGGAGCTCAGAGTCAGCAGAGAAAGACCGAGAGAGACAGGAGGAGGGGGAACAGGAAAACAGAGAGAATTTGATGAAAACAAAGAGGAAAACAAGAGAAGAAAGAGGGGGTGGGTAGTAAGAAAGAAAGACAGACAAACAGAACAAGGTAGAGCGATTGTCCCAGTGTTTAACGGGGTAGTGTTAGGGTTAGGTAGATAGGGTTAGGTACTGTAATTAGGGTTAGGATTAGTTAATTGGGGTTAGATTATATAGTTACAGTACAATTATATGTTATAAGTAAATTGAAGTGAATCTTTGACCAGTAAATGAAGGAAACTGCTAGAATAACAAGCGATGATGCTGGCCACATTCCACTTTACACAACAGTCTGATCAGTCTACTGACCGTGATATTTCTTTTTTTTTTAAAGATATTTTTAAGTAATTTCTGCTTTATTAGGATTGGACTGTGTAAGGACAAACAGGAAAGGTGGGAGAGAGAGAGGAAGACATGCAGCAAAGGGCGTGGGCCGGCTTCAAACCCACACCGCTGCGGTAAGGACTAGCCTTTAGGCCTACATGGTACGCGCCCCAGCCCATTGAGCTACCGGGGCACCCACCTTCGTGATATATATCATTACCTAGTTACATCTGCTGCTCAGAAGCTTTGTGCCTTTTCACGCTAGCGTACCTGGTGTTATCCGATATGACCTCTAATCCAGACAGCTATCCTTCACATTCAGAGCTGTTCCTACAGTAGTACTCACAGTAAGGAGACGTGGTGTTTATGCGGGACTTTTGGTCTGACTGCACAGGTAGTGGTATAGCCTTATCATAATATGGTCTCCATTCATCCAGAACCAATTTCCTCTCTCTCTACTCTCTCCAGTCGCAGTCTGTTGTTGGTGTTGCTACCAGACAACAGAAGGGGAACAGGTAATACACGTCCACATGTGAACCATCTGCTAGGTAAACATTCATGGGAGCCTGTTGACTCAGGCGATATATGTTATGACACATGGAAACACATGGGGAACACCATAGAATATGTGGAGCACAGAACAAAGGACCTATATACAGTGCCACCATGGTCCTCTGTGGATTGTGTGTGTGTGTGTGTGTGTGTGTGTGTGTGTGTGTGTGTGTGTGTGTGTGTGTGTGTGTGTGTGTGTGTGTGTGTGTGTGTGTATGTGTGAGTACCCCCCCTCGTTCCTGGTTAAGGTCCTCCTGAGGCCTCATGGTTCCTGGAGAAGCCCCCTGTCATCTTCATGTCCAGTTCCATCCCACTGTGTGTCTCCAGCTGTTCCAATCAATCAATCACCCCCCCCCTCTCTTTGCCCTGTGCTTCTTGTTTCTCTCTTCCGGCCGTGGACCTAGTGCACTACCTAGTGCACTCAACATTCTCTAGGAGCTTTTGCTAAGTGTCTATTGTGTTTTATCATGTATCCTAAAATGGTTAACTGGACTCACAGTAGCCTACTATGTAGATCTATTCTATTTCTGATAGTTTTAAGTTTCTAATATAATAATAAACTTTATTTGTAGAGCACCTTTCATACCAATAAATGCAGCTCAAAGTGCTTTACAACAGAGAGTGTACATGCACGAGTGCTTCACATAAAAATAGACATAAAATAAACAAAAAACATGAAAATAAGATGGAAGATAAAACACAAAAGATAAAGATATAAAAACTAGAAATAAACTACAGTGTAACTACAGAAGTAAACTACAGTGTAAAAATGACAATTTAATAAAATTTTGAGATGTACATTAAAAAAGAAGGAAAAGTGCAGAAGCCCACAAGTGCTACTGCACTGCGTAATGTTTATTCCACGCGGAGCGCTCTGTAAAATGCTTGCTCAATTGTCTCTTGCATTCAGAGAGATGAGGGAAGAATTTTTACAGTTCACCTTCTTTGGTCCTTCGGGTGAACTGTTTTTTGCTTCCTTCTGGAAATTAGGGTCATTATGTATAATCTCCCCACCCTTCCTCTCTGTAAAGCGCATTGTGTTGCCTCTTTGTATGAAATGTGCTATAAAAAATCAGATTTGATTTGATTTGTGTGTGTGTGTGCGTGTG
>NC_140252.1:12623003-12662149 GCF_949987555.1 Borostomias antarcticus
CTATTTCTCTCTCTCTCCATCTTGTGTGTATCTCACTCTCCATCTCGTATCGTTGTCTCTCTGGTTTAAAGCAAGGATGGGCTATGGTTCAAAATAACCGTATGTCTTTTTCCACTCCAGACCAAATTTTTTCTGCTGCTACCTGGTCTACAGAAATAGACCACTTCCATTTTCTAAAGGAGAACAGGCCCGAACACAAAAGCCTCTATTGTCCAGTGAGACTGTGAACGGCTGTTGGGGTGAGAGATTGTGAGAACAAACATTAATGTTTGTTCTCATACATCAAGTACATATCAATGTCAAACATTGTGTTAATGCTCAAACTCTGTCTGTGAATTCAACATGAACAGAATCAAATAGAACAGATTTGAATAAAATACAACTTTATTGTCCATTAGAGGATGGACTTGTGTCTTTGTCACTCCTTAACATCAAAGCATACATACAAAATGTAAAAGTTTGACATCATCATACATCAATATAGTAAACAGTTTTCAGACTTTCCAGCTTCCAAGCCTCAACAGGAAAGACAAATCAACATGAAACAGTTTGAATAATAACCTGATTTAACTTTCCACAGTCCCTGGCAGTCATGTGACCCCATCGCTGCCCGTGTGTAGCTGTGGAGGTCGGGGAGACAGAAGGGAGCCCTTGATTCCACACCCCTGTCGGTGCGAATGAAGACCGAATCTAATTATCTTGTTTGTGCTTCAGCTTCTTCGGAGTCTGGTAGTAATCATATTCACATTTCTGTCATTAAACATGCTAGATGTCAAATCTTCCCTAGTCTGCACAGATAGGGTGTGTGCAATGAGAGAGAAGTAGCCAGCTGGTCCTGTGCTGCTTGTACAGGCTGTTCCTGCCACAGACAGGCAAGGTTAGTGCATTATAAAACCATGTCATTAAAATAAAAAGTCCATTATAAAACTTCATGCTACAAAACGTCTTCATTTGAGTTTTCCTGTGACACTGCATGTACCTTCATATAAATCAGTATGGAGTTAGACAGCAGTAATACAGACTGCTGTTGTTGGAGATACTTCAATCATAAGGTAGACAAATATAGATTTAGATACAGTATGTTACATTCACATTCAACAGAGCCCGTTCCAGGGAGATTTACACAGTAAGAAGTACAAGAGTTATAAATGATACTAGCAGAAATACAGACGTATAAACAGAAAACAAAGTACGCTGGTCTAACAGTGCAATTTCCCCTCTGGGATTAATAAAGTACCTACCTACCTACCTACCTACCTTTATATGTTAGCAACAGTTACAATGTTCGGATAGAATGTGTACGATATAGCTTACAAAAGCATGCACATCCAAACACGATGAATACAAGGTGCTGGACAGAAGTACATATGAAAACAGAAAAAGAGAGTGAGCATTTATTACCGCCATTATGTGACGTTTTGAGTCAGACATGACTCTTGGATAGAATATATTGGATTGGATATAAATATTATTAAATATGATCTTTTAGAAAGAGCTCAAAACGTTGCAGTCGCAACTGTGAGTTTCGTCCTTCTTTTGGTTTTGCCAGCTAAATCAACTGATCAGCATATTATATAGTACTGTATGTTCATATTGACTTTATCCAGTCCATTTCAATGTCATCCGGAGTTCTATTGGTCCATGTCGATGTTATCTGGTGTGCTATTGGTCCATGTCAATGTTATCTGGTGTGCTATTGGTCCATGTCGATGTTATCTGGTGTGCTATTGGTCCATGTCGATGTTATCTGGTGTGTGATTGGTCCATGTTGATGTTATCTGGTGTGTTATTGGTCCATGTTGAAGTTATCTGGTGTGTGATTGGTCCATGTTGAAGTTATCTGGTGTGTTATTGGTCCATGTTGAAGTTATCTGGTGTGTGATTGGTCCATGTTGATGTTATCTGGTGTGTTATTGGTCCATGTTGATGTTATCTGGTGTGTTATTGCTCCATGTTGATCTGGAGGCTCCAGGTGTTCTGTAGTCTGGCGAGGTCGCTCTCAGACTCGCTCTCCTCGGACGACTGTCTGACCAGCACGCTGGGGAGCATCTCCTCCGCGTCCAGATGACCGGGTTCCCTACACCTCTCTAACCCTCTCTCCATCCCTCTCTTCTTCTCCTCCTCCTCCTCCCAAGGCAGAATGAGTGATGGGATGTGTAGTTTTCCAGTCTCGGGGTTCCAGTCCACACAGTGTCCACTCTCCTCCTCCTCCTCCTCTTCGTCCTCTTCCTCCCCGGCCGTGGAGTGTCTCTGTGCCGTGTACAGGTTGACCCCGGACATCAGCAGGGGCTGTGAATCCTCCCTATTCCTGACCTGACCCTGGTTCTCAGGAGCCAGTCCCACGACACCGTAGCTCCCCGCGCCATCCTGCCATTGGCCAGGCTGTGGGCTCTGTCTCTCTGGGCACAGCTGGGGGGCGTAGGGGAGGAGGTGTTCAGACTCCGCCCACCTCCTCGGGCTCCGCCCACCCAGCACCCGCAGAGGACCAGGCAGAGCGATGTGAAATAGTCCAGTGAGGGGGTCTCTCTGCATAGGTATCCCAGCCCAGCTGCCCATCTCTGGCTGCTCTGGACACGGAGCCTGGGCCTGGGTTTGGGTCTGATCCTGGGTGTGAGACTGGGTCTGGTCCTGGGTGTGAGACTGGGCCTGGTCCTGGGTGTGAGACTGGGCCTGGTCCTGGGTGTGAGACTGGGCCTGGTCCTGGGTGTGGGACTGGGCCTGGTCCTGGGTGTGAGACTGGGCCTGGTCCTGGGTGTGGGACTGGGCCTGGTCCTGGGTGTGGGACTGGGCCTGGTCCTGGGTGTGAGACTGGGCCTGGTCCTGGGTGTGAGACTGGGTCTGGTCCTGGTCTTGGTCCTGGTTTAGGGCGGCAGCCCCGACAAAGCCGTAGTCTATCACTTCCACTCGCTGCTCCAGGGACTCGTCTTCCCAGGATGCCTCTGGGGCCGTGGCCTCTGCTTCAGGTTCCAGCTGGGGGTTGTAGAAGGGCAGTGCCCTCTGTTGTTCAGACAGGGTAGGGCAAGGGGGAGGCAGGTCGGGGCAGGGGTGAGGTTTGGGAGAGTGCGGCATCTCTGTTGTGTTGACCATGTTAATGAGGATGATGTTGACAATCTCTGGACTAAATGTCCGAGGGGGGGTCTGGAGGTGGGCTATATCCTGGAGGGGACAAGATAATCATGATAAGTGAATACATGGATGGATGGATGAATGAATGAATGAATGAATGAATGAGTGGATGGATGTTTGGGTGGATGGGCGGATGGATGGATGATGGATGAATGAATGAATGAATGAATGAATGAATGAATGAATGAGTGGATGAGTGGATGGATGTGTGGGTGGATGGGCGGATGGATGAATGAATGAATGGATGAATGAGTGGATGGATGTGTGGATGGATGGATGATGGATGGATGAGTGGATATATCATGTGTCTCACCAGAACAGGAGGACTCCTCTGTTCCTTCCCCTGCACAAAGTGGTAAAGCAGACAGCCAACCAGGAAGAGGATGAAGAGGAAGCATGATGGAACTACAACTCCCAGCAGCACCAGCTTCAACTGATGAATGACAGGGTCTGGAGGAAAGTGTGGGGGGGGATATATATACAGCTTAGATGTCATGGCCAGAAGCTCAAACGTACATTATCTCTCTTTCTTTGTTCTTACTTCCCTCTCTCTGAGTCTTTCTATCACACACACACACACACACGCACACACACACGCGCACACACACGCGCACACACACGCGCACACACACACACACACACACACACAAAGGCAAATGTCACCCAGGAAGTATGAGAGCTGACGCTGGAAAGCCACCTGGGTCTTCCGTCCTGTCTCCTTCCTTGTCCCCTCCCATCTCCCTGTCATCCAGTCCTCCGCTTAACTACAATAACTACAGTAACGACAAGTAGTATAAACACAACTCCTACACATCCGCAGTGTCCGCAGCTGTCCGTGAACACGTCCGTTTTGGAGTACAACCAAAGGCTTAACATTCCTCTACTCTGAGGCAGAAACCTGCTCTGTCAGTCTCAACTACAGTCTGGAACATTCCTCTGGTCTGTAAAAGAAACCGGCTCTGTCAGTCTAACCTGACTTGCAGCAACAACGCACGCAGCACCGTGGCAGGGGCTGCTGGGAGTTTACCGGTTTGAACAGCGCGCATACCGGCGAACGGAGAGCTGAGGAATTTACATGCCGGTTTACTGGAAGGCAGCTGGCTGGCTGCCAGCTACAAGGACTCAGTCACTGCCGTCGTGAGCGACCTTAAGCAAGGAACTTGACTCGTGCTCCCGAGGGGTACTGTCTAAGCGGACGGTCGTGGTCACGGTCATGGTCATGATCATGTCTGCTTCAATCTCTGAGATTGTTTCTGATCCAGTGCAGTGATTTGAAAACTGGGGTGATGCGAGCCCTCCTTCTAGTCTTTGTAAGAACACGTGCTGCAGAATTTTGAATCGGTTGGAGTGGACTAATCACCTTTTTTGGTCAGCCAGACAGGAGAGCGTTACAATAGTCCAGCACAACACCTACATTACTTGCCTGGTGTTTTGTATTCAGTGACAGTGTTCCTAAGTGCACCAGTAGTCTCTCTCTTTCATCCTTTTCGCCAATTTTCAATATTTCAGTTTTGTCCTGGTTCAACTGGAGGAAGTTCTGTGACATCCACACATTTATGTCAGCAATACATTCTGTCAAGCGGTCAGTTGAGCTGTAGTCGAGGGGTGTCACAGAAATGTAGAGCTGGGTGTCATTAGCATAGCTATAGTAGCTAATGTTGTTCCTTCTCATGACATCGCGTAGGGGTAACATGTACAAGGCTGAAAAGTAGGGGCCCTAGAATTTATCCTTGTGGAACCCCACATGTCATCTGGGTGTTTTTTGATCTGTGGTCACCAAGTGCGACGAAAAACTCTCGGCCAGTTAAATGCGTCCTGAACCAGTCAAGGACAGGTCAGTCAATTGCCCTGTGGGGTAGTTCTGCGGGGTTATTTTACCCTGTGGGGTAGTTCGGCAGCGTTCTCTTACCCTCTGGGGTGGTGATGCAGTGCCATGGAGATGGCTGGCAGTGCAGGATCAGGGAGAGGAAGCGGGCATTGGCAGAGAAGCAGAACTCGGTCTCATAGTCCAGCAGACGGTACCTGTACACGAACCCGCTCTCCAGGGGGAAGTGGCGCTGGAAACGCACAAACACGAGG
Source organism: Borostomias antarcticus (assembly GCF_949987555.1). Lineage (NCBI taxonomy): Eukaryota > Metazoa > Chordata > Actinopteri > Stomiiformes > Stomiidae > Borostomias > Borostomias antarcticus. The sequence goes on from NC_140252.1 coordinate 12,628,209, forward strand.
GGATGAACACAACGCACACAAAAGGTGAACAACAGGACCGAACACGGCGACTGTGACGTTCATTGTCTACCATCGTCCAGCGATTGTAGCTTCTGTACCGTACAGATGTTGACTACAATCTGGGTTAGGGTTGGATATACGACTCCACCAACCGTCTGGTTCCTGCCGCCGTGGTACACTGAGAGGTTGAAGGTCATCTGGGGGTAGATGTGGGCCATGGGGATCTCCTCCGTCTGGTTTTCGATCGGCCACCTCATCGGACCGTTCAGCCGGACCACGGCCGTGCTGTCCTGGACAGACACCGCCAGGTGCGGGGGGCCAACCACCGCTGGCGCAGAGGGACGAGAAAGACCCACTTTGAATACTCCCTCCCTCCTCTCCTTCGAAGATCACTGATCTGATATGACCGGATTGGTAACAGCTATATAGAGCAACTCGTGCTTTCAACTATCAAATCAAGTTAGATCCAGGATTCCCTCAAAGGAGGGGAGAGGGGAAGATTACATTTTGGACAATTCAAACTCTGTCATGGTTGTTATGTCATGTCTCATGATGGCTTACTTAACCTGTACAGTATAATCAAGTAGCGTAGAATGTCTCGCCTACAGAGTGACTGTATACCATATACTGTATTTTACTAGTCCTATCTACAGTAATGTACAGTATGAGATCTGGTTCACTTTTCCTGGATGTCTTGGCTGCAAGATAACTAATTATAGAAGATAGTTCAGCCACACAATCTGTCAATCAATTTGACATTCAAGCTGTGATGTTATTAACTATCATCATTAGGAGGGATCATAATGCGCTCTCTCTCTCTCTCTCTCTCTCCCTCCTCTCTCTCTCTCCCCTCTCTCTCTCTCCCCCTCTCTCTCTCCCTCTCTCTTCCTGTCTCTCTCTGAGCAGGACAGTGTAACTTACTGTCAGACTTGGGCGAGAACTTGCGCGTGACCGTCCAACCGGAGGAGGCGTTGCTGCCCACCGCCCTGACCCTGGCAAAGTATTCATCCTCCAGGTCGGTGGTCTCGTCGGTCAGATCGCACCAGGTCCGGGCGATATCCCTACACTGCCTCTTCGCCCTCCAGCGTAGCCTCCTCTTTCCACCCTCCTCCCGGTCGCCATAGCTGAGGGGGACAAAACATAGACCTAGTGACCAGTTCCTCGCGGGAATCCATAATGAGGTATCATCAACACATGGGAAATGGGTAATGATTGCACTTATATAACGCTTTTATCCAAAGCGCTTTACAATGGCCTCTCATTCACCGATTCACACACACAATCACACACCAATGGCGGCAGCTGCCATGTGAGGTTCTAGCCTGCTCATTGGGAGCAATTCGGGGTTCAGTGTCTTGGACACCTTCCCATGTGGACAGGAGGAGCCAGGATCTTCTACATCATAACCGGACAGTGCACACTGCTGCTGTTCACTTACATAGCATACTCTACATTGTAGTGGGTGGGGTTGGGGGACCTCCTCCCAGGGTCCCACTGGACCTGGTTCCGGAGATTGAGGGAGGTGAAGACGACGTCTACGGGCCTGGGCAGAGAGGACCTGTGGGAGGCTGCTGCGCGCACACGCACACACACACACAAACACACATATTATATATATAGGTGCACACACACATATAGACACACACACACACACACATACAGGTATGCACACACACACCAAAAAACAGACAGAAACATGACCAGCCGTCAAGGAACAATCGGTCTATTTTAATCATTTTCATCATTCAACATTCATTCCTCCTGTATGAACAATCAGACAGGTACGGCTGCAAAGAGCAGGAACACTGCAGGCAAACAGGATGCCAGAGTGACTGAAGTTTAAAAAGTTAAAATGTCACTAAACCTACACAAAGAGAGCCTTCTCTCGACTTGCCCACATGAGAGCACAACATCTCTGTTTCCTGCCTGTCTGTGTCTCACTTCCATACATGCTTAATTCACCTCTTCTTTCTAGGTCACTAAATGGATACCAGTTCTCACAACTCTGTTTCACTCAGTCCATTAACATTTGTACAGAGAAAGAGATTTGTGTCTGTCGCAAAGTACGCTGGTGTTATGACTGTTCATAGCCTTCATCAACTATCAATTTGCCAGACTTGTCAACCATGGCAGCTCTGTCAACAGAAAGTCTTTGGCGACCAATCTGCATAATCACTTCCTTTTGAATAAACACTAATGCTATTGTTATGCAAAACAATAGTATGGATTATGTTTATGAAAATTGTTTGTAAACTCACTGTAAAATAAAATATCCCATAATCATATTTTATTATTATTATTATTATTAGCCTTTTTTTAAGAAGTAAAAAGTTAAAATTAAAATAAAATAAAACATACCAACGGAACTCTTCCCATCAACAGTGTGATGCATACCCTGAGTGCACTAACACTATGGTTAGGCTACAGATAGATAGGAAGCCTACTTTATTGATCCCAGGGTGAAATTGTACAGTCTCAGTAGCAGTAAGCAAAGGACAAACAGCGAAGCACACAATCAAGAATAATTAATCAATGAATAAACTGCACTACAGAAACGGTAAAGGAGGAGGTAGGAGCCTACCTGCCGTCTGGAGAGAGAAAACGAGAACCCAGATGAAACTCCTTAGCAGCATTCTGTATCAAACATTAAAACTCCACAGATGTTTTCAGTCCTTTGATCTTTGAGCTGTCTGGCATTTCGACAACTATAGGCCAGAACCTAAATTATTTACTTCAAAGATCCCTTCGTGACTTCGGTCCCGGCGGACTGGCTGAGCTCGACTCCTGTCTGAAATCTACCTTGGACAGGTTCCAGAGGTAATAACCTATGTAGTCTACCTCTACGGATGTGGGCAGTCGACAGGGGCGGGTTTATTAACTGTTAACTCTAAGTAAAGTGAAACGCGCGCTCACCTGTTGTAATATACACGCTCGCCTATGTGTTAACTCAAATGATGAGCCTACTCAATCCTTTGGGTAAACCACAAAAAACAGCTTATTTCCCTGATTGTTACAGATTTCTTTTTTAAATGTCTAGTAGGCTACATTCTTTGAGAAGATCGCCGCACTCACGACTACAATTTGCTAATTAAGGCGGTGCCAGAATACCGAAGAACAATATTAAGGAAGAATTTCTGCACACTTACTGTGGGTCCGTCCATGCAACTCTTTAATAAGTGCCACGCTTTCTGTCACAAGACCGGGGCTGCTTTGCCCCAGGCTTGCCCTGATGAAGGTCTTGTGACCGAACTGCTTACTTTATTTACAAGTACATCAATTTGTTTGGATGACAGTGATTAAATCACATACTAGGGATTCGTTTGGCAATTTTCACTGATCTCCAACCGTTTTTGACCATAGCTGTATTAAACTAGGTTTTGACAGGTCGACCAGTTTCTGCCCGTGATAAAAACGTAATCTGGTGGCCGGTATACACATTTGCACCAGATGCGGAACTCTGTCATATTTCTTTTGTGTCTCGTCGGTTTGTTTTTGAGGATGCTTGACTTCCGGCTGATTGAGAGCCAAGCATCGTTAGCTAGCTAGTTAGCATTTCACCGCGCAATGATTGGAACAGAGTGATCTGGGACCGGTTCCACCGAGCTTTACGTTACATCGTTGAAACATGTCTATCTCAATGGAGACCCAGCTTCAGAGCATATTCGAGGATGTAGTGGTATGCCGCCCCTTTGCACAACGGCATCGTTAGTGAATGAAGCTAGCTAGCTAGTTGACGTTAGCGACCATCTGTCTTTTGTTCAATAGACGGCGCATGTTGGCTAGCACTAGCTAACTTGTTGGTAGCCGTGTTTATTTTGTTAGCTAACTGACATAGCGACAGTCTGTCCGCTAACGTTAGCTCAGACTCTAGGCAAGCATGCCCTTCGTATGATGTGTTCTTGTGCATGCTAACATGAGTCTGTACGTGCATTCACACGGCAAACCCAGCTGTCTACAGTCTGCCCACAGCACATTCGAGTGGTCTGCTGTTGCAAATCATAGTCAGTGAACAAATGCATTGTTAATTCATTATAGTAATCTCTAATTTTATATGTTCTCTTTCTCAGAAAACAGAAGTTATTGAGGAGGCCTTTGCGGGGTAAGACACCCAGCACATCTAGTACTAGACTGAATGACCTAACATGGGGCTTGTCTCACCTCTCCCAGCTAGCTACACAGGGTCTGTGGATTGTTTATCTGACTCTGCTCTCCTCTACTCCTATCGTTCTCTGCCCCTCCTCCCCCTTTCCCAGCATGTTTATGGACACTCCTGAGGATGAGAGAACTAAACTCATCAGCTGCCTGGGAGCCTTCCGTCAGTACTGGGGCACGCTGCCACAGGTGAGAGAGAGAGAGAGAGAGAGAGAGAGAGGTGTCCGACAGGGTCGGGGACAGAACATAGCTACATGGGAAGGTCTAACACAACTGTAGCCATACAGTTGCACACACATTAACACTCTGTACACATACTGTACAGGGCTTGACATAAGCACTGGCCAGCAGGCCTGCTGCTGTCTTAAACACCTCCGGGGCCAGTAAATAACGCTTTTCAATGGCCCGCTCGGGCCAGTGCAAATATAACTTTGATATCATATGTATATATATATATATATATATAGATATACAAGCTTTCAATCGTCTTCCCATAATAAAACACATTTTTGAGAGATTCGCAACTACGAATCGTTTTCGGAGAATAGGCAGGCACCACGGTCACATTCCACAAACAAGGCAGAGCGTGGAGACGCAATGATCACGGGCAAGTTCAGCCCCAACAAAATGTTTGTTTTGCTATGCTTTCCAGGTTGAACGATACGTTTTCTCTGTGTTACCCAATCAGCAGAGTGTTCCAACACACCACCATTTAACGTTTGCTACATTTTGTCAAGTTCAACTCGCCCCAGCTGTAAGCTTTGTGTGACAAAAAAACAAACCTCCGAGCTTTTGGCCATGGTAACACGCCAGCGCGAGAACTTGAATGTGAAGACAAGCCAGCTGAATACCTTGTACATAGCCGCTAATCAATAGCCGCTGAAGGCACCTGCTGCCGGCCAAAAACCTGGCAAAAAAACAACTGAAAAAGAAAACACCTTTCACCAGAAGCACCATAATAAACATTCGCTTTACATGTACTTGTATCACGTCATTCTTCTGTGTGATGATGATCAACCACTTGTAGAAGCACTCTTCACTCGGTGACAAACCACTGATATCTGATTCTATAAAATGCTTGCCATGCATGTCCTGTTTGAGCGTTAGAAAAATGTGGCTTTATCTTCCAGGCTAGTGATACAACATCAGGGCCAGTAACTTTGAAAATCATAAGTCAAGCACTGCTGTACATACACTCATCGTACACCATTTAATATTGTATTTTGAACGTTGCACTGTTCATTTGCACTGTCCTGTCTATGCACTGTCCCGTCTGGTCCTTGCAACAGATTCCTAGTATGTGTGAAAACTACCTGGCAAATAAAACTGATTCGGATCCGATTCTGATTCTGACATGTAGCCATTTGATACGTATCTGATCTTCTCTTGACCAATAGTCCACACGCTCTGAACCGTATTGGCTGAGAGTGTGTGAGTGTTGCCCCGTGACGGTTAAGCCCCTCCTCCTCCTCCTCCCCCCAGGACTCTCACGACCAGTGCGTGGCGTGGATCGTCCGCTTCATCCATGGCCAGCACAGTCCCAAGCGCATCTCCTTCCTGTATGACTGCCTGGCCATGGCCGTGGAGACCAGCCTGCTGCCGCCCAGGTAGGTCACGCTGCGCCCAGCGCCCCCGGGCGCCGCCGTGGCGGGGGTTCCGCGTCCCGCCGCCGGAAGCGGTCCCTCTGGTTAGCAGCAGCAGCGGCGTCCGTCTGCTAACGGATGTGCCGTCGTGTGTCTCCAGGATGGTGTGTGCAGCTCTGATCAGCTCTGACAGCCTGGAGTGGGACAGGACGCAGCTGTGGGCTCTGACCTTCAGGCTCATGAGGAAGATCATCGGGGGGGTCGACTACAAGGTCAGGAGGAGGGTGCCCTGGACGACGCCCGGGAATGGGACCTATAGCATATCATCTAGCATAACTTCAAGATATTAGGGTATTAGATATTAGATAACATGTTTAGGTAGACAAATCATGAAAAAAAAAGTTTTAGAAAGGTGCGGAGTAAAAGTATTGCTTTCCCTCCCCCGTAAACGATTGATCATAATTTTACACGTTTTGACAGGTCCGATATGAATGTTGTTTGTATCTGTCTGACTCTGAGATGTATGAAGTTTGGTTCCTACAAGGCTTGTGAGCCGATAGTATTACGACGGTACCACGCGGCATTTCTGTTGAGAGCGATCGGGAGTTGTTTACTATTGTCTCACCAGCCTCGATAGAGCTTTTGTTTCTTTCTAACGATTCATCTACATAAAAAATGTGATCTACAGCAGCCTTTCTCAAACTTTGTCCCAGGGCCCAGTAATCCATGGCCCTCAACCTCTGGGGACCACTTACATCATTTTTCTACAGCACCTTTAATACCGCCATTTTGCGTGCGCTTGTGTGTCCGTGTCTGTGTGCGATCCCTCCAGGGAGTGAGAGACCTGTTGAAGCCTGTGCTGGACAAGATCCAGACCATTCCCAACACGGTCAGCTCTGCAGTTGTCCAGCAGCTGCTGGCGGCCAGAGAGGTAACATAGAAACTACCTACGTGTACTAATCTTTCTGAACTCACCTTTAGTTTTACAGCTCCAGTGCATATTGACCTGCATTACTGTAAATATGCCAGTATCAGCCAGCTGGACGGGTCATCAGCTTGCCTTGTAGAAGCTGGGTTGAACGAGACTCCTGGACTTTGTAGCATGGTATTCTCTTCAGGTGAATTGTGCATTTTAGAGTGCTACTTGTCTTACAGTAGGTGAGGTGTGTATGATGTGTTTCACACAATACATTATAAGAAAGTTTTATGAGCTTGTCTCGTGAGCTTGTGGGGTCAGCCCAGGGGTCAAAGAAGAAATGGAAAGGTCACTGATTTAAATCCTGGGTCCTGCAACTGTCTCTCCAGGTGGTGGAGTACATCCTGGACAGGAACGCGTGTCTGCTGCCTGCCTACTTCGCCATCGCCGAGATCAGGAAGCTCTACCCAGAGGGGACGGTGGCACACTGGGTACTCGCTCTCACAACGTCCTCCCGACGCTCCCGCAACCCGCGGTCACCCATACATCAACATTCTTACAACATTCCTACAACCACAACTGGTCTTCCACAACTTCTCACAGCCATTTTAATCCCCTCTCCCCCCCTCTGTTCTCTCCTTTCCTCTCCCTTCCTCTCACCTCTCCCCTCCTCTCTTCTCTCCTCTCCCCTCCTCTCTTCTCTTCTCTCCATTCCTCTCCCCTCCTCTCTTCTCTCCTCTCCCCTCCTCTCTTCTCTCCTCTCCCCTCCTCTCTTCTCTCCTCTCCCGTCCTCTCTCATCTGCTCTCCCCTCCTCTCCTCTCCCCTCCTCTCTTCTCTCCTCTCCCCTCCTCTCTCATCTCCTCTCCCCTCCTCTCTCATCTCCTCTCCCCTCCTCTCTCATCACCTCTCCCCTCCTCTCTTCTCTCCTCTCCCCTCCTCTCTTCTCTCCTCTCCCCTCCCCTCCTCTCTTCTCTCCTCTCCCCTCCTCTCTTCTCTCCTCTCCCCTCCTCTATTCTCTCCCCTCCTCTCTTCTCTCCTCTCCCCTCCTCTCTCATCTCCTCTCCCCTCCTCTCTGCCCTCCCCTCTCCTCGCCCCGCCCTTCCCTCCCCTCCTCTCCCCGCCCCGCCCTTCCTCTCCCCTCCTCTCTCCCTTCCCCTGTCCTCCTCTCCCTTCCCCTCCCCTCCTCTCCCCCCGCCCTCCCCTCCTCTCCTCTCTCCTCTCCCCTCCTCTCTCCTCAGCTCCTAGGCAGTCTCCTGTCAGATTTTGATGACAGCTTCAGGCCCACAGCCAGGATCAACTCCATCTGTGGTATGACAAGACACCAAGCTGGTCTGCTGGACTCCCATAAAGAGTCAGCGTGTGTGGGTGTATATGTGCACATGCATGCGAGAGTGTGTGTGCCCGTCTGACGAAGTGTGTGTGTGCGCAGGGCGCTGCAACCTGCTGCCGGTCGTCAACAACTCAGGAGCCATCTGTAACTCCTGGAAGCTGGACCCCACCACCCTCCGCTTCCCACTGCGAGGCGTGCTGCCCTACGACAAGGTAGGGAGCACACACACACACACACACACACACACACACACAGGGCTGAAAATTAACACCTACCACCGGGCAAATGCAGGTAAAATTTCCAATTGGCGACTAGATTTTGGAAGGCTATCTGAAAAAAAAAATACTTGGCCGGTAGATTTTTTTACCCCTGCACACACACACTGCCCCCACACACAGTGTCCATGCACACACACTTCTAACACATGCACTCAGGGTATATACCTATCTAGCACTTTTCATAAGAGTGTGTGTGTGTGTGTGTGTGTGTGTGTGTGTGTGTGTGTGTGTGTGTGTGTGTGTGTGTGTGTGTGTGTGTGTGTGTGTGTGTGTGTGTGTGTGTGTGTGTGTGTGTGTGTGTGTGGTGTGGTGTGTGGTGTGTGTGTGTGTTTTTCTTTCCTCCAGGACCTGTTTGAGCCCCAGACAGGGCTTCTGCGCTACGTTCTGGAGCAGCCCTACTCCAGAGACATGGTCTGCAACATGTTAGGCCTCAACAAGCAGGTACTCCTCCTCCTCTCTCTCCTCCTTCCTCTTCCTCTTTTTCATCCTTCCTTCCTCTCCTACCTCCTTCCTCTTCCTCCTACCCTGTCACCATGGTAACCCAGGTACAAGTAGTACAACCAGGAAGCTCTAGATGCCCAGCCAATCACGTGAGCTGTCCCATAGTGCACCTGCGTAGCAGTAAGCTGGCGTATATAGGATTGCTCTGTTTCTACCAGGCCAGACCCCAGCACTCCGCCTCTCAGTACGCCCTGACTGACTGGTTAGCTGACCGACTGGCTTACTGACTGACTGGTTCCCTGACCGACTGACTGACTGGTTAGCTGACCGACTGACTGACTGGTTAGCTGACCAACTGACTGGTTCCCGCTCTTGTTTTAGCACTCAAAAGCGCTGTTTTGAGGGAACATTTGCGCATGGGGAGGCGAGCCCTGCAAAATAAATCGCCGCCTATAAAACAATAAAAGAAGCAAGTTGACTATGTGACACAAGTAGAGGTGACTATACTTACACTGGAGCCTGGATTTAATCTGACTGGCAGGCTTATTCCGGAGTCAGACTACTGACCTGACTGTCTATTTCTACCAGGCCACACCACAGCACCCTGCAACGCTGAATGACTGGTTTACTGACTGACTGGCTAGCTGTTTACCAGGCCAGACCCTGCATCAGCTTACTAGTTTATTATTAATAATAATAGTAATAATGATAATAATAACAGTAATAACAATAGTAATTCATTATAGCCTATTTATAAGCACTTTTCATTGAGAGACAAATTGAAAGTACTCACTAAACAGTTTAGCTACGTTGTCTTCTCAAATGCACTAGCTAACGTTAACATTACCTCAATTCCTGAATTTAGCTTAGCTCAACCCAATCCATCATAACGTTAGCCTAACCTAATTTAGCTCAACGTAGCTTTAAACTATAACTTAGCTTCTGTAGTAGCAGCAGCAGGACTGAAGACTGGGCGTTAATCCTCGTGAAGGTAGTATCAAGGAATCCACAGTCTGTCGGAGCTGCTACAGCAGTAAACCGCAGGTCTACTGGCCGGTTGGCTGACTGGCTGGCTGTTTCGACACCCCGAGCGTGGAACTGGCCAGCCCAGTGCCACCCTGAGCGACTGGACTTGCTGACCGACCGGCCGACTGACTGGCCGACTAGCCGCGTCCCCACCGTCAGGGTGTACTGACGCCGGCGGGGGGTGTGTGGGCGCTGGCCTCCTAGTCACTGTTCTGTCTTTTCTTGTTTTCTTCCTTTACTTGTGTTCTGTCCTGTCTTTCCCTGCCCATCTCAACTGCTCTAGACCCTGAACATTGCTCAGGTATGTTCACAGTGAGTCAGTCCTCCTCTTGTGTTGTGACTAACCAAATGATTGGACGCTTCCGTAGACACCAGTGATGAGTCCATCCTAGACTGGAAATGGAAAAAAAAAAAAAAAATCTAAACATAGGGCTTGAAATTACCTTAGCAGGCGCGCCAGACAGACTGGTGTCTGAAAGACAGATGAGACAGAGAGAGACAGACACACACACCTCAGGCAGCAGCCCAGAGTCCACACGTCCCTGAGGTCAGCAGTCCAGCTAACCTGGTGCCGGCCTCAGCGCGCTTTCACACTGACCTCATCATACTGACGGCACAGTTCTAAATCACCCCACATCTCTAATGTAGCCTATGTCTCAACAATTCAGGCCCCTATTGGCTCAGATGTAGAGGGATCGTCAATCTCTCTCCTCAATCTTCCGCGTCCCAAGATCGGGAATGAGACCTGTGGCAGTGGACAGACTTGGACAAAACATTCTCTTATGTCTCTATTTTGAGTCACAACTCCTCCCCTCCCCTCTCCTACTTTTATTGTTGATGTGAAATAGAGACACAATAGAACCAGGCAGTAGAATGCCGTAGCATGATTCTAGAATCCGGAGTCTGGGTTCTAGAACCTAGATGGATTCTCGTTGCATTCACATCCCCCCCTTTCCCCCCACACCCCCATAGAGTACCAGCACTGCAGAACCATGAATTTGTTCTGCGAGCGGATCTTGACGTTGAAACAACATTGTTAAAGGTCTCACATGACATGTTCTGTCAGCGGAACATTCCGGTTATTAGTTATTTCTAGGTCATCATTCATAGAACGCTTACAGAAGCTCCAGACCTCAGAGCCTTGACTTCAACCCATTTGTTTTCGACGGAACCATTTGGCGATCACCAATTCCGAGCCAGAAAAACTGGCGTTGTTGTTGAGAACTGTTCAGGCGTACCTGAGAATGAAACAGAGCTGTTAATTTCAAGCCCTGATCTGCTGCATGCCTGAATGTCTGTCTTCCGGTCACGCGTGTGTGTGTGTGTGTGTGTGTGTGTGTGTGTGTGTGTGAGTGAAAGAGAGTAAGAGAGTGTGTGAGAAAGAGTGTATGAGAGAGAGAGTGTGTTCTGTTCTCAGCTATGGTGCAGTGGTGTCCGTTGCAACTTGCCACAGTGCTGTCATTTTGACACTGGAGATGCGTGTCTATGTGATGTACAGTGGAAGGGCCAGATGCATTGTGGGAATGCCAGGAACTGGCCATGAGGTGGTGGTAACCATAGGAACATGAGAGGGGACGGTTCGACCTATTTTAAGTGTTATTGGATATCTTCTGTCTTCAGTTGAAACCTGTTCCAAAAATGATTTTTGACCCTATCTGTCTCTAACAGTGCAGAAGCACTATGCTATCTGAAAGCTGTCTTTATCTGAAGACGTCCACCCCTCCCTCTGTCCATGTTCCTGCAGACAGCGCACGCCCGTCCTCTGGCTCTCTGTCTGGGCTCATGGCCAGTGTTACTGAGAGGAGCGCCAGCGTGGTGTTCTCCCCCTGCATGTCTCCTCCAACCCCCCCCCCCCCCCCCCAGCACACAGAGAACCTGCCCCACCCCTCCCCACCAAGGCTGCAAAATTCCCTGAATATTCGCAAACTTTCCAGGGGAATTAAGGTTAATTTCTGCGAATTAACAGGAATTAATGGGAATTAACGGGAATAGACTAGAAATGTATTCCCGGTACTTCCCATTTATTCCCATCAATTCCCATTAATTCCCACTGGAAGTTTGTGAATATTCCCAGAATTTTGTAGCCCTAATCCCCACACAGAGCCCTGTCTGGCAAACCTGACCTCCTCCTGCCGCTGGCCAAGGAACACAATTCTTTGTCCATGTTCCTTGCCAGAGGAGGAGCTGATACTGGCACCGACCTCAGGAAATCTGCTGTTTGACCACTAGAGGCCAGTATTTCTACACAGTCAAAAGTAGACGACCAGTCTTGAATTTCCTGAAAGACATCAGCAGATGAAACTAAGCCGCCAATTCTTATCAGGAGTTTGAGGTTCTATCATTGGTCATATCTGAGATTATATATTATCAGTCATATCTGAGGCTATATATTATCGGTCATATCTGCGGTTGTATTATTAGTCCTATTTTAGGTTAGATATTGTTTTACAACAGGGACGATGTGCCAGTTGTGTAGAGAATGAGCTCTGGGATCTGGTGCAGCTTCTCTGGGATCAGGGCTTTCTATGGTAGTGGTGCTGTCCTCATGTCATGTGTGTGTGTGTGTGTGTGTGTGTGTGCGTGCGTGCGTGCGTGCGTGCGTGCGCCAGGGACGAGCTCCGTCAGTGTGACGTGTGTATTCATCTCCTGCTGTGAGAGTCACCCCGATCATCAAGCTGTGCATCTTTCTGACCATCAGGCCTAGAGCGGAGGTCCGCGTGGAGGATGACGCGTCTCACTGTAGGTTCATACTGGACGCACGTGCGCACATTCTCTCGCCGTTCCGTTTGCTTGGCTCAGTCCGGTCCGAAAAGCAGGTCCCGACCCCAACCACTAGTTCTGAACCATCAAATATGTAGAGACGCCGGGTCGCACATTTCTTCTCCTACCCCCCCCCCCCCCCCACACACACACACACACACCGTGCAGGGGAATCTCCGCACTGCCCCTAGTGGCGGGCGGACGCAGTCGCCAGCGACCCGCGTTTTGGTTTTGCGCCGCGTGCGTGCGTACAGTATAAACCAGGCTTTAAGGAGGAGGGAAGTGAGTAGAGGCTAGGCCACTGTCCCTCTCTCTGACCCCTGACCCCTGACCACCCCCACCCCGCCCACTCCTAGCAAAAGCAGCGCTGCCCGGTGCTGGAGGACCAGCTGGTGGACCTGGTGGTCTACGCCATGGAGCGCTCCGAGACCGAGGAGCAGTTCGACGACGGCGGCACCAGCCAGTTGCTATGGCAACACCTCTCCTCACAGCTCATCTTCTTCGTGCTCTTCCAGTTCGCCAGCTTCCCTCACATGGTGCTGTCACTGCATCAGAAGGTACACACACACACACACACACACACACACACACACACACATGGTGCTGTCACTGCATCAGAAGGTACACACACACACACACACACACACACACACACACACACACACACACATGGTGCTGTCACTGCATCAGAAGGTACACACACACACACACACACACACACACACACACACACACACACACACACATGGTGCTGTCACTGCATCAGAAGGTACACACACACACACACACACACACACACACACACATGGTGCTGTCACTGCATCAGAAGGTACACACACACACACACACACACACATGGTGCTGTCACTGCATCAGAAGGTACACACACACACACACACACACACACACACACACACATGGTGCTGTCACTGCATCAGAAGGTACACACACACACACACACACACACACACACACACACACATGGTGCTGTCACTGCATCAGAAGGTACACACACATAGTGCTGTCACTGCATCAGAAGGTACACACACACACACACACACATGGTGCTGTCGCTGCATCAGAAGGTACACACACACACACACACACACACACACACACACACACATACAAGGTGCTGTCAAACACTCACTCACTCACTCACTCACTCACTCACTCACTCACTCACTCACTCACTCACTCACACTTTGCTTCATCAGAAGGTTAGATGCACAAACACACATGGGTGCACACATTCCAATAAAGTTGTCTTAACACATGTAAGGTGTGTGTGTGTGTGTGTGTGTGTGTGTGTGTGTGTGTGTGTGTGTGTGTGTGTGTGTGTGTGTGTGTGTGTGTGTGTGTGTGTGTGTGTGTGTGTGTGTGTGTGTGTGTGTGTGTGTGTGTGTGTGTGTGTGTGTGTGTGTGTGTGTGTGTGTGTGTGTGTGTCCAGCTGGCAGCGAGAGGCCTGATCAAGGGCAGGGACCACCTGATGTGGGTGCTCCTCCAGTTCATATCAGGAAGCATCCAGAAGAACGCCCTGGCTGACTTCCTGCCCGTCATGAAGCTCTTCGACCTGCTCTACCCAGAGAAAGAGGTAGGGGTGTGTGCGTGTGTGTTTGTTTGTGTGTATGGGGGGGCTGTGACCTCAAGTCTTCTCAAGCTTCCTCAAGTTAGAGTGAGTTCTAGGGTCGAGGGCAGGGTTTCCCAACCTGGGGTCCGGGCCCCCTTTAGGGGGACGCTAACAATCGCAGGGGGGGCGCCAGGCCACAGACAATTTGAGGCCATAATATTAGCTAGACAAAAAATCATGTTATTGACATGTCAGCAACAACAATTTTAACAAAATGCATGATCATATCTGATGAAGGGTCAAAAAGCCTTGTATTTATGGTATTCAATGAGGTTAACAGCAATTTTGGGGAAGGGGGTAATTCCATCAAGTGTAAGTTAGGGGGGCTCTGGGGAAGGAAGGTTGGGAACCCCTGGTCTAGGGGGTAATAGCTAGGGTTAGTTCTAGGGTCTAAGGCAGACATGGGCAACTTTGATTATAGAGAGAGCCACAACATTATTATCCTCACTACCCGAGGGCCAGATTGTAATCATGCACTTCCACCAGTAGGATATTGTAACCCCATCACTCAATTAGCCAATTAGTTACTACATTAATGAAAAGAACAAAATATATGCCGGTAATGAAAGTTTATTGTATGAACTTTTCGATTTTCCATATATAAATGGATTTAGTATGCTAATGCTTCTATTCATTTAATGAACTCTGCACATAAACAAAACATCCACACTCCTGAGTGATATAGCTAACATAGATATATTATTTGAGTGCAACAGTGTCTCAAAAATGATGTAGGCTGCAAATGTTAACACTGACACTAAGTGCAACAACGAATATTCATGTTCATAGTGCATTTTTACTCTCCCATCTCATACGCGTTTCAAATAAGCATGCATTCATCTCAAAAGCCATTAACCTTCACCCACAGGTGAATCAGTATCGGCATAAGATGCCTTGAGAGAGGACACCTGTGTAGTCATGGCTTTGGTGAAAAGGCTCTGCTGTCGATGTATTTTTCCTCGGAGGTCAGCTGAGGTCAGCTACGATTGCGGCCCTGGCAGCGCCGGTGTACATGTCGTATTTGTCTTTGTGCGTGGTGTTGTAGTGGCGACTCTTTCATCAGTGGCGAAATCTTTCATGGCTGATTTTGTTTCCAGGCACACTAAACACATTGGTTTGCCTTTTAATTCCGTAAAAAGATCATCTGTTTCCCATATTGTCTGGAAGACACCGTTTTCTAGGTCCAGTTTTCTTTTTTTGCCGCTCATGTTTGTTTTCGTTGCATGTTGGGGTTGTCGTGGCGGAGGCCGGCCGAGTGCAGACCAAGAGGAAACAGTTACTGGGCTACAGCGCTCTTGCGCCCTCTATTGGTAGACAGTAGACTACGGTTCAAATGTGGACGAATGGCGTCAATGACTTTGAAAAAAACAGATATTTGGATACCAGGTGAAATATATTGATATTTGGAAATTGACTCGCGAGCCGCATTGAGTGGGGGCGGGGGCCCGCGTGCCGCCAGTTGCCCATCCCTGCTCTAGGGGATAATGGCTAAGCTTAGTTCTATGGGATAATGGCTAGGGTTAGTTCTAGGATCTAGGGCAGCCATCACCAACAGGCGGACCGCGGTCCGGATCTGGACCCAGAAGCCATCCATTCCGGACCGTCTCTATAACCCGATAAATCAATGAGAATTTCTCCCTTTTGACGGAGCGTAGGCAACTAGTTTGATCCTGCGCAGCCTTTGTAGCATATTACGGCATTTGTTTACTATCTCACGGGTCGCTAGCCACTCGAATCTGCGTGTTCATTGCATGACGTCAACCAGTCTACACGTGTCAGCCTAGCTATCGCTAAGCCGCATGTACACTGTGCGATAAAACCCACGATTCTGAGGTCATAAGGTGGTCGTGGGTTGTCTCAGACAATCGTAGCTCATCGTATGCAAAATCGTATGCAATAATTTGATAGGAATATACAAGGAAACAAATTTGTGTTGAGGGCATAGAAAACGCACAAAAAACACACAAGTGGCTTGAGGCCACTTTGTCAAAATTGACCTCTAAGAACTTTACTTGATTACCCCTGATCTAGGGGATAATAGCTAGGGTTAGTTCTAGGATCTAGGGGATAATAGCTAGGGTTAGTTCTAGGATCTAGGGGATAATAGCTAGGGTTAGTTCTAGGATCTAGGGGATAATAGCTACTGTAGGGTTAGTTCTGGTCCAGCCCAGTGGAGCCGCAGGCAGACAGGAAGAAAGCAGTTGTCTAATCGGCGGCTGTGGCTCAGGAGGTGGAGCGGGTCGTCCAATGATTGGCCGGTCGGCGGTTCGAATCCCGGCTCCTCCTGTCCACATGTAGAAGTGTCCTTGGGCAACCCCAAATTGCTCCCAATGAGCAGGCTAGCACCTTGCATGGCAGCTGCCGCCATTGGTGTGTGAATGGTTGAATGAGAGGCCATTATAAAGCGCTTTGGATAAAATTGCTTTATAAGTGCAGTCCATTTACCATTTACCTAATCTGGATCCTGCACTCTAAGGGGCTGAGACTAAGATGCTATAATTATTGTGTGTGCGTGCATGTGTGTGTGTGCGTGTGTGTGTGTTGTGTCCCCAGTGTATCCCAGTACCGGACATCAACAAGCCCCAGTCCACCCACTCCTTCGCCATGACCTGCATCTGGATCCACCTGAACCGCAAAGCTCAGAACGACAACTCCAACCTGCAGATCCCCATCCCCCACTCTCTGAAGCTGCACCACGAGTAGGCCCCCCCTACCTACCCCGCTACCTACCCCATCTACCCCGCTACCTACCCCATCTACCCTCCCTGCCCCCCCCCCCCACCCCACCACCCCTCTACCTACTCCCCTGCCTACCCCACGTGGGGTATCCCTACCTACCTATCGCCAGGACCTCTATGGTTTCTATTCTGTAGCCTACATTATTCTACAAATCTAGACTGAACGGAAATAAATGTAAGAACATTTATTGAACATTGTATTAAAAAAATACTGTCTCAACAACGGTAGGATTTCCCCCCGCCGGTTAGTAAACTCATGACAACACCGGTGTTACCGTACGATTTACAAGCGTCTGCTCTTCTCCATTCGCATTCACGTTTTATTTCACTTTGATTTCACCACGTGGTCCCGTTAAGATCAAAGATCTCATTTACAAGGGAGACCTGGCCATAATAGCAGCATTAAAAGTTACAGACAAAAACGACAATAAAAGCTAATAGAGCAGAGATTAACAGTGTACAAATTAAACTATGGACATTGTCAGGAGCCAACGGAAGCATTTAACAACGAGCTTGCGAGCGCTTTAAAAGCAGGCAGCGATACCAGCTCATTAGCTCTAGACCGTTTTGAAAGCTATTCCAGGTAAAAGGAGCAGAGCACATAAAAGCCTTCTTTCTCTTCAGCCCCGGTGCTCAGGAGCACATCATGAGATCTCAGACTGTAACTACTGACGGAGAGGAGACAGGCTGGGAGTTAAGAACCACGGTTTGAAGATGAAGTCAAAAACTATACTGTCAGGGCTGTACATTAACTTTTTTAGCACATAGCACTGGTGCTACAGGGGTTGATAGTTCTGTAGCACAGAGCCAGAAAGAAGCACAGGTATAAAATGTCCATCATCACCTCTACTGAACACAAGTTATGCAGTTCATCACTTAAAACCACCCGGAAAGGGATGTTACTGTACGTATACAATATGAAATAATAACAAATGTTTTCAGACAAGCATCTTTAGGTTTTCCCGGCTTTTGATTTTGCGGTGTCTTCATGATTTGGGTGATCTTCTTTTTCATTAATAATTTCAACATCTTTTTCCTTTGCTCGTTTGTTTGGGTTTTTCTCTATGATCTGAACAAGGAACCAGTGTTCCCCCCCCCCCGAGATGAAGCCCTGGGCGATGCTGCCCATGATGCCCATGCTTAAATACACCACTGGCTGGTCCTGTCTTCTACCACAATCACTGCCTTTTTTACATGGCTTACATAAAATAAATAATAAATAATAGGCTAGATTAGGCTACGCTTAACTGATTTTGATGCATTTGCTGTTGCTTTGACTGGCACTTTTAGGTGGCTGGAGGAACATTAACGCAAGCTAGCATCGTTAAACTTTCGGTTCAGCCAGCCAAAAAGACGGTCGCTCAATCAGTCAGTCAGGGCAGTGCCTCTGATTCGCATGTTGTAGGTACTCGCGCTTGTGGTGTGGGTAGTCTTCGGCTCAAACTAGGCTACTGGGTGTAGCTCCACGTCGTGTTTCTACACTGTATTTTTTTTAGATAATGTATAACACCTCAACTATAGGCTATTTTTTACTTGTCCGGTCAGACAACTGCATGAGGAAGCTATAGGCTAGCCTACCTGACTGCTCTCATCTCATTTCACCTCACTCGTCCTCCCGGCTTCAACACAGAAAAACCCCCGCAAACGTTACATACAAGTCTGTCTGTCACACGCGTGCTACAGGGCAAATAAATTAATTGCACAGACATTTTTTTTCATAGCACGTGCGACATATATGTCGCAATGTACAGCCCTGACTGTGCCACGGATGTACACCGGTATGCCATTCATACCGTCAATACCACCCAGCCCTACCCCACCTCTCTCCCACCTACCCCATACACCCCCACAACTACCCTATCTACCCTCCTACCTACCCCATACACCCCCCAACTACCCCATCTACCCCTACCTATCCCATCTACTTCCCACCTACCTCCCATCTACCCCCCCCCCCAACTACCAAATCCCCCCACCCCAACTACCCCATCTACCCCCCCCCCAACTACCCCAACTACCCCATCTCTACCCCCAACTACCCCATCTACCCCCCCCAACTACCCCATCTACCCCCCCCAACTGCCCCATCTACCCCCCCAACTGCCCCATCTACCCCCCCAACTACCCCATCTACACTCCCAACTACCCCATCTCCCCCCAACTACCCCATCTCCCCCCAACTACCCCATCTCCCCCCCAACTACCCCATCTCCCCCCCAACTACCCCATCTACCCTCCAACTACCTCATCTACCCCCCCATCTCCCTCCACCCCCCCCCCCCCCCCAACTACCCCATCCCCCCCCTCCAACTGCCCCCCATCTACCCCCAACTATGCCAACTACCCCATCTACCCCCCCCAACTACCCCATCTACCCTTCCCACCCCGCTGCTCAGACTGCGTCTCTCCCCCTCAGGTTCCTCCAGCAGAGCCTGCGGAACAAGTCTCTGGGGATGACGGACTACAAGATCGCCCTGCTGTGCAACGCCTACTCCACCAACTCTGAGTGCTTCACGCTGCCCATGGGCGTCCTGGTGGAGACCATCTACGGCAACGGCATCCTCCGCATCAGCCTGCCGGGGACCAACTGCATGGCGGCAGGCTCCGTCACGCCGCTGCCCATGAACCTGCT
The DNA here is from genome assembly GCF_949987555.1 of Borostomias antarcticus. NCBI lineage: Eukaryota > Metazoa > Chordata > Actinopteri > Stomiiformes > Stomiidae > Borostomias > Borostomias antarcticus. The sequence goes on from NC_140252.1 coordinate 12,647,696, forward strand.
GGACTCGCTCACTGTGCACGCCAAGATGAGGTAGGTGTGTGTGCGTGCGTTCGTTCGTGTGTGTGTGTGTGTGTGTGTTGTGTGTGTGTATGTGTGTGCGCGTCCGTCCCTAACCTCTGTCTCTCCGCCGGCCAGTCTCATCCACAGCATCGCCACGCGTGTGATCAAGCTGGCGCACGCCAAGGCCAGCCACGCCCTGGCGCCCGCGTTGGTGGAGACCTACAGCAGACTGCTGGTCTACATGGAGATAGAGTCCCTGGGCATTAAAGGCTTCATCAGTGAGTCCGCACATGCCCCTCTGGCTTCTCACACACACACACACACACACACACACACACATACACACACACATACACACGTCTAGTCCCCTAGGCTCCAAACATTGCTTTAATGGCTAGTGTTGCCAGCCTAACTGTAACATGAGACAGACATGTTGTTGTATGTTGAGAGTTGCTGTTGATGTGTGTCAGGGTAGTGAAGCCTATCTAAAGCTTGGATACCATAACAGCCACAGTACTACCATAACACAACCATGATATCACCATAACAACCATGATATCACCATAACCATGATACCACCATAACACAACCATGATATCACCATAACAACCATGATATCACCATAACCATGATACCACCATAACACAACCATGATATCACCATAACAACCATGATATCACCATAACCATGATACCACCATAACACAACCATGATATCACCATAACAACCATGATATCACCATAACACAACCATGATATCACCATAACAACCATGATATCACCATAACACAACCATGATACCACCATAACAATAGGGATGCACCGATGCATCGGCATCGGCTGATGTTGGCCTTGTTGACTGCCATCGGCCCATCGGCAAATAAAATGACTTTCACCGATGGTAGTGGCCGATGTTACAGTATGTCGCAACAATTACGGCTTTTTTTTGTTGCAAAACGTAGCCTACCCAGCTGCAGATTCGGAGAAGATCTGTGACGTAATGCCGCAAACGCACGTGTAGTTTGCTTTCAAATTAAAGTGAAATAGAAATTGGCGTTTTGGAACCAAACACTTCATTTCTTTGTTTCCCTGGCACAAAAGTATATATCACCATAACACAATCATGATACCACCATAACAACCATGATACTACCATAACAACCATGATACCACCATAACAACCATGATGCCACTATAACACAACCATGATGCCACTATAACACAATCATGATACCACCATAACAACCATGATACTGCCATAACAACCATGATGCCACTATAACACAACCACGATACCACCATAACAACCATGATATCACCATAACACAACCATGATATCACCATATCAGCCACAATATCACCATAACACAACCATGATATCACCATAAGACAACCATGATATCACCATAACAACCAACCATGATATCACCATAACATAACCATGATACCACCATAGCACAACCACACACAAACCACTTGATCTGGTTATGGTTGGAGCTAGGGATGTCACAGCGAGGATTTTATCCCACCGACTAATAAACTCACACGCCGGTCTTACCGGCAGCACCGAGAGTACATTTCAACTGTTTTTTTTTTTTTAAGAACGTTCAAAAATTGTTTGCATTAAACATGAACAGACACGGCGACGAGAGCGCTCGTAGGCCTACTCGCAGACACTTCTGTGAAGTTTCAAATCGTTCGTGAAAAATTCACGAAGGACGGCGAAAGAAGGCTGCGCGCCGTTCGCTCTCGACCCAGTGTGTGAAATTCGACAGCGCTCTGTGTTGCTAGTCTGTCACCGCCTACACGCACGGAGCGAGTGAGAGCGAGGACCAGAGCAGACACCGTTTGTAGCTTTGTCACTAAGTATTGATAACAAGCTTAGTATTTCACAACTTTGAGCTATCGTATTTGATGAACATGGATGCTGACACTGAACAGCTTTTTAAAAAGCAACACGACAGTGGAGACGGTGGGCAAGTAATGACTGGTGTATTCCCCAACACCGATTAACACTAACGACCGCGCCAACCCTGTCTGTGTCCCTCGCTCTCCCTTCTCCCTCCATCCACCCCCCCCCCTCTCTCTCCCTCCCTCTCTCTCTCTCCCTCCCTTTCTCTCTCGCTCTCCCTCTGCCTCCCTCCCTCTCCCTCATTCTCTCTCTCTCTCCCTCCCTTTCTCTCTCTCTCCCTCTGCCTCCCTCTCCCTCACTCTCTCTCTCCCTCCCTTTCTCTCTCTCCCTCTGCCTCCCTCCCTCTCTCTCTCTCTCCCTCCCTTTCTCTCTCTCTCTCCCTCTGCCTCCCTCCCTCTCACTCCCTCTCTCTCTTTCCCTGCCTTTCTCTCTCTCCCGCTCTCTCCCTCCCTCAACCTCCCTCTCTCTCTCCCTCCAGGCTCGCTGCTGATTGCGATTGATTATCTAACAGGACTCTTCTAACCAGGTCCCTCTCTCTCCCTCTGTCCCTCTCTCTCTCTCTAGGCCGGCAGCTACTGATTGTCATTACATCTCAGGGCTCTCCTAATCACCTCTCTCTCTCCCTCCCTCTCTCTCTCCCTCCCTCCCTCCCTCCCTCCCTCCCTCCCTCCCTCCCTCCCTCCCTCCCTCCCTCCCTCCCTCCCTCCCTCCCTCCCTCCCTCCCTCCCTCCAGGCCAGCTGCTGCCCAACGTGTTCAAGTCCCACGCCTGGGGAATCCTGCACACCCTGCTGGAGATGTTCAGCTACCGCATGCACCACATCCAGCCCCACTACCGGGTCCAGCTGCTCTCGCACCTCCACTCGCTGGCCGCCGTGGCGCAGACCAACCAGAACCAGCTGCACCTGTGGTCAGTACGGCCCCCCGCAAGCGACCGCAGCTCTTAGCCGTACACGACCGCTCGGTCAGTAAGGCCAGGCCCTCAGGGGGTGACCTGGACCCGGGCCGGTCTGTCGTAAATGAATAAAGAGATGGGGACGGCTGTTATTGAGCGGAATTGATTCAGTCTGGGCCAGTTGACCGCAGAGACCCAGGGTTCCAGCTCTGGTCCGCAGGGCTGTGACCTGGGTCAAGGCTGCACAGATACTGGGTCACCGTGTGTTACGCAGTACACTCCCACTCTACAGTCAGGAGATTCACCTTGGGGCGACTGTAGCTCAGTTGGTAGAGCGGGTCGTTCAATGATCGAAGGGTCAGTGGTTCGAATCCCAGCTCCGACTGCACACATGTCGAAGTGTCCTTGAGCAAGACACCTAACCCCAAATTGCTCCCAATGAGCAGGTTAGCACCTTGCATGGCAGCTACCGCCATTGGTGTGTGAATGTGTGTGTGAATGGGTGAATCAGAGGCCATTGTAAAGCGCTTTGGGTGCCGCTAATGTGGAAAAGCGCTATATAAGTGCAGTCCATTTACCATTTACCGTGTGTGTTGTGTGTGTTGTGTGTGTGTGTTGTGTGTGTGTGTACGTGTGCGTGTACGTGTGTGTTCTCCCCCGCAGTGTTGAGAGCACGGCGCTGAGGTTGATCACGGCCCTGGGCAGCTCCGAGGTCCAGCCCCAGTTCACGCGCTTCCTCAGCGACCCCAAGACCGTTCTGTCCGCGGAGTCCGAAGAGCTGAACCGGGCCCTGATCCTCACCCTAGCCAGAGCCACCCACGTTACAGGTCGGTCCGGTCCCCCGACGTGGCCACAACATGTCTCCCCCATGTCTGTTCAACGTTTGGTTTTGATGTTTGACTTGATTGTCCACTCCAGTTTGTTTGGAGGACATTATTTCCGGTAAGGCGGGTCCTTCACCCTATAGGACAGGGGTAATCAAGTAAAGTTCTAAGAGGTCCAGTTTGACAAAGTGGCCTCAAGCCAGGGTCCAGTGGTGATGCGTGTGTTTTTTATGCCCTCAACATAATTTTGATTTGTTTCCTTGTATATTCCTATCAAATTATTGTATAGCAGCAAGTATGTTACTGTGAAATACGCATGGAAGTTAAAATATTGTTGACTTCAAATCAAAGAAAGTAGGGTACATTTCTCGGAACATATGAGACAAACGAGAGAATGAATATATACAACTCGGTCCACTTGATGGAACGCCCTATTTTCAATATATATTTTTCTTATTTTAGAGCATGGCATGTATAGGCTGCGTTACTTTTGTCTTATATTATCTCACTTCCCTCTTCATTTGTCGTTACGTTTCTCCGGTCACGCAGTGTCCAACTCCAACTAATGTTAGCAAGGAATCGCTCTGATAACAGTAGCGTTAACGATAGCTAGGCTGTCACATGTAGACTGGGTGACGTCAGGCAATAAACACACAGATTCGATTGGCTAGCGACGCGTGAGATAGTAAACAAATGCTGTAAAATACTACAAAGGCTGTGCAGGCTCAAACTAGTTCCTACGCTCCGTCAAAAGGGAGAAATTCTCATGAATTTATCGGGTTATAAGACGCGGTCCGGATTGGATGGCTTCTGGGTCCAGATCCGGACCGCGGTCCGCCTGTTGGTGATGGCTGCTATAGGAGATGTAGACAGTGGTTCTGATTGGTAGCGTCGGTTTTCAACACTGTTCTAGGAACGATTTTCAATAGAGATGTCTCCAGGCATCGGAGGCGGAGGTTTCAAAAGTCTGGTATCACAAGACTAAAGCTAGAGTACATTTATATGATGGTGTTCTGGTCAGGGTTCAGTGTTTTATAATGTTGTCCTCCGATCACTGGGTTTATAATGGCATGGTCTGACCACTGGGATTATAATGGTGTGGTCTGACCACTGGGATTATAATGGTGTGGTCTGACCACTGGGATTATAATGGTGTGGTCTGACCACTGGGATTATAATGGTGTGATGTGTCTCTCCAGACTTCTTCACCGGGTCGGACTCCATCCAGGGGACCTGGTGTAAGGACATCCTGCAGACCATCATGAACTTCACGCCTCACAACTGGGCGTCGCACACACTCAGCTGCTTCCCAGCTCCGCTACAGGTACACACACACACCCTGACCCTAGCAATGAACTTAAGCCTGGCTGACCCCCAGCCCTCCTGGATGTAATCACTTTAAGGGGGTCAGCATTCCCTCTTACCGTTCTCCCTGTGTTCCCAGGCGTTCTTCAAGCAGAACAACGTTCCCCAGGAGAGCCGCTTCAACCTGAAGAAGAACGTGGAGGAGGAGTACAGGAAGTGGAAGTCCATGACCAACGAGAACGACATCATCACGCACTTCTCCATGCAGGGCTCGCCGCCCCTCTTCCTCTGCCTGCTCTGGAAGATGCTGCTGGAGACCGACCACATCAACCAGATAGGCTTCAGGTAGATATACGCCTACCAGATAGGCCTGAGGTATAGATATACGCCTACCAGATAGGCCTGAGGTATAGATATACACCTACCAGATAGGCCTCAGGTAGATATACACCTACCAGATAGGCCTCATTTATAGATATACACCTACCAGATAGGCCTCAGGTATAGATATACGCCTACCAAATAGGCTTCAAGTATAGATAATAATCATACATTATATTTATATAGTGCATTTAATAGATAATAGATCTATATAGAATAATAGATTACATTTATATAGTACCTTTCTAAAACCCAAGGACCTTTCTAAAACCCAAGATGTACACCTACCAGATAGGCTTCAGGTAGATATAGACCTACCAGATGGGCCTCAGGTAGATACAGTCCTAACAGATAGGGTTTGCTGTGGCAGAGTTGTTACGTGGAGGTAGAATTAGCGGCTGTGAATGGTAAGCATGTCTGTCATGAAGTGAAGTGGGCATCGGAGGCAGGGTTTGTAATCCCAGGGTGCAGCTGGGGCCTGACCAGACACAGCCCAGTTGTGTGGCCTTTTGGGAGGGAGACAGGGAGACAGAGTCTGCGCACACACACACACGCACGCGCACACACACCTCTTCAGCCCCCTACTTGTCATTCTAATGTGTGTCTCCGAAGATAACCGCTAACACAGTAGCTGATGTAGAGCTCAGACAGCCTCTCTGCTGTCATCACCTGTTCCTCTGTCTCCTGCAGTCTCCCTCCGGGGAAGAGAGACGGAGACATCGCAGAGGAGGGACAGGGAGACGGGATCGGAGCTCTGCTTGTCACTAGTTGTAGGAGCGGGATCATGACAGCTCGTAGTTTATAGAACCCTCCAGAGATTCACTCTGCCACAATCATTAAACACTCCGACTCCCCCTCTCCTTCACCTCTCACGTCTTGCCATTTACTTGACTGGAAAGCACTTTGTGACTCTGTATCTTGAAAGGTGCTATATTAATAAAACTTATTTACTTGCCTCACCCTTCTGTGGAGAGGAATGACCGTAGAGAGAGAGAGAGAGAGAGAGAGAGAGAGAGAGAGAGAGAGAGAGAGAGAGAGAGAGAGAGAGAGAGAGAGAGAGAGAGAGAGAGAGAGAGAGAGAGAGAGAGAGAGAGAGAGAGAGAGAGAGAGAGAGAGAGAGAGAGAGAGAGAGAGAGAGAGAGAGAGAGAGAGAGAGAGAGAGAGAGAGAGAGAGAGAGAGAGAGAGAGAGAGAGAGCTAGCTGTGGTCTATTCTAGCAGTCTCCAGAGTGCTATTCCTCTCCCACATTTGATTAGCAGGGCTTTTAAGGCGCGGTTAACACATGTGGAGAGCTTTTAAGCTGAGAGCTCAGAGGGAACAGTTTTGAGGGAACGTGGATCTGAAGGAACAGCTCCTTAGAGAACAGTTCTGAGCAAACAGATCTGAGGGAACCGCTGCTGGCTGGCACGGCCATTATAGAACAGCTGTGGACATGCTGTCGGAATGCACACTCTCCCAAACGGTGCCGGGGTGTGTAACAGCTCGGTGTTGAGGTGGTGACGAAGTGTAACATGGAGACAGATGGGTCTTATACTCACAGCGTGCGTGCGTGTGTGTGTGCGTGCGTGTGTGTGTGTGTGTGTGCGTGCACTGTGCCAGGGTGTTGGAGCGTATCGGGGCGCGGGCGCTGGTGGCTCACGTGAGGACGTTCGCTGACTTCCTGGTGTACGAGTTCTCTACGTCGGCGGGGGGCCAGCAGCTCAACAAGTGCATCGAGATCCTCAACGACATGGTGTGGAAGTACAACATCGTCACCCTGGACAGACTCATCCTCTGCCTGGTAGGAACACACACACACACACACACACACACACACACGTGCGCTAGAGATGCGCGGATGGAGTTTGAGCGCACCCGAATCCGCGTGCACTCATCAATCATCCACCCGCCACCCACCCGACGGAATTATCTTCTAAAATTTAGAGACCCGCACCCAACCCGCCAAACATGAAGTTATTGTATTTACATTTAAATTATGTCCAGCCATTCATGCTCATTCGCTTTTCATATAGGCGCATTTTCTTGACTTTAAAGATTATAAGCTCGCTTTCGCAGGATCTCGGTTGTCGAAGTGGTCGAGGGTATTTGAGTGAGCTGCTGGCAGGTCTCGCGCTTTCTCGCAGTTGTTATAATATAATATTTATAATTATAGTAGTTATTAAATATGAATATAACTGACAAATCCACCCGAAATTTATCACAATGTTGATTTTTATTGGAAATATCCGCAATATTTGCATCTAACGTGCGCACACACACACACATAGTGATCTAATTCATCTAAAAGGCTAAAGTCAATCCTCTCTTCTCTTTCTTCACATTCCTCCCCCTCTCTGCTCCCCCCACTCCGCTGTGTTGCCCAGGCGATGAGAAGTCATGAGGGGAACGAGGCGCAGGTGTGCTACTTCATCATCCAGCTCCTCCTCCTCAAGCCCAACGACTTCCGCAACCGCGTCAGCGACTTCGTCAAGGAGAACGCCCCGGAACACTGGCTCCAGAGCGACTGGCACACCAAGCACATGACCTACCACAAGGTACGCCCCTTCCCCCCCAGAGCCAATCTCAGTGCAGCCCGCGTGAGGGGTCAACAAATCATGTTACACCAAGCACATGATCTACCACAAGGGACGCCCCCCCCTTCCCCCCCAGAGCCAATCACAGTGCAGTCTGTGTGAGAGGTCAACAAATCATGTTACACCAAGCACATGATCTACCACAAGGGACGCCCCCCTCCCTTCCCCCCGGAGCCGGTCACGGTGTAGCTCGCGCGAGTGGTCGACCAATCACGTTAGACCGAGCACATGACCTACCGCGAGGTCCTGCCGGGGGCGATCACAGTGCGGCAACCCCACGTCAGGGAGACGGTCACATTACCCGCAACCTTTAAGGTATCAGCCAATCACAGTGTATCTACCTGCCAGATGTAGGCCAATCCAGCAGCTCTTCAGGGACAGGGGTTAGAGGTCAAGAGCGTGCTGGGACTGAGAGAGAGAGACAGGTCAGGCTACCCTCAGCTCCAGGAGAGAGAGAGAGAGAGAGAGAGAGAGAGAGAGGTCAGGCCAGTCCACCAGAGCTCCAGTAGAGAGAGAGAGAGAGAGAGGAGGGTAAACATGGTGCCCGCTGGTCATGGAATTTCTGGAATATCATGGAATTTAAAAAAGTCTATTCCAGACATGGAAAGTCAGGGTATTTGATCGTTTTTTGGGGCCATGTCATGGAATATCAGGGGGGTTTGTGTGTAGCATGTTTACATTTTAGTTGCCATTTATTCAAATCTAATATTTTCCATGCATTAGCCTGTTTTCTCAGGTTAGTTCACCCATTTCCCAAACTGCGTGAGTGGTTGTTATGGTCACTTGGGGGCGGCTGTGGCTCAGTGGTAGAGCGGGTCGTCCAATGATTGTAGGGTTGGCGGTTCGAATCCCACCTCCTCCTGTCCACATGTCGAAGTGTCCTTGGGCAAGACACTGAACCCCAAATTGCTCCCATTGAGCAGGTTAGCACCTTGCATGGCAGCTGCCGCCATTGGTGTGTGAATGTGTGTGTGAATGGGTGAATGAGAGGCCATTGTAAAGAGCTTTGGATAAAAGCGCTATATAAGTGCAGTCCATTTACCATTTACCATTGATTTTTCAGAGCCCATTCATCCCCTTCCCGCTCGTTCATTATAGGTCATGGAAACGCAGCGTTTTAGTCATCGAAAGTCAGGGAATTTGACCTTTGACCTATAGCGGAAACCCTGGGTAAATGTCGGGCCATTCTTCGCGCTCCGCCCCGCCCCCTGGCCGTGTGAGAGGAACCTGACATTTCCAGTACCCACCGGCGTCCTCCTCTAAAGGACAATCAATAGTCCAGAGGTCCAGGGTCCTTCTCTAAAGGACAATCCATAGTCCAGAGGTCCAGGGTCCTTCTCTAAAGGACAATCCATAGTCCAGAGGTCCAGGGTGCATACGCTGACCAGGGGTGGACAGTCCACAGTCGTTTGCCTTCTCCTAGTCCAGTTGCACCAGCGCATACCCAAGGCCTACCTTTCCCACAATCTTCCTTTTTCCTTTTTCTGCTGGAAGTTACAGATCAAAAAGGACATATCTCCATCGGGAAACGATTCATTTCAATCTCTGGCTCATCACGGCATGGCGATTCCCAGCGGAGGACTTTCGCCGTTGCGAAAAGTAATTAACGCAAGCGGCGTCTTTCTGGTGCCACGCGTAACGCACCTCGATGTGAAACAGTGTCATGACGAGACGTGCTTTGCGTGACAGCGGGGGTGCGAACGCTAAGTGGTCGCAGAAAATCGAGCTTCGCGCACTAAAAATGGACTATGAGTTGACCTATAGACTCCATCCCAGCCCCGGTCTGGGGGTGTGTATGTGCTATTTCTGACCGTGTGTGTGTGTGTGTGTGTGTGTGTTGTGACCTACAGAAGTACCCGGAGAAGCTGTACTTCGAGGGGCTGGCGGAGCAGGTGAGCCCGCCCATGCAGGTGCAGCCCCAGTACCTGCCCATCTACTTCGGCAACGTGTGCCTGCGCTTCCTGCCCGTCTTCGACATCGTCATCCACCGCTTCCTGGAGCTGCTGCCCGTCTCCAAGTCCCTGGAGACGCTGCTGGACCACCTGGGGGGCCTCTACAAGTTCCACGGTGAGGAGTCCGGTTCTGAGGAGAGGAGGGGGGGGGGGGCAGAGGAGAGGAAGGAGAGCAGGGGGGAGGGGAGGAGAGGAGTGAGGGTAGAGGAGGGGAGGAAATGAGGGAGGAGAGGAGGAGAGGCAGGTGGAGACGAGAGAGGAGGAGAGCAGGGGAGGGGAGGAGAGCAGGGGGGAGGAGAGGGAAGGGTTTAGATCCATCCCTCTACCACCATGATCTGAACTTGTACTGTGTGTGTGTGTGTGTGTGTGTGTGTGTGTGTGTTTGTGTGTGTGTGTGTGTGTGTGTGTGTGTGTGTGTGTGTGTGTGTGTTCGTGTTCGTGTTCGTGTTCCAGACCGGCCGGTCACCTACCTGTACAACACGCTACACTACTATGAGCGTCACCTGCGCGAGCGCATCAACCTGAAGAGGAAGCTGGTCCACGCCATCATGTCGTCGCTGAAGGAGAATCGCACGCCGGGCTGGTGCCTCAGCGACACCTACCTGAAGTGCGCCATGAACCCGCGCGACGACAACGTCTGGGTGCCCGACGACACCTACTACTGCAAGCTGATTGGACGCCTCGTCGACAATATCCTTCACCGGTCAAATCCAAACGAGGGTTACCGAGACGGCATTTTGTTTTAGCCCACGGGGGCGTGGCCTCCTGTTGCCGCACCGTAGTGGCGTGGAAGTTTTTCTGAGATGCTCCGCAGATAAATTCAGCACAATTAGCGTTGAGTGTTTTAATTGAGAACCATGTAGTGCAGGAACAAAATGAAACATTTTCCATGTTCCGTTCATTAACTAAACGAATGCATTCGTTTCGCTTCATTATTCAGTCTGAAAGTGCTCTCATCGCAGCTGTTGCAGAAGGAGTCCTCAACGATTAGCTCTTCCCCTAACCAATCACAGCGCGCAGCTTAATTCTGTCATCGCATTCAAAGGACGCTGATTGGCCTGGATGGAATTCCAACCGAGAAATCACTCTCAGCTTTTCCAGACCCTGAATCGCATTTCAAAAATTCTGATTCAGGCTATTTAACTCTGGCAGTAGGCCTTGCAAATGAGGTCAGATTCATAAAACTTTGTCTACTAAATTTAAATGTGATGGAAAATAGTCTATAGGAATAACTTCTAGACGACATCATAATGTTGAAACCAGCCATGTCGGGGTTGGGTTTAGGGCTGTAACTGTGTGGAGACCATCATATCTATGACAGGAAGAATGACTGGTTTAAACCATCCTTAACTCCTCCCACCCATGGCTGGCAAGTCACCTGGTCCGTTCCCCAACTGTGATTGGCGGTTCAACGAGTTCCCCAACCCGGCGGCGCACGCGCTGCACGTGACGTGCGTGGAGCTGATGGCACTGGCCGTGCCGGGGAAGGACGTGGGCAACGCTCTGCTGTCTGTGGTGCTGAAGAGGTACACACACACACACACATACACACACACACTTAACACACACACTTAACACACACTTTACACACACATATACAGATACTAATACACTCTTACCACACACTTAACATACACGTACTAGACACACACACCGGATCACTCTTACCATAGGCACTTAACACACACACACATACTACACACACATACTTAACACACATTCTAGACACCAAAAGAGGCACACACACACACGATGTGTGTGATGGTGTTGTGTCGTTCAGATTCAGAAAACGGTAGAATTAGAGCGCCTGGCATAACATCCCATAATACTCCTGTTGTTGTTCCTCACTTCAGCTATGACTCAGCTACTAGTGTTTCTCAGTCCCAGCTGAGTGGCATGGTTATGTAGAGCACAGCCAGTGTGGTGGTGTGTGTGGGTGGTCGGGGCGCCACGGAGCACAGAACTCACGGTTCCAGAACTCACGGTTCCAGAACTCACGGTTCCAGCGGTACAGTATCATGGTTTTGAGTGATGGATCGGAGCATTTTGGGGGGATCAGCAAAAAAAAGAGGGGAGACAAATATATAACGTTGTTTTCCATGTATTTTTCCAAAGTGCTCCCCACGCGACTTAAATGAGGCTTTTCAAGTTTTTCTCATCCTCCGCCAGCGCTGTAGCCATGATTTTTTTGCATAATGAACCTAGCGTTCAGAGTAAAACAAACAGCACGCACATTAACCTCGTCTGTCTCCTCACAGCAACCCAGCAGGGAATTATTACTTGGCCATTTTGCAATTAATCTGTGATCCACACTGAACCGCGGGGGACGATCAGCTACGTTGTGTGTGTGTGTGTGTGTGTGTGTGTGTGTGTGTGTGTGTGTGTGTGTGTGTGTGTGTGTGTGTGTGTGTGTGTGTGTGTGTATGTGTGGTGTGTGTGTCTGCGTGTGTGTGTGTATGTGTGGTGTGTGTGTGTATGTGTGGTGTGTGTCTGCGTGTGTGTGTCTGCATGTGTGTGTGTCTGTGTGTGTGTGTGTGTGTGTGTGTCTGTGTGTGTGTCTGTGTGTGTGTCTGCGTGTGTGTGTCTGCGCGTGTGCGTGTGTGCGTGTGTGTTAACCGGTCACCTGGTGATCTGTGTTTTCAGCCAGCCCCTGGTGCCTCGGGAGAACATCACGGCCTGGATGAACGCCATCGGACTGGTGATCACAGCCCTTCCTGTAAGACACACACACACACACACACACACACACACACTCTCTCTCTCTCTCTCTCTCTCTCTCTCTCTCTCTCTGTCTGCCCCCCCCCACACACAGTCTCTCTCTCTCTCTCTCTCTCTCTCTGTCTGCCCGCCCCCCCCACACACACACTCTCTCGCTCTCGCTCTCTCTCTCTCTCTCTCTCTCTCTTTCTCTCTCTCTCCCCCTCCCTCCCACACATGCGTACACTCTGCCTCTGTGTCCTTTATCCTGAGCCGATAAACATCCGACATGTCCTCTACTCAACACTTTGCATGCCAGACACTCTCCGCCCGGGGCTTGACTACGACTGTGTCTCCCTCTCTCCCTCCCTCTCTCCCCCCATCTCTCTGCCTCCCTCCCTCTCTCCTTCCCTCCTCTCTCTCTCCTTCCTCTCTCCCTCCCTCTCTCCCCCCATCTCTCTGCCTCCCTCCCTCTCTCCTTCCCTCCTCTCTCTCTCCTTCCTCTCTCCCTCCCTCTGTCCCTTTCTCTCTCTCTCTCTCTCTCCCCATCTCTCTGCCTCCCTCCCTCTTTCTCTCCCTCTCTGTCCCACCCTCTCTCTCTCTCTCTCTCCCTCTCTCTCTCCCTCTCTCTCTCTCCCTCTCTGTCCCTCCCTCTCTCTCTCTTCCCCTCCCTCTCCACAGGAACCTTACTGGATCGTGCTCCACGACCGCATCGTGAGCGTGACGGGCTCGCCGGCGCTGACCACGGAGGCGGAGTGGGCGGGCTACCCCTTCCAGCTGCTGGACTTCACGGCGTGCCACCAGTCGTACTCGGAGATGAACTGCAGCTACGTGCTGGCGCTGGCGCACGCCGTCTGGCACCACTCCTCCATCGGACAGCTGTCCCTCATACCCAAGTGAGGACCACGCGCACACACACACACACACACTCCGGGCCGAAGTTTGACCCCCTTGACCTCTGTGTAGCCGTGTCAGAACCAGGCCAGGTCCATCCCTCTCCCCGCAGCGGAGAGGCGTGCGTTCTGCCCCCCACACTGACCACCAGGGCTCTACCCGACTCTGAATTTTGTGAGTCGAGTCAGATTCGCCCGTTCAAACCAGAGATTCAACGATTCGTTCCTTTTTTGTTTTCATATGTCTAGGCTGAGGGGAGACCGCGGGAGTCGGGACAGCTGTCAAACTTTAAACTCAAACTTGCAGGCAGCATAATAAAAGACGCCTGTTTTTCTTCTAGCACACATTGTCCATCTACTTCAGATGCCCCTTTGTTTTTATGCAGTGTTTCCCATAAGCCTACATTGGGGTTGGGCGATTTGACAACAGTCTCCTCAACTGCAGTTTAGTGCCGCCTCCAGCTCTCGACAAAAACACTAAGACCTGCCAACCTGCACACATTGAGTAGTAGGCGCTCATTTTTTGTGTCCCATTGATTTATTACATTACATTACATTACAGTCATTTAGCAGACGCTTTTATCCAAAGCGACTAACAATAATTGCATTTAACGTAGGAAGAGCCAATGTACTACTACTTGCCAGAACTCACAAGTGCATCTTCTTTCTAAAACAAGTGACTAAGAGCATAATCTAGTGCTGAAGGCAAAGTGCAAGAATCACAATCTAAAGTACAGTCCAATATAATCCACTCCGAAATGTCAGCCAAGCACCCAGCTATGCGTGTCTCCACTTTTGTATCAGAAGGGGGAAATGACAGAACCAGTTGGGTGTCATCGGCATAGCAGTGATATAGATTTATGTTGTAAACATGTAATCTGTGCGACCTTGAAATACAATTGCAGCGCATAACTGTTCTGGTGTGACCCTTTTTCCATCCAGACGATTTGCTAGTTTAGCCTACACACTCATGCGGTGTCGTTCATGGTAGCGGTGAAAAACAAAGTTTTCCTCCCATGACTTAAA
>NC_140252.1:12662349-12824849 GCF_949987555.1 Borostomias antarcticus
GCACAAAACTGTGTGTACTGCTGCCAGGTCGCTCTTGAAAAAACAGATTTTAATCTCAATCTCTAAATCAGGTTAAATAAAGGTTAATGGGAAAAAAAATGGAGAGAGAGAGAGAACAGAGGATGAGAAGCTCAAAGACACATCCTGCTATTTATTGTGTGTGTGTGTGTGTGTATATGTGTATATGTGTGTGTGTGTGTGTGTGTGTGTGTCTGTGTGTCTGTGTATCTGTGTGCGCGTGTGTGTGTGTGTGCGCGTGTGCGCGTTCGTGCGTGTGTGTGTGTGCGGTGTTAGAGTGATGCTTGGCTGCAGCAGTAATGGCAGAGAGATTGAGGGGGCAGCAGCTGCACCAGGAACAAACCTTCCGCTACGAGGTTACCGGCCCAAACACACCAGTCTGTCAGTCTCCCACATGCTAACCCTATGCTTTTGTCTTCATCCCTATGTGTGTGTGTGTGTGTGTGTGTGCGCGTGTGTGCGCGTGCAGATTGGCGTGGCGTTCTATGAGATGCTGCAGGTGGTGGACCAGCACAACAAGCACCTGTCGTACATGGACCCCATCTGTGACTTCCTCTACCACGTCAAATACATGTTCACCGGAGACAGCGTCAAAGACCAGGTAACACACACACACACACACTCACACACACACACACACACTCACACACACACACACACACACACACTCCTCCTCCCCCTCTCCTCTCATCACCTTTGAAAGTCTTTGGTTGGTTCTTTAAAGCTGTCTTGCTTTGATTATAATGATGGTGTAACTGTCTCTTCATCAGAATGTCTGATTCTGCACCACCATCACCCACACTTACATTTCTATCTAAGGGCTCTCTTCTGATCAGAGTGTGTGTGTGTGTGTGTGTGTGTGTGTGTGTGTGTGTGTGTGTGCGCGTGCGGCGTGCGTGCGTGCGTGCGTGTCTGTCTGTCTGTTTGTCTGTGTTCTGTGTGTGTCTGTGTCGTGTGTGTCTGTGTTTTGTGTGTCTGTGTGTCTATTTGTGTGTGTGTGTGTCTCAGGTGGAGAAGGTCATCATGACGCTGCGTCCCGCCATGAAGCTGCGTCTGCGCTTCGTCACTCACGAGCCGGCCGCCTCAGCCTCGGCCCCCGCCGCACCCGCCACGTCCCACGCCTCCGGCTCCTCCCCCTCCACGCAGGCCACGCCTCCAGGACCCTCCAACATCCCCCTGTCCGTGGCCCAGTGAAACACACACACCACACACACATCACACCTTTTAATGGAGGACTTGGCCAGTTGTGCCAGAGAGACATGAAGAACCCGACTCGGATAGACATACACACACACACACACAGAAGAGAACTTTGAGGTCCTTTAGAGCCTCTCTTGTATATACTGTGTAAGATTGGTGACCGCAAATGATTGCTAGTCTACGATTGGTGGACCGGTCTTCCCGTGTGAGAAGCTGACAGCCCAGTGCCTTCTTACCCCACAGCCAATCATGTTGGACAATAATAATGTTTTGTTTACGTCTGAACCAATAAAGACCTGGTTCATTTCTACTCCTCTTTTGTCTGGTCCTGTTACTGACTGGTATCCAACTCTAGAGGGAGCAAGAGGGAGGGAGGGAGGGAGGGAGAGAGAGAGAGAGAGAGGGAGATTACTACTTTATATGACTAATTATGTATTGTGTGCACGGATAGGTAGTTTAGCGTAGTGCTAAAGGTGCCTGTTTACCCCTGTGGTGTAATGGTAATTTGTTTACCCCATGGGGCAAATAAGCATTTTAAATCCCGGCAGGAGTGTGACCTTCGCCTGAATGAATTGCCATTTCGTTTAGTCTGAAAGTCCCATTGCAGCTGTTTTCCAAGATGGGCGTTGCCTAAGAGGGATCCCTCAGCGGTCAGTTCGTCCTCTAACCCAACCACGTCACACGCAGCCTAATTCCGTCGTCGTATTCAAAGGACGCCGATTGGCCCGGCTAGAATTCCAACCAAGAGATCACTCTGGACGAGAGTCTTTTCAGACTTCCTGAATCGCATTTCGAAAATTCTCATTCAGCGTCTGGTAGGCTAGGCGGCGTGATCAGACGGATTCCTCTTGATCAGTAACAGATGCCTGGTGAGGAGTTCGACTTCACACGTTCTCGTCTTTCCCCACAACACAGAGCTTCTCTTGGACGTCTAAATCTCTTGTCTCCATGTGAATAAACTCTTCTTTTACTCATTTGAACCTCACTGCCTTCATCCCCCTGTCCTCCATCCGCCCACCACAAACCTTTCTGCTGCTCCACATCAATTCAGCTTTGTTCTTTTGAACCACCTCAATCACATGAGTCACTCTTATCTCACTGACATTCATCTGACCACTCATCCCCCACTCATACTGTATCTTACTGGACACATTCTAATGGATACCGTCCATCCATCCATCTCTAACTAACCTCTTTTTCATCTGAATTCAGCTTGTCTTTTTTGCACCATCTCACGTCTGTGGGAGAACACCCGCCCCCCCCCCCTCAGAGAGGCTCTAGACTTTTGGAGGCCCTAGGCAAAACTTTCTGTGGAGGATCCCTTTTGAAACTAACCCCGCCCACCATCAAGCAATAAAGGCTGAGGCGCCATCATCCCATCGTCATGTAACGCTAGGCTATCATTAGCAGCAGTGACGCACTTGAGTATCACCGGTTGGGGCCTCACCCAGATCAGATCAATCTATTGCTGGGGGAGGGGGGCTTCCCGGAAATCTGGGTTTTATGATCACTGGCACATACTATAATGAAAACTTTAACACTTTTTTATAGTTTAAAATAAAGGTTTTTCGAGGCTGGCGGCCCTAGGCGTTTGCTCCGCCTGTAGGAGACACCGGCCCTGCCCCTCCTCAACGAATCGCTGAGCATTAAAGTTAGAGAATCCGTTCAAACCTTGTAGTACGCAGAGTTGCAATGATGCCAATGCTGTATAATCTTACGTTCACGCTACAGACGCGCAAAGCCCCAAAACACATGGAAGTCTATGGGAGGTACAGTAGGTGTACTTCCTGAGAGTACTTTATATTTTTAAGCCATAGACACTCTCTTGTTCTATCGAAAATCGATTCCTTCTCTCTGTCTGCTGGGCACTCAAATGTATTTGAGTCTAAATGTGTCTCTGAGATGAGAGACTGGAGGGGCCTGGGGAGGGGGTTGGGATGTGATGGAGGAGAGAAAGAGAGAGAGAAAGAACTAAATCGTCTCTACCTTGGCTCATCTCCACGCTCAACAGCTGAATGGAAAACTGCAACCCCCCTTCTAAAAGCACTCTCTCACACACACACGGGCACATCCTCAGTGTTCGACTTCCTAGCCAGCCCCGCGTTGCCGTGGTAACGGGGCGCTTCTGGGAATCGGCTTGCGTGCGTTCACCTGGTGCCAGCTCGCTCCTCCTCTCCTCTCCTCTCCTCTCCTCCCCTCCCCTCTCCTCTCCTCTCCTCTCCTCTCCTCTCCTCTCCTCTCCTCTCCTCTCATCTCATCCCCTCTCCTCTCCCGGTCCCCAGCAGGAGGGGAGTGGATTCGTCCTAGAAGAGGCCTTAATCAGCCGTAATCGCTTGCAGAAGTGGTTATATCATCAGCACCGGAGGAGGTTTTGGGAGCTCGCAAGATGGCGGCTAATCAATCAGTTGATAAACTGCCGCGCCGATCGCCTCGCAGGATCTGGGCGCCCTGCGGACGGGCGTGCCCAGAAGACAGGTCTGTACAGCTGGGGTGCATAATGTGTCTTTGAGGGAAATGTGTGTGTGTGTGTGTGTGTGTGTGTGTGTGTATGTGTGTGTGTGTGTCAGTGTGCCAGTGCCTCAGCGGAGAGGCGGGCAGGTTATGATGCCCTCCTCAACAGTGTTATACTAATGAAATATGGAACAGTGGTCTGTCTCATGGTACCCCTTTATCACACACACACACACAGCTCAGCACAGATCCAATTATGATCTCACGCTGTGATGGCACACAAGAATCACATGAAGGAAGAGTCATGCTAGCTTTGAGAGAGAGTGTGAGAGAGAGAGTGAGAGAGAGAGTGTGAGAGTGTGAGAGAGTGTGTGAGAAAGTGTGTGTGTGTGCGTGCGTGCGTGCGTGCGTGCTTGCTTGCGTGTGTGTCAGTTTATGCATGACCAATGGGCCTTGTGAGGCTGTACAGGGGATAAAGAGAAAGAGGGGCCCGTCCTGAATGTAGACAGTGAGTCAGCTGTTTGCTGAGTGGATAAGCTCATTCAGATGAAGCCACCCCACTTAATCTTGTTGTGGGGTTGTCATGGGAACGAGCGTCAACCGCAGCCAGGAGCAGTGGGAAGCCATCATCATGGCCCCCGGAGACCTAGTCTAAGTGCTCAGTCCAGGTCCTGGTCAGGGACCGGACTGAAGAGCATCCGTTCTTCTGCATGTTTTTTATATTAGGTTCTTTGGGAGGAAACCCTTGCGAATACGTGGAGAACCTGTAAAAAATGGTCGCCATATTGCATTTTTGAGTGGCTAACACCCTTTCCAAAAGAGTGGCCCTTAGATAGTATCTGTACCAAATGTCATGCTTGCATCACCATTTGAATGATTCTCTTGAAATATGCAATTATCTGCTGCACTACTGCAAACTCCGCACAGACAGGACCAGAGACCTTGTTATGAGGCGACAGTACTAGGTACTGTGCCACCGTGCTGCATGTGAGTGATTTGGGGGATTCAGTGTCTTGCTCAAGGACACTTCGGCACAATGCCAGGAGCTGGGATCGGACTGGGGACCTTGCAATCCCCAGCCGGCCGCTCTATCTCCCGAGCTACGTGCTACAAGTATCACTACTGGAGTTCTACTGTCTTTCTACTGGGGTTTTGCTAGTCCTCGACTGTCTTTCTGCTGGTGCTCTACCAAGACTCTGCTGAGCACCTCACAACAGAGCCCATCTGGCTGAAGGACTTTTAAACAAAAGTCTCTTAAAATATCTTGGGAGTCTCTCCATCTCTCTCCCCTCTTTTTCTCCATCTCCCTCCCTTACCCCTTCTCTCTTTCTCTTGGTGGCGGATCCGGATTAAACCAGATTAAACCAGATTACACCAGACAGCAGAGTTTATCTACCCAAGACAAGAAACTACTTACCTGTGTATACATGATGAATAACGTGTACAGCTTTTAGAGTTCTCTACTCAGTGTTCTATATTCAGTGTTCTCTACTGAGAGTTCTCTATTCGGTTCTCTATTCAGAGTTCTACTCAGAATTCTCTACTCAGTGTTCTCTACTCAGAATTCTCTACTCTGTTCTTTATCAGAATTCTCTACTCAGTGTTCTCTACTCAGAGTTCTCTACTCAGTGTTCTTTAATCAGAGTTCTCAACTCAGTGTTCTTTAATCAGTGTTCTCTACTCAGTGTTCTCTACTCAGTGTTCTTTAATCAGAGTTCTCTACTCAGTGTTCTTTAATCAGAGTTCTCTGCTCAGTGTTCTTTAATCAGTGTTCTCTACTCAGTGTTCTTTAATCAGAGTTCTCAACTCAGTGTTCTTTAATCAGTGTTCTCTACTCAGTGTTCTCTACTCAGTGTTCTTAAATCAGAGTCCTCTACTCAGTGTTCTTTAATCAGAGTTCTCTGCTCGGTGTTCTCTACTCAGTTCAGGACTTCTCTCTGGTCTCAGGAAACATTAACAGCTGCAGAGCTGTGATGTCAGAAATGTCCACAATGAGAACAGAGGAACAACGCTACACTCTCTCTCAGGAACATCTCTCTTGCTCTCTCTTTCTGTCACACTTTTACTCTCTCTCTCAATTTCTTTTGTGCTTGTTATTGCCTTGTATGTGTCGATCCCCAGACTACCGAGGTCCTTTGTAGAAGCTGTGTGTGTGTGTGTGTGTGTGTGTGTGTTAACACAAGCAAACAGCCTTCTCTCTCTTCCTCTCCCCCCTCCCTCTCTCTCTCTCTTTCACAACAGAGGCCATCCTTCCAACACACACAGACACACACAGACACACAAGCTCCTCTGTGCTCCAGACTAACTCTCCTCAGCTGGATTCCGGGACATATCTTCAGTGTGTTATTGAGAGGGAGAGGAGAGGAGGGATTCCGTTTGCTTTAAGTAGCCTCATGCTTCATGAGGAAGATGCATACCCAACCTGGTGGGAATCAGAATTGACACATTTAAACACAGAGAGGAATGAACACAAGCAAGTGTGTGTGTGTGTGTGTGTGTGTGTGTGTGTGTGTGTGTGTGTAAACACAAGCAAATGGCCTTCTCTCTCTCCCCATCTCTCTCTCTCCCCATCTCTCTCTCTCCCCTCCCTCCCTCTTTCATTAAACAGAGGCCATCGTTCCAGCACACACTCTCACACACACACACACACACACGCGCTCCTCTGTGCTCCAGACTAACTGTCATCCGCTGGCAGATTCCTGTCAGCCACAACGGTAATCACACTGCTAACGAGACTACAGGGACTACACGTCTTAACTGTGTTATCGAGGGGGAGAGGATTGGAGAGGAGAGGAGGGAATTGGCTGGGCTCTGGCTGTCCAGAGGTCTCAACTGAAGCTCTCTACT
Source organism: Borostomias antarcticus (assembly GCF_949987555.1). Classification (NCBI taxonomy): domain Eukaryota; kingdom Metazoa; phylum Chordata; class Actinopteri; order Stomiiformes; family Stomiidae; genus Borostomias; species Borostomias antarcticus. The sequence continues at coordinate 12,668,866 of NC_140252.1, forward strand.
CCTCTCTCTACTGATAAGAGAACAGAGAATCAATATCTCCGGTGTGGCGTCGTCCTCCTGACCGTGGCCCCGTGGACCGTGTGAATAATGACTCAACCCCGCAGGATGAATATGTCATGACTGGGACACGCACACACACGTAACTATGGACCCACATGGACAAAATAACATGGTACACTACTTTCCTTCCCATCCTCCCTCCCTGTTCTCTCCATCCCTCCCTCTGTTCCCTCCCTCGCTCTCCCCCCCCCGTTCTGACGTGCTACCGAGGTGACGGCAAAGCTCTCTGAGAACGGCGGCGTTATAACCTTCAGGCTGTTGACTTCCTGTCCTGATCCTAACCGGCGAAGCCGTCGCTGTGATGTCTGGAGCTCATGTTCCAGGGAAACGATTGGCTGACCCCACCCCCACCCTGTCACAATATCAGAAGAGCAACAGCATGTTTCTCACGTCTTCATTATGGTAAACGGTAGTGATATTGCGGTTTCAATCAAGCTTTGGAACCAACATTTGGAAAGGAGCAGTTAATCTGAAATAGTGAACCGATGGCCTACACTCTGGGCTCCGGTAGTCAGCCTGAGTCAGGGGGTGAGAGTGGCAGCTCTAGGCTTGATGGGTCAACCTGGATGAGTCAGATAGGAGCAGGAGACAGGCCAGAGAACAGATTCACACACTGATAAGTATAGAATCAATCTCAGCCTGTCAGTTATACACACACGCACACGCGCGCGCACACACACACACACACACACAGAGCTCTGTTGTGGCAGCGCAGATGGCAGAGTGGATGATCTTTTTCTTTTCTCAGTCATGTTAGAAAACATGACTGAGAAAAGAAAAACTCCCCCAAGACTCTCAGCTCTTTCAGACAGAGACAGAGAAAAATGGCTGATAACATTAAACAGCTCCAGGCATCGACACATCGACAGGAACACACAAATAACTGACCTAGCCAGCGAGACGAAAGCCTGCGAGGACACACAAACGCACGCACCTACACACACGCACACACACGTACACACGCACGCACACACACAGATCTGAATCAGTTATCAGAACACTCTGGAGGATATTGGCTCCAACTTCATTTCCTGATTTTATTGTTCAATGTGGCTTAACGTGATACACACACAGGATGATACACACCATGTTACGCACGTCCTGATACACACACACACACACACACGCATGCACACGCCCTCCCACACATATACACAGACACCCACACACACACACACAGCATGTCTTGGGTGGTAGTCATGGTGGGCACAGACAGATTAAGGGTCTGGTGAGCCTCTGACAGCTAGCTCCATCCTGTTACAGACCCAGATTAAGGCCACTTTGTTAGTGGTTAAATTAGCCTTACTTTCTTCAATAATAAAATCATATGAAAAATAATAAAAGCAGAAATTCATTCTTCTGAAATGTTGCACTTCTTCGGCAACCAAAGAGAGTTTTCTTTGACTTTTTTTTGTTACAAATATAAAATGTATCTGGTAGTTCATGTTATAGAAAGCTAACAGGATGTAACACCCGGCACTTCCTGTAGAGAAGGACTGGGGTGGTGTACTGTATCCAATCCTACAGGAGACAAACAACAAATCAACACACAAAAAAAAACTCCTTCTAATCATCATCATCATCATCAATAATGTGTTCATTAAACTTCATAAAGCATGACTAACAGCACACGTGAAGCCAGTCAGTCACGCCCCTCTGGGGTCATGTGTCAGGGAGGATGTAAACATGGGTCCACGGAGTGTTCTTAGCGTGTTATTAGCGTGTTCTTAGCGTTTTCAGACAGCAGAGTCCGGTTCAGCGCCTCCGCTCCGGGTCTGAGACGCAACAGTACTTCACACAGTATGTAGTGATGGGTTGGAGGTCATAAGGGTCATGGTTAAGGGTCAGGGTTAGGGTCAGGTTAAAGGGGACGGTTGTTTTTTTAGCTTAGTGATTGTCTCGGCACAGCACCGGGTTATGCGCTGATCCAGGTCAGTCTGTAGAGGAGCGGCCTGATCCGCTGCTGTCTGCCCCGGCTCTGGAATCTGATCCGAGATCAGCCGGGAGTGTGTGGCTCCCGACAGCCTCGGCCGTCCCCTTCGCAAGGTCCGGAACCAATCGCAGACGAGAAGAAATGGCTCCAGACCAATCAGACGGAGGGATGGAGGAAGGTGGCCTGTGGGCAGCCTTCCTCCGCCCTCCTCCTTCTCTTTCTTCATCCTCCTCCTCCTCCTCCTCCTCCTCCTCCTCCCAACCTTCCGACGTAGCAGGCTGTCTGTTAGCCGTCTGTCTGTCCGTCTGGCTGCGGTCACTTGCTGGCGTCGCCGTCTGCCGTAGTCGTGGCGACGGCGGCTGTAGCGTCTATGCCGTCGGCCGGCTGGGGCGTGGCCTGCTCCGTGGGCCCGCCCCCGTTCTGGCGGTGCGTTTCGTCCTTGTACTGCTGCACGGCGCGGAGCACCGCCTCCTCCACCAGCTTCCTGCTGATCTGCTGCAGCTCCGCATCGTCAGCCTCCAACACACGCTTCCCACCTGCAGGGAGGACAGCAGGGGGTCAACGCTGGAGAGATGCGCACGCACACACACACACGCAGGGGGTCAACGCTGGAGAGATGCGCACGCACACACACACACGCAGGGGGTCAACGCTGGAGAGACGCACGCACACACACACACACTCTCACTCTCACTCTCACTCTCACACTCACTCACTCACTCACTCACTCACTCACTCACACACACACACACACACTCGCACATACACTCTGACACACTCACGCACATACATACACTCTGACACACTCACGCACATACATACACACACGCATGCACGCACGCACGCCCGCACACACACACACACTCTGACACACTCACTCACGCACACAAACACACACACACACACTCACTCACGCACACACACACACACGCACACTCTGACACACTCAAGCACACACTTACGCTCATGCACACACTCACGCACACACACACTCACGCTCACACTCATGGTCTCACGCACGCACGCACACACACATACACACATTCAACTTAAAGGTAAATTCACAGGGGATACATTTCACCAGTCTTATCAGAGTTGTGGCCTATGAAGGATCTGAAACTAGCCTGTGATTGGCTCTGTGCACCAGCTTCACTACTTCCTGAAAGTCACTTGGCATCTTTATTTCCTGTCCTATATGATTGGATTAAGTGATTAATCAGGTGTGCGGAAGACCCAGCGCACACCTGATTAATCACTTAATCCAATCATATAGGACAGGAAATAAAGATGCCAATTGACTTTCAGGAAGTAGTGGAGCTGGTGCACAGAGCCTATTGGCTAGCTCTGTGAGACTGGATTGGTACGGGGCTGTTATGCGATCGGTCGGTACAGTGGCATTTTGTGACTGGCCTACAGGGGAACACGGTTACCGTGTGACCGGTGGTGGGTTTGTCAGGAGTATTAGTGATGTCAGAGCAGCACAGTGAACATGGAGGAGAGCGCGGCAGGACTAACCCTCAGCAACACAGGGACCCGGGGCCCCGGCCCAACACAGCCCCTGGGACCTACTGCCCCTACCACCTGAGGGGTAGGAGGGTAGGATGTGGGGGGAATGGGTTGGTTTGAGACAGGCCTGCGTATCAGAGGAGATGGTGCTGAGGCCAGAGAGAGAACGAGAGAGATGGAGAGAAATAGAGAGAGAGAGACAGCGAGAGAAAGAAATTAAGAGATAAGATGTTGACAGAGAGATCGATTGATAGCGAGTGACAGAGAGAGATGGATAGCGGGAGAGAGGAGGAGAGACAGACAGTAGGCCAGACAGAGAGAGAGAGAGAGAGAGAGAGAGAGCGAGCGCACAGGAGACACGTACTTGTACGAGCGCGAGGAGTGCGGTGAAATAGATCTGCAAAATAAACAATAAAATGAAAACAATAAATAAACAATAAACAAACAATAGATGCTTAGCAACAGGGTGAACAGTTATGACATCACACTCCAATCTCAACCAATCAGGGGGCAACTGTGAATTTGAGCAACTGTTAAATCTATTCCTCAGTTGATTGGTCAGACACAGTCTGAGACTGATTCAGATTTGGTTGATTGGTTGATTACATTCATCTCAGCAGGCAGAGTTTGATTGGATGTGCTGCATGTCACCACTCAGATTAGAGCTAAAGAGCGTCTAAGCCAGGTGAGGGTGGTTGTTAGGGTTAGATAACTGTTGCATTTATGTCTTTATGGGTCTGGAACGGGAACAAAGTCCCAACAAGACCCACCCAGACCAGATAAGAAATCCACCCCTCATCAATCGTCTCTGGGACAATTGTCTCTCTCCCACGCACGCGCACGCACGCGCGCGCACACACACACACACACACACACACACAGAGAGATTTATACTGTACGCAGCAGAGACAGGGTTAATGATTAGCTTCCATGACAGGAGGACCTCACAATAAAGTCCCCCCCCCCCCCAGCGTGTTGATCTACTGTACCCAAGGAGACGACCAGTGACATGCGGAGAGACAACCTTTGACCTTCAGAGCAGGCTGGCTCAGAGCAGCTATAGGTTAGTAACCGGTCACCACTCCCAGACCTCACCACTGACCAGACCCTGACAGACAGAAAGATAGACTGTGACTGTGTCTCTCTTCCTGGGTTTGTCTCTCTTTCCTCTCGCTCTTCTTTTCAGTCTCTGATGCTCCCCCCATCCCTCCCGTTGACCGACGCCCCCACCCTCTCTACTGACGCTGGCTGCGCTCGCTATATTTGGTTTCCTGCTACAGTAGGTCTCTGTCGGGTTTACAGCTAGGAGTACGAGGGGATGGGTGGATGAGGAAGAGGAGGAGGGATGAGAGAGAGAGAGAGAGAGAGGAGGACCGGGAAGGACGGAGGAGCTGGAGGAGGAAGAGGAGGGGGGAGGAGGGCTGGTATTTCCTGAGGAAAGGAGTGTTGATTAGTGGGATCCTGATACCCCTCCCTTCCCCCCCACCCCCTGACTGTCCCTCCCCCTGCCCTCACAGACAGACAGATGGGCGACAAACATATACTGTACAGGCAGACAGTCCCGATGGTGTGTGTGTGTGGGGGGGGGGCATCCCCCATGTCATTTTGAGCGTCGAACACTTCATTTCCGGCATGCATCTGGTGAACGTTTGGGTTTTTTCTGCATCGATTTATAGTGGAAATGTCTGGCTTTGAAATATTAATTCTCCTGCTCTGTGCTGCTTTGAAATATTTATTCTCCTATAGATCAACCGTTCTTTATTCATTTAATAGTAGCAGTGCTGAGTCAGCACACACACAGCCATGATTTCCTCTTGCCTTTGTGTCTTTTGATTGGGGGAGTAATGGTTCGTTCGTTTATAACTGGGAGGTGGCAAATTGCGACTTGCTACTAGGAATTTGCTACTAGGAATGATTAAATAAAACACTGCATGAACTCGCACTTCCTCATCGCAAATTCGGATATGTTTCTCAGCCCCCAGTTGCTCGAATGCACTAGATATAACTAGGTAACTGTGATATAATTGTATATAGCTCGAATGCACACAGGTCGGAGGTAGGTATTTTGCCACTTGCGACTTGCCACCACCTCCGACCACAAACGAACGCACCATAACATCTTTAACTGCACATGGCACCTATTCACATCAAGAATAAATTAAAGCATCTGGACTTTCATAGCTCATGTTTTTCAGCAAGATTTCTGTTCTTGTTCAAACCGATGATTTTTTAGACTTGTCTAAACTATGTAATTGATGCTGACTGAAAACAAGAATAGAACACATTCTGGCCATAACCGATAAACCCTTGAACAATAGTGTCTTCTGTTTGCCACAAAAGATTCAGTGTTTGTATGAGCTCATAATTCATATTCAGGGAGTAAAATAGACCCAGTGCTGAAGAAAAAAGGCCGACCCCTGTCAGAAACACTCGTGTCTCGGTCTCTCTGCTTCTTTCATCTTTTAACTGGGGGTGAGAAGTGTCCTTGTTCTAAATACTGAGGGGATGTATTCCCTACACTCCCACCCTCCTGAAATCTATGCCTATGGACGGACGGACGGACGGACGGACAGACAGACAGGTACTGTCTTTGACCGGGTCATTATAATTAATTAATACTAATATAATACTATTACAATATTGATATAGTACTATGATTTAATACTGATATAATAGTGATCACACAATACTGATATAATATTGATATAGTACTATCATACAATACTGATATAATACTATGATTTAATACTAATATAATACTATCATGGAATACTGATGTAATACTAATGCAATACTGATATAATACTATCATGGAATACTAATATAATACTAATCATACAATACTGATATAATGCTATAATTGAATACTGTTAGTGTTCATTTCGTTAACAAAAATATTGATGAAAAATAAGCGTTAACCTTTTTTCCATGACCAAGACGAGACACAAAAATGATGTCAAGAAAATGGATCTTTGAAATATAAAAACTGATTAAATCAATTTTTAATTTCATTACGAGACTTAAATAACAGTGGTGGACTAACAAACATACAAAATTGAAATTAATTATTTTTTCAGAATTTCACCTCGGTAATGACAGTGCATCCTGGTTGAATGTTCTCTCTCTACTCCACTCCCTGAGATCAGACAGGCAAGTGACGCCCACGTTATGATGGCATAAGACGCTCGGTACTGAAGGGGGGCAAGAGTGGATATCTGGGCTGGATGTTGATGGCTATGGCTATTGCAGCTCGTCTGTTAAAGGAATAATAGATATCTGTTACTAGCCATTAGCTGGCTTGTGTTGGCTATCGATGGCCGGCTTGGCAGATGTCTGTTCTGGCTTTTCTTCCAGACAGTGAGCTAACTTGAGCTAGCTAGTGTTAAGTTAGCTCTTCTAGCTATCTAGGAAAGTCATTGCAGACTATAGGAAATGCCAGGCATGACATTAATTAAGATACCTTGTCTATTTGAGCAATTGTTATTACCATTACCAGCTAGCTACAGTAACAGTTAATTTATGCTGGGAATGAGTAACGTTATTGCCAGGGACGGTCCGTGCACAGTGGAGGGACCGTCTGTGGCTCAGACTATGTAGGAAAAGCCAACATACTACTACTCGCCACAACTCACAAGTGCATCTCCTTCCTAAAACAAGTGACTAAGAGCATAATCTAGTGCTGAAGGCAAAGTGCAATAATAGCAAACAAAAAATACAATAGGTGCTTAAGAGGTAGGGTTGTGGTAGTATACTACAATACTATAATGTAATACTTATGTAACACAATACTTTCATGTAATATGATATGAAAGTATCCTTCCTGACTCATCAGTAATCTGGAGTCCTGCTGCTGTCCTACAGCTGAGTACTGGATGTTTCTGTCACCATGGGAAGCAGGCGGCTACACTCACACTGCTGGCCTTGGACACCCAGAACAAAGGCGCCGTGTTTAGCGTGGGTGTGTGTGTGTGTGTGTGCGTGTGCGTAGTGTGTTTTGTGTGTGTGTGGGGGGGAGAGAGAGATAGAGAGAGAGCCAAAGAGGCAGGCAAAAAACGACTAAAATCGATAGTAAAAAGAGAGGAAACAGCATAAAGGGTAATGAAAGAAAATGGAAATGGACAGATGAAGAGAGAGGAGGAAGACGGGAGGTCGGAGAGAGAGGGGGGGGTAGAAAGAGAGGGGGAGGAAGAGAGAGAGTGGAAGAAAGAGAGAGATGGAGAAAGGGGGGGTAGAAAGAGAGGGGGAGGAAGAGAGAGGTGGATAAAGAGACGGGGACAGAAGAGAACGGAGAGAGAGAGGAATGGATAGAGATAAAGGAGAGGGAAGAAAGATTAGGAAGGAGAGAAAGAGGGAGAGGAGAGAGAGCAGGGGGGCGGAGAGGGAGAGATAAAGAGAGGGGAGAGAGGAGATGGATGTAGAGGAGAACGGAAGGAAGAGGGAGAGAGGAAGAGAGAGGGATGAACAAAGAGCTGCAGCACAAGCGCACATGGCACAGGCAGACAGGAACTACCCAGCATGCTCCGGCAGACATGTCACACGCACACACACACACTCACACGCACGCACACGTACACACACACTACAATCCCACCAGACACACTACAATCCCACCAGACATCTGCACACACACACATACATACACAAACGTGTGCGTGTGTATTTGTGTGTGTGTGTGTGTGTGTGTGTGTGTGTGTGTGTGATCAGATGACAGGGGACTCACCCCTCCGCTTGTAAAAGTGCAGAGCTGTTGGTATTAGTGATGTCTGTCTGTCAGAGACACATGAGCTGACTGCTGCTGCTGGCCAAATATACAGCCCCCTCACATGCACACACACACGCGCGCACACACACGCACACACACACACGCACACATGCACGCGCGCACACATGCATGCACGCACACACACAAACACCAGGACGCACACACAGAGTGTGCACAAATACATACATACACACACAGACCCACACACACACTGCCGGGAGGCTAGAAAATGCATGCACGGATGCACACGCACGCACGCACATACACACACACACACACACACACGCACACACGCACACACCCTACTGCGCTCACGTGGGGTGACTATCGCCACCTCGTTGGATGACCATCTGACCTGCACAACAGCCCACTGCCCCCCCTTCCCCCATCTCTCTCTATCACTCTATCCATCTCCCTCTCTCTCTCCATCCCTCTCGTCCTATCTCCTGCATCCCTCTCTCCTCCACCCCTCCAATCCCTCTCTCTCTCTCTCCACCCATCTCTATCCCCTTCATCTATCTCTAAACCCTTCTCCTCCACCCTCTCTCCATCCCTCTCTATCCCCCTCCTCTCATTCCTCCATCCTCTCTCCATCCCTCTCTATCCCCTTCCCCTCATCCCTCCATCCTCCCTCCATCCCTCTCTATCCCCTTCCCCTCATCCCTCCATCCTCCTCTATCCCCTTCCCCTCATCCCTCCATCCTCCCTCCATCCCTCTCTATCCCCTTCTCCTCATCCCTCCATCCTCCCTCCATCCCTCTCTATCCCCTTCCCCTCATCCCTCCACCCTCTCTCCATCCCTCTCCCCTCATCCCTCCACCCTCTCTCCATCCCTCTCCCCTCATCCCTCCACCCTCTCTCCATCCCTCTCTATCCCCTTGTCTCTCACTCCTCCCCCACCCCTCATCTCTCCCCTCTCCCCCCCTCCTCTCTCTCTCTCTCTCTCTCTCTCTCACGCTGCTCCCTCCCCCCATCCAGAAGTAGGGCACCCAGCATGCTCACAGCCTCGCTGCGTGTGTGTGTGCGTGCGCCTGTTTAAAACAATGCAGAAAGCCAGCCTGGGTTTAAGATATCCTTATTAATACCCTGCTGGCACAGCCAGAGAGAGAGAGAGAAAATATACTGTAGCGAGAGAGATAGAGAGAGGGAGAGAGAGAATGGGAGACAGAGGAAGAGAGAGAGAGTGAGAGAGAGAGGGAGACAGAGGAAGAGAGAGAGAGTGAGAGAGAGGGAAATACAGAGGGAGAGATGGAGAGAGAGAGGGAGACAGGAAGAGAGAGAGTGAGAGAGGAGAGAGAGAGTGAGAGAGAGAAATACAGAGGGAGAGATGGAGAGGAGAGAGAGAGCAAGAGAGAGGGAACTACAGAGGGAGAGATGGAGAGGAGAGAGGGAGGGAGACAGAGGAAGAGAGATGGAAAGAGAGAGAGTTGGATGGAAGAGAGAGAAAGGAAGAGAGAGAGAGGGGGGAGGGAGAGAAGCTAGAGAAGAAATGTGCTACGCTGGTTTGTTGTACTATCTGATAAAAAGACAAGGTCTTAGTTATCAGCAGCTTTGGAAAACACTGACTGACACACACACACACACACACACACACACACACACACAGGAATGTCCACGTCTTCGGTGGCAAGGTCCATCCTCATGTCTCTAGCCCATAGGCGTGTTTATGACGTGATTTACAGCTGGTATGAGCCTCAATGGCAGGACAATGTCCCCGCACACGCACACACACGCGCACACACACGCGCACACACACGCACACGCGCACACACACACACACTTCCCGATCCCAGACTCTACTATTTCCAGCATCCCATAAATCACATTAGAAGCATGTCCACTGATTACATCTGACTGAACCCCCAGACAGACAAGACAGTTCGGACGGATAGACGGACGGAGGGACAGACAGACAGGCAGACTTACTGATCTTCTCCTCCGCACGCGAGAAAGGGAAGCAGCACAGCTGGCCCATGGTCGGTCGCGCCCTCCTCTCCTCTCACTTCTCTCCCTCTCCCTCTCTCTCTTTCTCTCTCTCTCTCTCTCTCGTTCCCTCTCTCCCTCCCCGTCCGTGGTCTCTCTGGCCAGACAGAGCGCTGCTAGAATCCTGTCACGCTGAGATGGAGCGAGGGAGTGAGCCAACCGACAGAGCTCTCTCCCTCTGACACACGGAGGAGGGGTGTGTGTGTGTGTGTGCGTGTGTGTGGGGGGGGGGAGGGTGAAGGGGGTGGCGACTCATGCTCCACCCCTTTTCGCTCTCACTGGCTCGAATAAGTGCTTTGGAATGGCCGGCAGCTGAGTGTGAATGTGTGTGTTATGTGCGTGTGTGTGGTGTAGGCTGCTACCGTGTGTTCACGCTACGTGTGTGTGTGTGGTGTAGGCTGCTACCGTGTGTTTACACTATGTGTGTGTGTGTGTGGTGTAGGCTGCTACCGTGTGTTCACGCTACGTGTGTGTGTGTGTGGTGTAGGCTGCTACCGTGTGTTTACGCTACGTGTGTGTGTGGTGTAGGCTGCTACCGTGTGTTTACGCTACGTGTGTGTGTGTGGTGTAGGCTGCTACCGTGTGTTTACGCTACGTGTGTGTGTGTGTGTGGTGTAGGCTGCTACCGTGTGTTTACGCTATGTGTGTGTGTGGTGTAGGCTGCTACCGTGTGTTTACGCTACGTGTGTGTGTGTGGTGTAGGCTGCTACCGTGTGTTTACGCTACGTGTGTGTGTGTGGTGTAGGCTGCTACCGTGTGTTTACGCTACGTGTGTGTGTGTGGTGTAGGCTGCTACCGTGTGTTTACGCTACGTGTGTGTGTGTGGTGTAGGCTGCTACCGTGTGTTTACGCTACGTGTGTGTGTGGTGTAGGCTGCTACCGTGTGTTTACGCTACGTGTGTGTGTGTGTGTGGTGTAGGCTGCTACCGTGTGTTCACGCTACGTGTGTGTGTGTGTGTGGTGTAGGCTGCTACCGTGTGTTTACGCTATGTGTGTGTGTGTGTGTGGTGTAGGCTGCTACCGTGTGTTTACGCTACGTGTGTGTGTGTGTGGTGTAGGCTGCTACCGTGTGTTTACGCTACGTGTGTGTGTGTGGTGTAGGCTGCTACCGTGTGTTTACGCTACGTGTGTGTGTGTGTGTGTGTGTGGTGTAGGCTGCTACCGTGTGTTTACGCTACGTGTGTGTGTGTGGTGTAGGCTGCTACCGTGTGTTTACGCTAGGTGTGTGTGTGTGTTTTGCTGTCTGTACTCTGTGGGCAGTCCGTCTCTCTGTCAGTCTGTCTACAGCTCGGTGAAACCAGCTCCCGATGAGTAAGAGCTGGGAGCTGTCCTCTGCTTGGCTAACATTTCACAAAATATGATCTGGTTGGCTGCCCGGCGTCGTACAAGGTTCAGAGCCGTCCTATGGATGGTCATCGGCCAACTTTCCAAGGGAAACGCATCATGGCCGTGTAGAAAGGACACAGACAGGAACTGCTTCACAGCAGATAGCCAGTAAGACAGTACGTCTGCCTGAGCTAGCTTGTTATGAGGAGCTACCTGGGCTAACCCTGCCTGGTGTCTAGACCTGGGCTAACCATGCCTGGTGTCTAGACCTGGACTAACCCTGCCTGGTGTCTAGACCTGGGCTAACCCTGCCTTGTGTCTAGACCTGGGCTAACCATGCCTGGTGTCTAGACCTGGGCTAAACATGCCTGGTGTCTAGACCTGGGCTAACCATGCCTGGAGAGAACAGAGGAGAGAACAGAGGCAATATCTTGAACCTCTCTAGAAAAAATAGAAACAGAACAGAAATACTTTCAATGTTAAAGAGAGAAAGATAGAGTAGAGAGAGAGAGAGAGAGGGAGAGAGAGATCACTGCTATTCTGTTCCTCTTCAACACCCCTCCTCCCCATGGCAAATACAGCACCAGCGTAACTGCTCTCTAACACACACACACACCTACCCTAACCTTTGACTCTAAAATTAACCCATGACTCGTAATGACCTACAAAATGTCCACACGAGACACCATTTTTCTTGTTTATCTATTCTTGTGGGGACATTGGGTCCCCAAAGTATAGTTAAATGTGTCCACACACACACACACACACACACACACACACACACACACACACACACACACACACACACACACACACACACACACACACACACACACACACACACACACACACACACACACACACACACACACACACACACACACACACACACACACACACACACACGTCTGGTTCCGCTGTTCTCATGGCCGGCTCAGTAGCATGTGATGCTGTGTGGGCCCTGAGCACATGGCCATGCCTTCTGGGCCTCACATGCAGGCCTGCTGTCTCATCGCCACACACACAGACAGACGTGTGTACTTTCTAAGGGCAGCTGTAGTAGGTACTGGTAGTAAGAAGTAGAAGTATGCGATTCGGAACGCAGCCTAAGAGTAACCTCGACTCCCAACTGAAATCATACGTGCGGTAACCGCTACATTGACATAACTTCCTTTTCCTGGTAGCAGATATTACGTCATCAGCGCACTCACAGTTCCTGAGAAGGGCTAACATTTCAAAAACTTTTATTTTGAAGTTTAATGTCACTTCCCATTCACCCTCTCCCCCTCCCGCGCTTGATTGATTCCATTGACGTGTGTTTGATTTCATAAAAAGAAAAAGCAATCAAGCAGAAGGCTAATAGGCTGCACCTTTCAGAAAAGGATACACAAAAGGCAATCAAGCATAGCTGTCGCTCTTCATGAAAGCAAAAAAGCAAAAACGGTTACAGGATCAAACGGAATGAATTCAAGCAGTGAGGAGGAAAGGGTTACACGACAATATGAGAAAACAATCGAGCATCCTATTGTCTTGTCATGAAAGCAAAAAGGAAATAACGGTAAAAGGATAAAACAACCGAGTATCCTATTCTCTTGTCATGAAAGCAAAAAAGGAAACAACGGTAAAGGATAAAATGGAGTCAAGAGAAATAACGATTGGACGGAGGGTACACGGACCCAGGATGTAGCCTATGTTAAAACGCGAAAGCAAAACCAACTTAGTTAGCAAGCTAAACAATATATTAACCTTACAATCTACAAGTAGCAGCAAAAGTTGGACAACAAGGGAATGACTGGCACATTGCTCAGCTTGTATTTAAGTAGATACTAGCTACGTCCAGCTAGTGCGAGACAAACATTACACACGATGCACCGCACCAAAATTTCCAAAGAAACTACAGTGTCCATAATAGGACATCCTCGGATGTCCACGAAAGGAAATTAGAATCGCATTCTTTGTGCAAGCGCAAAATAAGATTTTGTGACCAATAAAATTAATTTATTGCAACGATATATAAAGCAAAACCTTTGTTGGGCCACTTTTTACCCACATTGTGCATTAAAGGGCTATAGGGTAGGTTGAATACATCATGTTGACGTTGTTGTACATCAACGTACAGATATTCAACAGAATTTCAATGTCAATTTATAAGTATTTTATCAACCTTTTTCAACCATTGAGCATTCAATATTGTTTCAAGGTTGAAACGACGACTGACATTAATCCAACGATATTTCAAAGTTGGTATTTATCCTGCTATGCAATATATGTATATCAAGTAGTGTACAGAAGCTGGTTATCCTGAAACAGGCTTGTTCTGACTGTTGTGTTGCTTCAATGACTCAGTGTGCTACTAACTGTTTTCTGTCTCCCCTAGTGTCTCTCTCTCTCCCTCCTATCCTCTAACCAGGTCCAGTGTCAGCTGCGGAGCTGTGGATATCGTAGTATTTAGTACACACACACACGTACACACAGACACACATCAGTCCACATCCGGCTTAGGCCTGGACCTGATGCTCTTAGCCTTTCTTGCTCCGAAAATTTAATTTAATTTAATGTTATTTATTGTTCTTTAAATGTTCTTAGCCATTAGACAAATATATTCCAGGAGCTTGCCCCAGGTTGCCTGTTTCAATATCTGTGTGGTCTGTATGGCTCTATGTGCTACTAACCCTGATGATGATGATGCTTTTAGCCTCTCTCACTCTGAAATGTAATTTAATGCAATGTATTGCTTTATAAATGTTCTTAGCCGGTAGACAAACATACTCCTGGAGCTTGCTCGATCGCCTTGTTGAGAGGGGTCAGAGAAGAATTTTTACAGCTCACTTATCTGGCCCCCGGGTGATTACTGTTTTTTTTGCTTCCCTCTGGAATATGTAGAGAGTGGGTCGTATGCCCACCTCCCTTGTTCTCTGTAAAGCGCATTGTGTTGCCTCTGGGTATGAAATGCGCTATATATATAAAGCTTTGATTGATTGATTGATTGAGTTGAAGGTCGGTCGTGTGCCAGCTGGAGTAGGCTATACTATTCTTGTTAAAGTGCGAAGATAACATTTTATTGTTTTATTTTATTGCCATACAGTCATTTTGTGAGTAGTATGAAAGGACAACATTAAGCCTTGAGTTGTACAGTACAATCCTAAGACCATATACCGTAAAAAAAAACTATGCGTTCTTACGGTAGGCTACGTCCATAGAACGGCTACTGGCCGATATAGGTAGGCTATATAGTGAGCCGCGGTGGTTCTAGTGTTAAATCAAAAAGTGACATTATTCTTCTAAATATTCTCTCATGAACAACATGCCTGGCATTGCGATGCCTTCGCCTCACAACAATCACTGCTGCCATGATCAGCGGAAAGGCTGGCCATGACACACCCTTTGCGCTTAAATTGCGCGTCTCTGAAAACGGAATGAATTTCACTTTAACTGCGTGAAGCAATTGGCGCTGATCTTTGTGAATTGGGCGGATTTTGCAATAATGTTCATTTGCATAGAAAGGGGAACATTCTCCGCCCATATTACCCAATTTAAATATCAGCTAATAACACCGGCGCAGAGAAACGCTATGACGAAGGCAACGCACCGTATTTCACCCTTTGCGAGGGCTTTGTGAATAGCAAAGTTTATTTTTGACTTATTTGCACAGGTTTTGCGTCAGGAAAAGCTGCACAATCCTTTAGTGAATTCGCCCGTGTGTATATACCGAGCTGTGGATCCAAGCTCCCAATAGTACAGACTAATACCAGTACCTCCCATAGCAGTCCATACACACACACACACACACACACACACACACACGCACACGCACGCACACGCACGCACAACTCCAGAATTCCTTCCTTTCCTAATGAAACTCATCACCACATCTCTTGTATCAGGATGCTTTCCCTCTGCTTTCAAGACTGCCAGAGTAACTTCCCTCCTGAAGAAACCTTCACTTTACCCCTCAAAAAAACTACAGACCGGTTTCCCTTCTATCCTTTCTATCTAAAACACGTGAATGTGCTGTCTTTAACCAACTTTCTTCCTATCTCCACCAGAGCAACCTCCTGGACCTCCACCAGTCCGGGTTCAATGTGGGCCTCTCAACAGAGTCGCTGCAAGCCGCGAGAGCAAACTTTCTCTCCTATGTCCTGATTCTCCTGGACATGTTGGCACAGTGGACCACCAGATCCTTCTCTCCACCTTTGAGGAGAAAGGCGTCACTGGCTCTGCACTCTCCCTGTTTGCATCCTACCTGACGCGTCGCTCCTACCAGGTGACAAGGAGAGACTCAGTGTCGGAACCACGCAGCCAGACTACAGGGGTTCCACAAGGCTCAGTTCAGGGTCCTCTTATCTTTTCCTTTTCCTTGGCTTCTCCTAACATTGTTATGCTGATGACACCCAGCTAGTCCTGTCATTTCCTCCTTCTAACACACAAGTGGAGGCGTGCATTGTTGTGTGCTTGGCTGATATCTCGGAGTGGATGGCGACACACCACCTCAAGCTCAACCTGGACAAGACTGAGCTGCTGTTCCTCCTGGGGAAGGGTTCCCCACACCGTGACCTGGCCGTCACCAGTAGTGACACCAACTCTGGGTGTGACCCTGGACAACCAACTGTTGTTCTCTGCAAAAATCATTTATGTCCTGGCCCCACAGTGATGGAACGAACTGCCTGTTGATGTCAGGACAGCGGAGTCAATGCCCATCTTTCGCGGCAGAGAGACAGACAGACAGACAGACAGGTAGACAGACAGACAGGTAGACAGAGAGGCAGGCAGAGAGACAGAGACAGACAGGCAGACATAATAGGCCTCAATGTTATACAATGTGGATAAGGTGACACAAACACACACACACACACAAAGCCACACATGGGATAGTCGTTAGAGACAGAGAGGAACGGTCTTTAGAGGCAGAGAGGAACCGTCGTTAAAGGCAGAGAGGAATCGTCTTTAGAGACAGAGAGGAACAATCTTTAGAGACAGAGAGGAATCGTCTTTAGAGACAGAGAGGAATCGTCTTTAGAGACAGAGAGGAAGCGTCTTTAGAGACAGAGAGGAACCGTCTTTAGAGGCAGAGAGGAACTGTCTTTAGACGAAGAGAGGAAGCGTATTTAGAGGAAGAGAGGAAGCGTATTTAGAGGCAGAGAGGAATCGTCTTTAGAGACAGAGAGGAAGCGTCTTTAGAGACAGAGAGGAAGCGTCTTTAGAGGCAGAGAGGAACCGTCTTTAGAGGCAGAGAGGAACTGTCTTTAGACGAAGAGAGGAAGCGTATTTAGAGGAAGAGAGGAAGCGTATTTAGAGGCAGAGAGGAAGCGTATTTAGAGGAAGAGAGGAAGCGTATTTAGAGGCAGAGAGGAAGCGTATTTAGAGGCAGAGAGGAAGCGTATTTAGAGGCAGAGAGGAAACGTCTTTAGAGACAGAGAGGAAGCATCTTTAGAAGCAGAGAGGAAGCGTATTTAGAGGCAGAGAGGAAGCATCTTTATAAGCAGAGAGGAACCGTCTTTAGAGGCAGAGAGTGACGGCTAAATTGGAGACTACAGTAGAACAGCATCAGACTTCTCTCTTCTACAGGCTCTGATTGATGCTACTGGACGCATACTGGCAAGAGAATCATCTAACAACTGCCTCTGAGGTGGTAAAGGTGTGTCTAGGTGTGTGTATGTGTGTGTCTTGGTGTGTGTGTGTGTGTGGGGCGAGGGGGGGTTAACATGGTGGCTTCTGTGAAGGTGAACTCAGCATGGTGCCTGAAATCTGGTCACGGGGCAGGTGCATATGGGTGCACGCACACGCGCGCGCGCGCACGCACGCACGCACGCACGCACGCACGCACGCACGCACGCACGCACACACACACAGATAAGGAGCTGCAAACAGCAGATAAGTGGTTGTATTTCAGCCAGTATCCAGTTGCATGACTGCGACAGGTAGCCAAGCAGTCTCCACTCTACACCTGCACGCACGCACGCACGCACACACACACACACACACCCATGTAGACAGTACATGGAACACAGTGGAGGTCAATCCAGATGTAGGTCAGAGAGAGAGTATACCTCTCTCTCTCTCCCCTCTCTTTCAATCTGTCTCTCTCTCTCACTAGTTCTCTCTCTCTCTTTCTCAGTAGCCAGAACGTCTGGAGGACAATTGAAAGATGTTCACAGGTCCTCTCTTCCACCTCTCTCTCTCTCTCTCTCTCATTGTGTAAGCTGCACATCTAGACTGTATTTTGGCGTTGTGTGATTGTAGCTACTGTAGTTTCTACTGTCTGAAGATAGAAGCAGTCTTCCTTCCCCATGGCGCTAGCGAACTAAGACTAAGACTAAGTTCCACTGATTGTTACACACCTGAGTGTGTGAAATTTGTTCTCTGCATTTGACCCATCCCCTGGGGGAGCGGTGCCGCGCTCGGTAATCATTTGGTGATGTAGCCCCCCAATTCCAACCCTTGATGCTGAGTGCCAAGCAGGGAGGCAATGGGTCCCATTTTTATAGTCTTTGGTATGACTCGGCTGGGGATCGAACCCACAACACACACACACACACACACACACACACACACACAGCACTGAGGCATGGCACAAAAGAAGCGTTATTAGAGAGAGAAATTTTGTTTTTCTAGACTGTTGCCTGCAGGCTATGTACATGTACAGTAAATAGCTTCAGGGTAACTTTGTTTTATGTGCACAGACAGCAATGCTGCTGAGAGAATGTGGAGTTTTGAGAAGAATTTTACTGGCTCTCAAAGTCTAGACTGGGTACAGTCATGAGTTGTTTGGCCGGCTGAGGTGTGTGTGTGTGTGTGTGCGTGTGTGTGCGTGTGTACGTGCGTGTGAGGGAGAGTGTGTGAGAGTGCACGTCTGTGTGAGTGTGTGTCTGAGAGTGTGTTGGTGTGAGTGTGTCAGGGTGTGTGTGCATGTGAAAGAGTGTCTGTGAGTGTGTGTGTGTGTGTGTGTGTGTGTGTGTGTGTGTATGTGTGTGTGTGTGCGTGCGTGTGTGACCCCCCATGTATTTTCAAATGTACATGCAAATTCACTAGATGTCATTGTGATTGATGAGGAACACAGTGAGGGTCTCCTGCAGGAAGTAGCCGGTACTTTTGATTCTAGTTTAGAAGAAATGTTTCGATCCAAACAACAGCCACTGGTACAAGCCATTATACAGCAAAGCAGACTGTAAAATATTTCTCAATCTCCTCCATTATTGGCAGGTGCTGTATTTAGAGGAGATGTTTTCTCTACCCATACCTCCCCTGGTGTCAGTGAGTCAGACGCAATTGTATGCGTTCCGTATTTTCTGTATGCTCACTGTACATCATTATCATGTATATTATACCACCAAGATATATGTATGTATGTACATGTAAGTATATTGTGTAGATCCTAGAAGCTTGCTTGTAACGATGAAATGTGACACGTTAAAAGACCACACAACACGAGAGCAATGGAATTATATTTGGGCCCCTGCAATGTATTTTGAAAATCAGTGGCGTTTCTAGCTTGTATGCCACCCTGGGCGAATCTCCCGCTACGGCGCCCCCCGCCCCCCCCCCCCCCCCCCCACCCCCACCCTGTCACCCCCAGGGGCGGACAGGGGAAATAATTCAGCGGTGAGATGGAACACTTTCAGTTTCGTTTTGTAAAAGTGAAATGAACAGGCTTTCCGATTGTGAATAATAAACTGTCGGCAAGTTGTTGAGCGGGGGGCGGGTGGGGGTGTTGACAGGCTATTCAGATTGTCGTGCAATCTGTTGACAGGGGGTGGTTGTTTACTTTTTGCAGAGTTTTTTTTGTCTTCTCTCCTCCTCTTGCCGCCCCCTGCGAGATGCCCACATCGCCCGTGCCTAAATACGCCACTATTGAAAATAATGAATAAAGAATTTAAATGTGAGCGTGGGTGTCTCCACTTTTCTTCACACACCATTGTGTCTGACTGACAGTCTCCAATAGCCCTCCCTGAATGATCCGTAGATAATTGCCTGCTGGAGTCTCGCTCATTAATTGTTCTTTCCCTTTCACCAACCACCAAGATTGATTTGCCAAATGGGAAAATCTACCTGCACTTAGCACTTGGTGGGTGTTAATTATGGACCTTTGTCACCCCACCTGCTGCCTCCCTCTCTCTCTCCCTCCCTCCCTCCCTCCCTCCCTCATTCTCTCTCTCTCTATCTCTCTCATCTGGATCACATCTGGCAGCTGATCTCTTGTGATGTCACAGCCGTGGGATTACAGGATCAGAGTGTCAGGGAACACTGGATTAATCAACACTGCAGGAAGAGGACAGGATGTCCAGATTAAGGCCGTGTAAGATTACTGATTACAGAGAAGGCAACAGTAAACACACGCACACAAACACACACACACACACACAACCACACACACATACACACAACCACACACACACACAGGGGAGTGTCCATATGACAATATAGAACTTCAGAAGACATAGGAATAGGGATCTGGGCTGCTTCTCTCTCTCTCTCTGTGGATGTGTAATGGGGCAAAGGCTCCAGACAGCAGTGTGTGTGTGTGTGTGTGTGTGTGTGTGTGTGTGTGTTACTGTATCTGACTGAGCCCCCTGAGACCAGCCAGTATCATCAACCAGCAGGTGACTACATAAGCTCAACTACACCACAGAGACAGGAAGAGAGAGGATAGGAGGAGGAGGACAGGAGGAGAGAGGATAGGAGAGTGGAGAGGAGGAGAGGAGAAGAGAATAGGAGAAGAGAGGAAGAGAGGACAGGAAGAGGAGGACAGGAAAGGAGGAAAGAGGAGAGAGGAGAGGAGGAAAGAGGGGAGAGGAGAGGAGAAGAGAAGAGAGGAGAGGAGGAGAGAGGAGAGGATAGGGGAAGAGAGAGGAATAGAGAGGGTAGGAGGAGGAGGACAGGAGAGGAGGAAAGAGGAGAGAGGAGAGGAGAAGAGGAGAGAGGAGAGGATAGGGGAAGAGAGAGGAAGAGAGAGGGTAGGAGGAGGAGGACAGGAGGAAAGAGGAGAGAGGATAGGAGAGGAGGAGAGGACAGTCAGGAGTCGATATAAACCATCATTCTTGCACCCACCTTTATTTTTGGCGAGAACACAGCGTGACATTCGGGCCCGATAAAGATTGATTCTGTCGAAACACCGTTCTGCCCAGACAGCAGCGTCTGAATTATTTATCAGCAGAATACAAGTTAACTGACATGCTCGCTATCAATCTCTGCCACTTGGGCAGGCAGCCAGGCACACACACACACACACACACACACACACACACACACACACACACTGTATCTGTCTCAGTGATATCTAACCTTTAATAGGCATTTTTTCCCTCTGCTGCTGTACTTTTCCACTGCTGAAACACCAAATTCAAAAGAAAGAAAGAAAGAAAGAAAAAAGAGTGCAAGAGTGAGTGAGTCTGTGTCTGTCTGTCTGTCTGCCTACCTGCCTGTCTGTCTGTCTGTCTGTCTGCCTGTCTGCCTGTCTATCTATCCATGATGTGTGTATATACTACTAATCCCACCAACCATCTTCTCCAACTTCTCCACCCCCCCCCCATCCCCATCTGACAGAGAGACAGAATGAGTCTCTCTCCTCTCTGAAGGATCCAGAGCCTGCTGGAGTCTCCCTCTCACCACGTCACCAGAGAGCTCCCTCTGCTGGTCAGACATGAACACAACACCACAGAATGAGCTACTGTAATGGTGCCCGATAGGAAATCCTATCCCTGGGGAAATTCGCAGATGTTGAACTAAAAACATTAATGTCAGATTACGAATTGTATGTCTTGATAAAGAGAGGACTCGCTCGGGGGGTCACTCCCAACTGTAGCTTTAACGTCAGATATGCGTGACAGTATAGCATCATTTAAAAACATTCAACAGGGCAGCGCATGTCACACATCCCCCCGAAACAGCCCGCCGAACGCGGGCGTCGTGTTCAGCAGAGGGCCCCCCCTGGACCACCAGAACCCGTATTGAACTATGGCGATGTAATGTAACAGTATGGATCCCTGTGTGTGTCCTTGAGCTGGCTCGAACGTCTCGTTGAGAGAGGTCAGGGAAGAATTTTTTTTACAGCTCACCTTTTCTGGCCCCCGGGTGAAACTGTTTTTTTGCTTCCCTCTGGAAAATGTAAGGGTGGGATCTATGTCCATCCCCCCTTTGCTCTCTGTAAAGCGTGTTGTGTTGCCTCTGTGTATGAAATGCGCTGTACAAATAAAGATTTGATTTGACTTATTATTACTAGCGTTACGTGACGGATAACTGTGGGTTCCGTTTCTCACGCCGACGCAACTCTGTCTAGTCCGTACAGGTGAGAGGTCAACTCCCTATCACGGGAGTTTGTGTGTGCGTGTGTGAGCGTGTGTGTGTGTTGGGGGGGGGGGGTGAATGTGGTGTGTGAGCATGTGTCTGTGTCTGTGTGTGTCTGTGTGGTTGGGGGGGATGAATGTGGTGTGTGTGTGTGTGTGTGTGTGTGTGTGTGTGTGTGAGAGAGAGAGAGTGTGTGTGAGCGAGCGTGACTCACCGATGCTGAGCGAGGCGTCTCGGTGGTAGTATCCGTCGGGGGTCTTCTTCTTCAGCATGGAGCACAGGTCTAGTCGGACCACCCGCTCCTCTCCGAACCGCTGGTGGGAGTAGCTGGCGTACAGCTCTGGGTCCAGCTTCTTTATACCCTGAAGACACACACACACACATACACACACATATGGCGCGTGAGGATGTGCTGATGCGCACGCTTGTCCACAGACAGGGGACGTGATAAGACGCACATAGGAACGGGCCGTCTCGGAGGACGGCGGACGAGGGGTGTCTGGCGCGGGACGATAAACCCCCACAGGAAATGCGCCGCCGCCGGCCGGGGAGACCGGATTGAACCGCCTTCCCCTCCCGACCTTGCTAGGGTCGCTCACCCCGCTCTCCTCTCATCCCTCACTGTCGGGAGTACCGCCGCCGCCCGCGGGACACTTCATAACATCTCTCTCTCTGACGCACATGCGCACGCACACACACACACACACACACACACACACACACACACACACACACACACACACACACAGTCAGGAGTTGTCTACTGTATAGTATGAAGAGTGCGTTTCCCTGAGGCACAGTGATTTTGTATAGATAACCCTATCATTCCTCAGTTCAGACACACACACACGCCCACACACACACACGTCAGCAGCAGCAGCAACAGCAACAACAACAACAACGCTATGACAACAACAACTAGGCTATGACACCTCTGGAGCTAGGCTGGCTGACAGACAGACAGACAGACAGACAGACAGACAGACAGACAGACAGACAGACAGACAGACAGACAGACAGACAGACAGGCAAGCAGGCAGGTACACAGACAGCTAGGCTATGACAACAACACTCTGCTCCTGCTGCAGCAGCTGTTGTTGTCGGTTACATAAGTATGTTTTATGGGATGTCAGACTGCTGTGTGTCTGAGAGTCCTAGCTCAGCTGGAGGTGCTAGGAGGATGTTTGCTTGTCTGAGCATCTCTAGTATCTCAAGGGTATCTAATGGATACGCAGTCACTGTCCCTCACAGGAACACACTCTTGTACAGATTCGGCGAGGCAGTCCAGGAAGCCAAGCAACGCTGACACAACATCAGTTATCAGAGGGGATACGTCCGCTGTCTGGAAAGGCTTCAGACAGATAAGCTATAAACCAAAATCCTCCCAGACGACTGACGACTCATGCCTTGCCAATGACCTGAACGAGTTCTATTGTCGATTTGAAAAGCAAGGGAACCCCCTCACCATCCCCCTCCAGTGACCCTGTCAACCTGCTGACACCCCCCCCCGGTGCCGCCCCCCCACGCCTCTCTAACCTGGAGGGGGATGTGAACTGCCTGTTCAAGAGACAGAGCCCCCGGAAGGAGGCCGGACCTGACTCTGCCTCACCCTCCATCTTGAAACACTGCGCTGACCAGTTGTCCCCCGGTGTTCATTGACATGTTCAATGCCTCACTGGAGTCATGCCATGTCCCAGCCTGCTTCCAGACCTCCACCATCATCCCGGGTCCCAAGGAGGTGAAGATCTTAGGCCTAAATGACTAAAGACCCATCGCCCTGACCTCTGTAGTCATGAAGGTCTTTAAAGGTGCTCTGTTCGATTTACTGCACTTTTTGTAAAAAAAAAAAAATCCAATATATGCAATAAATAGGTCCAGGGGAGTCATAACTATCTTTACAGAAAATATAGCCAACGGTGTAGTGCCTGTGGAGCAAATGCAGAATTTCTTTTTATTATGAGCGAAGCCGGCCCGGTGCTGAGCCCCACCCCCTGAACGGCACTGTATATAAGAGAGGGGCAGCGTCATCTTGATGGACGTTTGAGACATGGCCGTTGGGAATAGGCCTATATAGCTAACGTTAGACACCACGGTCTTCGGCTAAAAAAAAGAGTCAGACAAAAGAAGATCACGTACACAAATCAATATTGGGCTGGATTTTACTATCTGGACAGAGGTTGGACCTACTTTGGGCATCAAAAAACGACTCGGAGCTCGCCTTTCTTCTCCTCGACGCGTAAGTAGCTAAATTCAGGTTCATAAGCAACGTTAGCCAGCCCTAGTCCCCCTACAATGTTAGCTACCATGTATTTCTGTATGATATTCATGTATATCTGTATATATTCTGTATGTGAAAACACCCACTTGTTTATATCTGATACGCTGCACCACTGCCCCATCTAGTGGCCGAAAAAAGAAAAGAGAAATCCAACTGAGCACCTTTAAGCTTCTTGTCCTGGCCCATCTCAAGACCATCACAGACCCACTCCTGGACTCAAGTGGGAACTGAACGTCAGCACCCTGGCGAAGAAGGCTCAGCAGAGGATGTACTTTCTGCGGCCGCTGAAGAAATTCAACCTGCCACGGACCATGATGGTACAATCCTACACCTCCGTCATCGAGTCCATCCTCACCTTCTCCATCACCACCTGGTTCCATCCTCACCTTCTCCATCACCACCTGGTTCCATCCTCACCTTCTCCATCACCACCTGGTTCCATCCTCACCTTCTCCATCACCACCTGGTTCCATCCTCACCTTCTCCATCACCACCTGGTTCCCCGCCGCTTCAGTTAAGGACCGGACTAATTTACGGCGGGTGATACGCTCGGCGGAGAGGGTGATCGGCTGCGCCCTGCCCTCCCTCCAGGCCCTGCACGACTCCAGGGCGCCAGAAAGATCATGGCCGACCCCTCCCACCCGGGCTACGGCCTCTTTACACCGCTCCCCTCTGGCAGGAGGCTGCGGTCATTAAAGACTAAAAGTCTTCGACACAGAAACAGCTTTTTCCCCATGGCCATCAGCCTTATTAAAATGGCTCCCCTCTGACTCTCTCCCCCGCCCCCTGCAACTTTTGCACTTAAACTGACTACTGCACTGACTCTTTGTAGTCCAATTGCACTTCTACTTTTTGCACTGTTTGTATCACTGCACTTTACGAGTCCTGTCATGCACTGTCCTATCTTGTCCTAGTTGTATTGTTGTAAGCACCACGGTGTCGAAATAAAGTACTATGTATGTAAAGTACAATGGCAATAAATAAATTCAGATTCAGATTCTGATAGACAGACAGACAGGCAGGTTAACAGACAGATAAGCTGACAGACAGACAGAGAGGCAAGCAGACAGACAGCCAGACAGACAAGTGAGCAGACAATCAGGCAGAGGTACTGTAGGTAAACAAACAGTATACAGACAGACAGACAGACAGACAGACAGACAGACAGACAAGTTAACAGACAGGTTAACAGAGACAGACAGACAGACAGACAGACAGACAGACAGACAGACAGACAGACAGACAGGCAGACAGGCAGACAGACAGACAGACAGACAGACAGACAGACAGACAGACAGAGAGAGAGAGAGAGAGAGAGAGAGAGAAAGAGAGAGAGAGAGACAGGCGAGTAAGCAGGAGTACCTGGGATCGTAGTTTGGGAGCTCTGGACAGCTTCATGAAGGTCAGGTGAGGTTTGAAGTCTTTGCTGTCACCTGGTGACAAGCCCCTCTCCTGGAATGCCTTCCTGGTCAGCTCTGCAGCCAATCACACACAGGCATACTACTGAGGTCATAACCAGCAGAGCTATTTACAGAGCGAACCCTAAACCTCCTGTAAGACTATCATATAATCAATACAGAGAAGAGGAGAGAAGGAGGACAGGACAGAGGGAGGAAAGGAGTGAGGGAGGAGGGAGAGGGAGGAGAGGAGAGGAGAGAGGAAGGAGACGAAAGGAAAGGGGAGAGAGAGGAGAGGAGAAAGGAGGGAGAGAGGGAGGAGAGGAGAGGGAGGAGAGAGGGAGAAGAGCTGGGGAGGAGAAGAGAGGAGACAAGAGAGAGAGAGAGAGAGAGAGAGAGAGAGAGAGGAAAGAGGGAGGAGAGGAGGATCTCTGAGAGAGACCAGCATCATCAGAAGTACCCACCGGCGAGTGATGCCAGAGTGACCGCGTGTCCTCCGGGTGCCAGCTCGATGAACACCACCTCGTTCCGGAAGGTTCCCAGGCCGGAGAAGGGCAGGACCAGGTCCCGCCCCCCGAGCAACTCCGCTAGCCCCGCCTCCATCTGGGACAGGGCGCACGCAGCCCTGCCAGGAAACAAACACAGATAACCTTGATAACCTTGTTAATCCCTCTCTCTCTCTCTCTCTCTCTCTCTCTCTCTCACACACTCCTCTGCCCCCCCCCTTCCTTCCTGGTTGACCTATAGGATCAGCCCCTGGCTGCTGCAGTGTCTGGGGGTGTGGCTATAGATCAAACTAACATCATGATCATCAATGCAGGGAAAGTCTTGGCTTATATCACACACAGCTTGCCTGTCTGTCTGTCTGTCTGCAGGTCTATCTGTCGGTACGTTTACCTGTCTGTCTGCCTGCATGCCTGCCTGTGTGTCTGAATGCATGTGTATCTGTCAGTACATTTACCTGTCTGTCTGTCTATCTGTCGTCTGACTGTCTGCCTGAATGCATGTGTATCTGTCGGTACATTTACCTGTCTGTCTGCCTGCATGCCTGTCTGTCTGCCTGAATGCATGTGTATCTGTAGGTACATTTACCTGTCTGTCTGTCTGTCTGTCTGTCGTCTGTCTGCCTGAATGCATGTGTATCTGTCGGTACATTTACCTGTCTGTCTGTCTATCTGTCTGTCTGTCTATCTGTCTGTCTGTCGTCTGTCTGCCTGAATGCATGTGTATCTGTCGGTACATTTACCTGTCTGTCTGTCTATCTGTCTGTCTGTCTGTCTGTCTGTCTGAATGCATGTGTATCTGTCGGTATATGTAGCTGTCTATCTGTCTGTATACTTGCCTGCCTGTTTGCTTGCTTGTTTGTCTGCCTTTCTGCATGTGTGTATCTGATGGTATATTTACCTGTCTGTCTGTCTGTCTGTCTGTCTGTCTGTCTGTCTGTCTGTGTCTGTCTGTCTGTCTGTCTGTGTCTGTCTGTGTCTGTATATTAACATGTCTGTCTGTCTACTTGCCAACCTGTTTGCTTGCGTGTCTGTCTGTTTGCTTGTTTGCTTATCTGTCTGCCTGTCTGTCTACTTGCCTGCCTGTTTGCTTGCCTGCCTGTCTGTCTAGTCGATGAGCAATATCATGGAGGCAGAGTCACTCACAGGTCTACTTGTTCCTGATTGGCCAGGTGTGTGACCAGCAGCGTGATGTGGAGACTTCCTATTGGTATCATGGCCTTAGCGAGCCGGGGGTCCTTCTCAAGCACCACCTCCTGGACCTCCGCCACTCCTTCACTGATCTACAGGTGTAGGGACAGAGAGTCACAAACCTGGCAACCCTGGATAGGAGGAGTCACAAACCTCACAATTCTAAATAGCAGCAAAAAGTCATTAATCTGGCAACCCCAGTAAGCAGCACATGAAAGTCACAAATCTGGCAACCCCGGCTAGCAGCACATACAGTACAATAACAAATCTCGCAACTCAAGTTAGAAGCGCAGGCCCTGGCAAACCTGGCAACCAGAGTTGGCATCAAGGTGTTTGGCGTAACATCTCTTTATCAATCACCTAGCTAGCCTCCATTCAAAGTGTGACTGTTATAATCATCACCTTGCTGTTTGTAATGGGGATTGAGACAAAGTAGTTTGGCCGTAGCGTCTCCTTTTTCTTCTTCTTCTTGGCGTCTTCTTCACTCTCCACTCTTCCGGTCTCTCCTATCTTTCTCTTGTTCCTCTGGCTAGTGACTAGAGAGGGGGGGGGGCAGGGGGGAGGGATGGAGAGATGGACGGAGAGATGGAAGGAGGGCTAGCCAGTACACCGAGAGCAAACACGACAGGTATGCTTACACAGACCGAGATGTTAAGTAGCTGGTGCACTCATGTTATGCTATATTGTGTTTATTGTCATGCACCAACAAACGGGGAAATTCCTCATAGGTGTAAGACTACTTGGCTAAATACAGTTAAAAAATCGGAATCTGATGTTATGCCTATGCCATCTAAGGCCTGGATTACACTAATGCGTATTTGCATGGCTAGTCTACGTATTCGAACCGCTCAAACGATACGCGATTACACGCTGCTCGGGCGTATTCCAAGGCCTCCGGATTCCAAGGTCCTTTTCGCCAGAGTAGTGTAATTGCTAGGTGCAAATGGAGGAAAGTGTATGCTTTTTTCGGTGAATGCGCATTTGTGTCATCCAGGCCTAAAACCAAAGGTTCTCTGGTGCCTGCCACTCTATTCTCTACTAAAGCAGCTCAGAGCGGCAGACGGTATGTGTTCTCGTCGTCTGATTTACAAACCATCTGTGTGTACCGTATGTGCAAGTGTTTGACCCCGGTGAAGACGCAGGCACACTTACAGCCCAGCTCCTTCCAGACCGCCGCGGAAGAGAACGGTAACTCTGACATCAAAGGGTCACAACACTCCTTCTGGCTCCGCCCCCGAGGCCTCCTGGCTCTCTGACGGGTCCTCTTCACCTGCTTATCTGACCGATCGAGAGACAGGGGAATGTAGAGAGGATGAGTGTGTTTGGAGACACAGGACCAAGAGGAACACACACAGCTCACAAAAGCCTAGGAGCAGCTTGTTGACACTGCGTGTAAATGTGTGAGTGTGTGTGCATGCGTGCGTGTAATGTGTGTGTGTGCATGCGTGAGTTTCTGTGTGTGTTTACACTGTGTCCAATTTTCTGCTTTGACAAACAGTGAGTACAGTAAACAATGTTCTTGTGAAACAGATATCTTGTGATACAGAGTGTGTGACTGATTGGGTCCCAGGACCTAGAGGATACACACGGCTCTCTAAAAGCTACAGTACAAGCAGGGCTAGGGCAGCGTTAGGGTGTGTGAATGCTTACGTATGCATTTGTCTGTGTGTGTGTGTGTGTGTGTGTGTGTGTATGTGTGTGTGTGTGAACTGTAGGAATGGAAGTGTCTCTTTTTATGTATTTTCTGCTGTCATGCTCTGCCTGCACTTATAGTTGTGTGTATAGATACTAGTCCTCCTGCTATTCAAGCCCAGACCATTACTCAGTCAGCACAGGAATAGACTTTTACAGTAGCCTAAATGACAAACATAGAACTGCTACATAGTATGAAGACAGACACTTCCGTTCCCCATCCTCTAGGTCAGATGACCAAGAAGTTGAATTATCAAAGTTAGTGGGTGTTGAATGTTGAATAATAACCAGACTGATAGGATATGAACTCTCTTTTCTCACCCGTGGCGACCGGCTCCTTGCCGCGGGGTCTCTGGCTACTCTCCCCTGTGACTGCACCGGGCGGCTGATCCTCCTGGACAGGTGAGGGCGGCGGATCCTCCTGGACAGGTGAGGGCGGTCCGTCCTCCTGCCGCTCCCCCGCTGCGGTACCTGTCCAACCGGCGGTGCTGCTGGGCTGCATGTCAGTCAGCTGGTACAGTCTGAACTGGAAGGTCTCCCCACGAGTCGCTCTGATTAAACTGAACCTGGGACTGGGGAAACTCACAGCAGTAGCGATCCGGTTAGCTGCGAGCCGTTCCTGCAACGCACAAAGCCCTCTCAGTGATGAACCGATGATGTGACGCGCAAGCATGTCCATTCAAGCGGATTAGGGCACATTAGGTAATGCAGCATGCTTGTCGTTTAATTCCAGCGCCTTTGGAAACCTGATGATCGTAGCCAGGTAATGGTACAGACGTGCCAGCCACAGCTGTCTGCAATTAGCATGGTAAACACCTCCCTTTCACTGACCATGCATTGACAACGGTTGTCTATAACGTATGGGTCGTAACCTACTTGTTGTAAGCTTTAAGGACAGCAACATATATCACATACAAGTCACACGCTCGCCGACACGAGTGGGTAATGAGATCGGGTTGCCAGGCTTGTTCTTTTACGCATTTTACACCCAGTAGGATTATAGAACATCCATTATTGGGGGTTATACAAATACCTGGCAACCCTTTGGCAACAGAACGTAAACAACACAGGACTACGGATGTCGGAAAGAGACAAATTACCTACCCTTACGGCGAGTATGAGAGTTACTGGTGTCATATGACATGCTCATGGTCTATGGTAGAGTTGTGTGGACATTTCTAGGTACTGTGGAAATCATTTCTATTTGTTTACCCTCATTCTTTTTTTTTTGTAAACTGCGTGATCATCACTAGCGGGGTGATAGCACTTATCATATTCAGCTGCAGGATGTGTGTGTGGCTATAATATAGATATTTCAATGATCTAGCTCTGTCTCACGATGACTATCTCTTTTTGTGATTATGACATGTAGGATGCGTTAGTCTACATCATTTACTACTAGCCTACATACTACATCATTCAAGATTATGCCACAAATACATTTCTATCATTGATTAGATATCTATTCTAATTCACACAATAAGCATCAGGAAATAGATCCGTCAGACCTGTCTCTCTCACTATCCTGTTCCGCCTCTGGGAGGTGCTCTTTAGTTTATACACAACTCCGGAGGGCAACGCACCTTATTGTCACATCACCCCTCAGAAAAAAAACTCTAAGGCCTGAAAGAAAAGAGATGGAAAGAATAAAAATTAGCCTCAAATTAATTAACTAACTGTATTTCTTGATAGACAATGCCAAAACTAGTCCACTGGGCTGGGTAACCAGCCATGACCACAGTCTCAGTCTTCTTGCCCCTAGTCTGATGCGAGAAGGGTCATTTGATTATTTAGTAGATGAGTCTACAGTCAGGTGGCTCTGGGTTCTCTATGAAACACTTATTAGTTCTAAAATGCTTGGTCTAAACCAGGGGTGGCCAACCAGTCAGAGACTAAGAGCCTCAAAAATTACTGTGGTACCACCCAGAGCCACACCATATATACCAGCGTTTCTCAACCTTTAGGCTGGACTGGGCTGGGTTAGGCTGGACTGGACTGGGTTAGGCTGGACTGGACTGGGCTGGGTTAGGCTGGACTGGGTTAGGCTGGACTGAACTGGGCTGGGTTAGGCTGGACTGGGCTGGGTTAGGCTGGGCTGGACTGGGCTGGGCTGGGTTAGGTTGGACTGGGCTGGGTTGGGCTGGACTAGACTGGGCTGGAGATTTGAAGCTTTGAAATGTCCCAATGATGTCTGGCATATCAGACAGAATGGCTTACCATTACGTTCTATGAAGAAAAAATGACTCTCCCACTCGGGTAAAAAATGTCCTGTGTTCGTCTTCATATTTTCTTTTCGCTGCGCATTTGTTTCCAGCCATTCTTTGGTTGTGTACAGTAGCCTAGGCTACGTTAGCTTTTGTCGTAAATGAGAATGACCCACGCAAAGCAAATTATTTTGTTTACAATTATTTTGTTACCAAGGTGATTTGCTACCTATATGATTGGTTTGAAGTGGTTCTCATTTTATGACAAATCTGCAATAAACTAAAATGGGCTGGAAGAAATGCACAGCGAAACTAGAGAGAGAGAGAGAGAAATGTTGTTATGGAATTGATTAATTATTTTTTTTAATGAAAGGATGGAAGAGTCGCAAGCCAACTTTTTTTTTAAATAAATGGATGGAGGAGCCGCACATTGACGGGCAAAGAGCCGCGGGTTGGCCACCCCTGGTCTAAACATTGGAGAGCAGTGGAAATATATATAAACGCTCATTTCATTTCCTCAAAGGAACACAACTCCTACTCTGGAACACAACTCTTACCCCTCCCCTCTTCCTCAGGTGTCAGTGGTATTGTGTGGAGAAGAAACGTCTCTATGACAAAGAATGCGGGACACGCCTCCCTCCACCTCTCACAGCATCTGTGTGTGTGTGTGTGTGTGTGTGTGTGTGTGTGTGAGTGTGTGTGTGTGTGTGTGTGTGTGTGTGTGTGTGTGTGTGAGTGAGAGTTCTGACTGTTCCCTGGCTGACTTCTGTTTCAGAGCTGCGCACTGTGTTTGCTGGGAGCCAACAGGAACAACAGCAGGACCAGTTTGGTGACTATACAGTTGCTCTGAATGCCTGGGGTGGTCTAAGACTCTCTGTCTCCATGCCACCCTACCACCACAGGTGCCCAGTGGTGCCCGTGTCAGCGTGAGAACCAAGGCGGCATCTCTGCCAGGTGAGTTAGAGAGGGTGGACCCCAGCTTGCCTCTGTGTTGGGTTGGGTTGTAGTGGCTCCATGATTAACCTCTGTGTTGACTCTGGCGGCTCCAGGATGTTTGGCTACCTGAGTGATACTGGTGATAAGTGGATCTGGTTACAGGTCATGTGGTGGTGGTGAATTTTTCATGTAGGTAGGATGGATGGATGGATGGAATGGAATTTAGTTTTGTAATATTTTCTTTCAATGTTTTTAAAAGCCTCTAACATTTTGACCCCTGTATTCCTGTAGCACTACTGCTGGTCATTGGTAAGTGTGGTCAGTACAGGCTAGGATGGTACTGGTAGGTGAGTGTGGTCAGTACAGGCTAGGATGGTAGGTGAGTGTGAGGTCAGGACGGTAGGCTAGTGTGGTCAGTAGAGGTCATGTGATTCAGGCTCTTTGCCAGGCATGTCCACCCTGCCCAATGTCAACAGGTCACAGCCAGAGGATTTAACCGCCCAAGAGCCACTGCAACAAGTGCTCTCGCGCTATATCCCTCCCTCCCTCTCTCTCTCTATCTCCCTCCCTCTCTCTATCTCTCTCTCTCTCTCTGCCGCCACCTCCTCCCCCCTCTCTCTCCTTAATCCATGTTTGACTTCTAAAACAAGCCCTCCTCATTGGCCAGCGGTAACCAGAGTGACAGAGCACGACTATTTTCGGCTCTTGGTCCGTGCTGAAGCAAAGCCAGGCAGTCCTAACCCAGGAACAGCTCAGATGCGGCAGGTGATGCTCAGCCATAGTCGGCACCTCTGTTGTCTCAGAGTCTCTGACACAGCTACACCGTCAGGCAGGCAGACTGTCAGCCAAGCTGGTAGGCAGACAGACAGGCTGGTAGGCAGACAGGCAGGCAGGCAGACAGGCAGGCACGCAGGGGGTGGTCATGTCCTCTAGGCTCCACTGTGCTAGTTGATGTGTTGCGTTTGATATTGTGCGGCCGGCCAGATGGCGGATTGGGATAATTCTTTGGCCTAATCCCGTGGGTGAAGAGCCTGTGTTGCTGCAGGATTGGACAGAGAGGAAGCAGCAGTCCTGCTTGGTTTTGCCCGGACATCCTGGCTCTGTCCATGGGCGAGATTGCTGCTCTGTTAGCCTAGTCGGGCTAATCAACACAGCTGGGAGGAATCTTTCTGCCTGTCATCATGGCCGCTCTCTCGGGGTGTAAACAGTGGTGATATCCAGGTCTGTCTGCTGATGGATAAAATGTGTTATGATGTGACCTCTGTAGCCTGTCGGTATGTGTGATGAAGCCACTTCTCTAACTGTGTTCCTCTGGTTCCTCCTGTCTGGGTTGTTTTGACGGACCCTGTCGGTCTCCATCACCTGGACCCTGTCTGGACCTGCCTCCCCCTCCACCCTGCCCCCACCACGGTCCTTCTCCTCTTGGTGAGTTGACGGGATGGGAAGGGTCACATTGGTAGTGGCACTGCAGTTTAGCCCCTGTAGTAGTAGTGCTTCACTGCTCTTTGAACTGAAATGTGTAGGAATGGATGAATGTGTGACTTTTTGAGAGGCAGTGAGTGCTCCTCTCAAAACTGCTTGTTTTTCAGAAATTCCTGCCTCTTTTCAACAATATAATTAAATTACTGGACCTTCACAGCAACAACATAGTGTTTGTCGCTGATCTCCGCTCTTTAGAGCGACATGTTAAACACGAACGGCGTGTTTGTGATACGAGCGTGTGACTCTGCAGGGTTCGATGTTTTAGATGCAAGCCTGTAGTGTTGACATAATGATTCCTAATCACATGACTCCGGCCTCCTGTGATCCCTTAATTCCGTCTGACACACGCCCGTTTGGAACTAAACCATGAGCCAAACTTTGAGCTGCACTCTTTGTGTGTGTGTGTGTGCGTGTGTGTGTGTGCATGTGTGTGTGTGTATGTTTCCGTGCTGCTCCACCCCATAGTAAGGTGAGCGACCATCGAGTAACTTAGGTTAGTGGAACTTGACAGCACAGTGACAATTACGTATGCTTTCCTCTGGTGCATTAGGACACAGAGTAGAAAGGACTACATTAGAACACAGAGTAGAAAGGACTACATTAGAATACAGCTAGAATACATTAGAACACAGCTAGAGGCTGGGTGCAAACAAATAGATTGGCTGTATATATTTTAATAGGGCCGAAATGTCAATCACAATGTCTAATATTGTGTACATATAATACCAAGAAGTCAATTTATCTTTTTGCTTCACAGTCTCTCATTTTCATGGATAGATAGATAGATAGATAGATAGATAGATAGATAGATAGATAGATAGATAGATAGATAGTACTTTATTAAAAGACGACACACAATAACAGAACCCTAAAGCACGACAGTACCAGTACAACGATTAAACAATAAAACACTAAAATCAGTACAGTAAATCAGTACATCAAAAAACATCATCAAAAACATGAAAGTGCATGTCATTTCCTCATAAAGAGCTGTGCCTGGCACACATTCTTTTATATCACCAGGACAAATACCACAGACCAACCCTTTTCATACCAGGTAAATTATTCAGAACCAGGTAGCATCATGTTAATGACACAAACGTTGCAATTATTCAATACCGCCAACAGTGGGCGCCGGTTCACCGCGTCTACTAGTGTCATGGATGTATTAATAGAACTAGTGTGTAGCACGGCACCGCCAATGGGAAGGACAGTTCCAGTGACCAGTCATATCGCTATTTTTGATACTTATAAAACGCCGCAGCCAATGAAAAATTAGAGACTGGTGCCCCCCCACCCTCCACCATACACTGGGAGGAGCCCGTGTGTGATCGACAGACTTGGCTTACTTCCCAGGCAGATCCATCCAGGTCTGGGAATTTCAATTTGAAACCTGGGGAGGTTGTGAGGGACGCATTTTGGGGAAAGCGCGTTCTGAAAGTTCGATTCTATCTGATCGGAAGCTGCAGCAGGTACGTTTTGATCACGACCCGTTAGATCGGCAGGCAGCGTTATCGATATGAACAAATCAGTGCATGTGTTGCATGCTTGTGTACATCAATGCAATTTTACACTTTAACCAGCTCAGTGCACGTTAGCTACACGCTTACTTGATCCCTTCTGGTGCTCCGTTATGTTTCCAGTCAGAACCTGATGCCGTAAGTGCGCTGAGCTGTTCAATTTGCCTTCAGTCATCACATACATTTGATATGATATTTTAGACGTAGTTAACGTCAAACTTCATCCGCGTTTTCAAATCCGATGTGATAACTAGCTAACTCAGCTATCTAGCTAGCGATATTTTGTTTTTCTGACTGCAAGCGGCTATACTCTGACGAGCGTGGTGGTTGTGTGTTGCACATCTGCAACATCTGCTAGCGTCGCGGTAACGATACTCGGAACTTGGGAACGTTAACCTGTGTAACCCTTATATCCTATCGCCTTCATTTACACAACTGTAACCTAACTAGTTGCCCCAGCTTAGATAAGACCTTGTTGTAACATTATTTTCAAAGGAGCACACGTGCCGTCAGGTTTACAATTCGCACGTGTTGCGCTACTAAATACCTTCATTGCCTACCGTGGCTAACAACGGATTTAAAACGTGTAACGTTAGCCTGCCAGACGGGCTCACAGGTATCTGCTGCTTAAGTTGTCTGTTTCTCCCTCGAGTACCGTTTAAAGAGCTTCGCTCTTTTGTTGAGCGGCGAACAGAATGACTGACCGCGGCTCCCTGGCGCCATCTTAAGATTCAGTGTGTAAAACGTTCGCTGACTCACACGGTGACCACTCCGCCCGAATGACCAGTCGGAGTGAATCGAGGAGAATTACGTGTGGAATTTGATTGACCATCATCATCGGCAAACCTTTAGCTCCCTCTCTTCTGGTGTGTGTGTGTGTGTGTGTGTGTGTGTGTGTGTGTGTGTGTGTGTGTGTGTGTGTGTGTGTGTGTTCGACTTCCAACCAAATCCATAGGATGGACTTCAATGTGCTGACAGATGGCTCGGGTTCAGGCGGTGCAGGGCTGGTAGACGCAGGACAAGCCGTGCTGGCCAGGGGCCAAGCGTATTTAGAAGCACCGAACCTCACCCAAAGCATAACTATAGAGCCTGCCCCACCCCTCCCCCCCGAACACAAACCATAATCCCTGTGTTTTTGACATGCCTTGCAGTCAGAGTGGTCTCTGCGGTGTGGAGAGGAGAGGAGACCAGGCGTCGTATTTAGTTTACAGCTCTGCTCTTAGCCCACTAAAAGATAACCCTTACTTCCTAACTAGCTCAAGCACACCATAGCCGAGAGCTTAACACGAGCATGCATTATAAAAGCGGTGAAGACTACGGTTTGAGACAGATCATTTGGTTATTTTAAACCCTCAATGTCTCTGGAGTACTGTAATGGCACAGTAAAGCTTAGGGCTATCTTGTAGCCTCAATACATATAGGCTATGCATATCTTCCTCATGGTGCAAGTGTATATTAGTCACGTGTATCTGGCTGAATGAATTACTGAGACAATGGCTGCTGTACCCAAGACTAGCGGTAATCCTCTTTGAGGTGGCCAGGACATCCCAACGTGTTGATGATGTCATCAGCCCAAGACGCACTGCTGTTGGCACTGTAGCAAGACCGGAGCATGAAATAAACGAACCATTGGGATCTCGGCAAATAAGATGCACTTTCCTGGCCAAATGTCTTGGCAGCTAGACGCTAAGACGATTGTGATCAGTTATTATCTTGGCTATTAGTGCCACCGCAGAGTGTTGAAAAGTAGTCTGACCCGGGAACAACAACAGCCGGCAGGTGTGTATTTATGAGGAGTTGCTGAGTCAGGACTGCGCAGGTGTGTGGGGGTGATAGGGGGGCTGGGCTGGGCGGGGCCCTGGTGGAACCGGGGGAACCCGGAGAGCCATAATGAATCTGATATAAAACAGCCTGTTGAAGAACTAGCCTGCAGGGCACAGAACTAGACCCAGACCGTGTTGATGGAACATCATGTCATCATCGAGCTGGCCCAGACCTGTAAGACTCCAGCAGAGCGGCGACGGCGGCCGTCACGTGTGCTCGCGCGTGTATGTGTGTGTGTGTGGGGGGGGAGGGGGGTCCGCGTTTTGTGCGGTAGGCCCAGGACAGGATGCGGAGAGAGAGGGGGGGTAGGGGGGACAGTGGGCCGGTTGTGTCAGGTCGGCTAATGAGACAGGTTGATTGTTTGCCGTGTAGCTCGGCTCCTCTCGGCGCTCTAATTACGGCGGCCTGGCGCAGCGGAGAGCCCCTGGTCCCGGCCGTTCGGGACAGTGCCACATTGTGCGGCGCTGCTGGCTAGCCGCTGCTGCATTGTGCGATGGTTGCTCACTTAGCCGCCGCCTTGTCTTTTGAGAGCCGCCACAGTCGGGTTGATGGTCATTCGAGTGTCCGGCCCTGGCGTGTTGGCTGCAACCTTTCAGCTGCTGCTCAAGGCTCGTTCTACATATCTGTAGCTCGGTATTCTTGTTTAGACGTAGCCTAGCGAAATACTGCCGGTTAATTTTCCAAATTGAAGGCTACAAAATGGGGTTTTAATTTAAACACTTGTTGGAGAGGTATTTCCTGTCTTGTGGACAATTCTGTGGTAGAGCCAGTGCAGCTGTGTCGGTGTCTGTAAATCCTAGTTTCTACAGTCTAGTTATCAACCTGCCCCTCCCTGTTGCAGCCTGGCGACCGCGACATGCTGGCCCAGCTACACGGTGCTGATCACAGATAGCATAACTAGTCTGCAGTCCTGCTGTTGGTTAAGAGTTGTGGGTTATGGTAGAAGGACTGTACTCCAGCCCAGAGTTCAGCAGCATAGACTTCTTCAGGGATAGAGAAGGTCAGTTGAGACCGATCTCTCAGTGTGTGGGAGCCTTGGTTTAGGTAGTAGAGGCAAAAGGGGTTTCATGTAACTGAGCACATTGCTGTTTGTTGATAATAGAGAGACAAGTCAATGCTATCAGAATCATATTTCAAATAAAAACATGTCATATTTAACAGCGTCAGAAGGAAAAGCGCCACGAGATCTTAACGTTTTGAAGGAGGGAGTGCGGAGGGCGCCACGTGTCTTATCTGGACCAACGGCTGCTCTTATCTAACTCCAGGCTCAAACCTCACAGCAGCCTATGAGATCACGACACCTGTCCCCGATTCCTCGGTCACTAAGCCAAGATTTGAATCCTCTGAAACGGCAGCCGTCCGCCCCCCCCTGTTGGAAGGTAACTGATCTGATCTGACACACGGATGGATTGGTGACAGTTGGAGAGAGAACGAGCACATTATACTCTCACCTATCCAGTTATGTTAGGCCAGAGATGACCTGGAGGAGGTTGGAGGGATGCATGTTTAGAGTAGGGTTGCAAAGTTCCCGGAATAGTCAGACTTACTGAAATTCCCAGCGGGAATTATGGGAATTTCCAGGAATAAACTGGAAATTTATAGCAATTAGCCTAGCGGGAATTCTGTTTCCAGGTTATTTCTGTTTATTCCCATTCATTCCCATACATTGCCATAAATTCCCTTGGGCAGGAAGAGGTGGAAAGCGACAGAGGGGGAAGATAAGAGGGCAACTTGTTTATCTGACGCACCTTGTTCGGATGATGTCATGCTCAACTAACTACAGTCAGCGGACGGTACTTGTTCTCACAGTTCAATTCAGGAAATAGAACCATTTCCTCATCTCTTCATGCAAATATCCTAGTCTCTGTCTGACCTGAACCAATTTCTGATGAAGTCAAGCAGCCAGCAGGCTGACCAGACAGATAATGGTAAATGGACTGCACTTATGTAGCATTTTCATCCAAGCTTTTCAATGGCCTCTCATTCACCCATTCACACATCAATGGCGGCAGCTGCCATTGCAAGGTGCTAGCCTGCTCATTGGGAGCAATGCAGGGTTCAGTGTCTTGGACACTTTAACAGTAGGAGCCGGGATTCGAACCGCCGACCCTACGGTCGCTGGGCGACCTGCTCTACCTCCTGAGCTACAGCCACACCTGTACCATAAGACCCCTGTACTCTGCAACCCCTCTGCCCGGCTACTTCAGCCAAGCATCTTTCAGCGTGCCTCTCTAGTAACTGTGTACTACTGACCACAGCTCGGCTCTTGTCAGCTGCACCTGATGAGCCAAGTCTAAATTACAGCAAAGAGGCTGAAATACCGTCTCTCTCTGTTAGAGCAAGCGGGGCCAGACGACGGGTGGCTTTGTCTCCCCTCGTGCCTCTGCTGAGCTGTCTGTGTGTTTGTGTGTGTGTATGTGTGTGTGTGTGACATTGCCCAACCATTCGGAAGGGTTATGGGAACATCCAGGCATCGGGGTCCTCAGTAGTTCCCTCTTCCTGCTGGCCTCTCCTGTTCCACCACTGCTGTCACAAGGCTTTAGACTGGCCACGGCTCAACCAGAGATAACATTCTCACACACACACACACACACACACACACACACACACAGATGGCACACAGATAACCCAGAGACAACACATTGGTCGTCAGCACATAGGAAACAGACAAGGCTTGGACGTCACCAGTCCCAAATGAACTTTTCAGGCTCGCCAAACATATTTTTTGTCGGCCAAAATGACAAATACGGCTTCTAACTGTCACCACGTAACGTTAACTATCTTTTAGGAGACGACGGTTAGCCTAGTTGAAACAAATCTGAGGTAATTTACGTAAACTACGTTTGTTCTCCTCACAGACCACGGTTGTGTTCCTGGTCTCACGACGACGCATAAGAGTGCACAGCGGTGAGAGCGATGGGTAGAAGCGCGTTCAGAGCATAGCGGTGATACAGGGACTCGGCTTATATGTTCAATTTCCTCTCAGCCGCCAGGCAAGATATTTAGTCACACATCGGTAATAATTCAGTACGAAAATGTACTGGGCTCTCCAGTATGGCAGGCAGGTAGCCTTCCGAGATTTACTTGTGAAATTGGTGTTTATTTTGGACCCTAGACCGTCACCTCTCTCTCTCTCTCTCTGCGTTCCATATGTCAGTTCTCATACAGAGAGAGTAGTACACAGAGATACTGAGAGAGAGACAGAGGGAGAGCAGTGTCCCGGTTTCTCAGATCTGTAGGCTCAGCTGCGCCCAGAAAACTCCACTGTCATCCAGAATGGTTCTCTACAGGCTGGACGCTTCGATCACCTGGATCACCGACAATAGTCACTGTCAGCTGTACGGACACCGCACACACACACACACACACACGGACACAGACCTCACAGCGTGTGGCTAATAGCTGTGCTGCGAGAGGGCCAGTAACAGCGTTATCCTGGGTCGGTACCGGCCCGGGGGAGCGGGCCAACACCGTTGCTCTCAGCGTTGCGGCAGCGGGGAAGAGACCCCCCCCCCCACCCTAGCCAGAGCTCCGCTCCGAAACAGACAGGAGGGACGGAGGGAATGAGGACGACAGAGAGAAAGAAAGAGAAACGCGGCCCTTGTAATCTGGCAGCCTGGGGCTTGGCCGGCGACCAGGCCTAGTTAAAAAGAGATTACGCTGGCAGGGGCGGCGGGGGTCCTGGAATGGACATGTCAGAGTAGCGCAGCGGTGACCGGACCGGACCCGGACTCGGAACACGATACGTTTTCGCTTTCCCTCACCGGCTCGCCCGCTCAAGCCCCCCCCCGGTGCTCTCTCTTCCTATTGGGTTACGTAGTTTGGGATTTGTGTGTCATGCGATCAGATGAACGCTCGTCTGCGGTGGACCTGCGTTGTTCTCGGATCTTCTCGCTGCAAAATGCGACCCCGTGTGTGTGTGTGTGTGTGTGTGTGTGTGTCTCAGTGTGTCCGTGAGAGAGAAAGCCCCTCAACTCAAGCTGTGTAAACAAGATGGTCTGACTCATCTCTGATTGGTTAGCGGAGCTGCAGTGCGACTGTGGGAGATATGAGAGCGCCCGATTGTCTCTCATCTCTTCTCTCCTCCTCTTCTTCTCTCCTCACCTCTCCTCACCTCTCGTCTTGTCCTCCACAGGGGATGATGCCCGCTTGTAAAGTGTCTGTCCCCAGTGTGAATACTAATGCGTCGTGTGTTTAACAAGCCTACAGTAGCATCAGCCCATGCCAGCTCTGGTCCAGGATTAGGAGGCCGGCTGGCAGCCGACACACACACCCTAACCCCACCCATAAGAGGATTCACACACCCCTATTCAGACCTGCTCTAATACACCTGTAGGCTCTTCGAATAGCACCTCTACATCCCTACTCGTGTCCTGGTTAGCTTAGCCCTAGGTCCCATGTCCAGTCCCAGTGGAGGAGAGGAGGAAGTGAGGGTGAAGGGTTAAAGAAGGAGGAGGAGGAGGAGAGGAAGTGATGGTTTGAGGGAGGTGGAGGAGGTGAAGGGTTAAATGGGGAGGAGGAGAGGAGGGGGTGAAGGGTTAGAGGAAGAGGAGGAGGAAGAAGTGATTGGTTGAGGGAGAAGGAGGAGGAGGTGGAGGTGAAGGGTTAGAAGAGGAGGAGGAAGTGATGGAGGAGGGATAATAATCCATCCAGACCTTTATCTATCCCATCCCAGCTTAATTTTATACTTATAGAAAGGGTACTTATTGTGTTTTGTATTATTTTATAAAAATGTAATTTTTGTTAATTTATAACTTGTAAATTTGTAATTGAGTATTAGAGTCTATCTGTAACATAATCTTGGAGCCGGCAGCAGCATTTCACTGTGACTGTACACCGTGCAGTACATATGACTAGTAACAGGAATGTTGGATGTTGGGAGGAGGAGGTGAAGGGTTAGGGGGGGAGGAGGAGGTGAAGGGTTAGGGGGGGAGGAGGGCCAGGGCTCTGGACTCGTACGCGTTAGCGTCGAGCTCCTGAGAGCTTCCAGAGATCCCGGCCAGTCCTCTGGCCGTGAGAGAGCGCTCCGCTCGCACCCCCTGAAGAAGACCAGAGCACAGCAGACCACACCGGCGGAGAGGGGCTCTCTCTGTCTGGCCCCTGATGGAACACCAAAACATCTCTGATCTCCGCTGTGAGACTCACTCATGGGGATGGAGGGGGGGGGCAGCGATAGCCGGGGTTGGAGCCGCGTCGGTGCGATGATGAACACAGAGTGAGTCTGTCTCACAGCGGAGGCCAGAGATGTTTTGGTGTTCCATCTTGGGGACGGCCGGACGAGGGGACGGTCTGGATGAAGGGACAGTAGGACGAAGGACGGTTAGATGGGGGGGATGGTCGTGTGAGGGATGAGAGGAACAAGCCCTTGTTTCCATGAAGTGACCGGGACAAAGAGACCCAGTGTTCCTACTGGAGGGAGGGAGGGAGGGAGGATAAAGAAGGGATAGCAGAATTGGGGGAAGAGAGGAGAGGAGACAGAGGAGGGGAAACGAGGGGCCTGAGAGAGGGAAGGATGGAGTGTGTCACCGCACCGCCAGACTTCCTGTTTCCCTGGCCCGGGGTCAGAGTTTAGGGGGCTGTGAGTGGCTGATACCAGGGGAGCGCCGATGCCTGATTGGCTTGGGACAGAAACGTGGCCTGTGTCATTGACGATGTGCTGTCGTCTCCTCTGTATGCTCTCATACAGTCTGTCTCACACACATACACTTTATCAGGGTAGAACATCCTGGTGGGGTTTCTTGCCAAAATCCGTTAAATCCCTCCAGCTCAAGGGTTGATGTGATCATAGTTAAACATGCCTTCACACTCACACACTTAGCTCACACACTTAGCTCACACACACACTGTGTGTGTTGTTGGTCCAGATACAGCTCTGTTGGACTGACATCTGGACCAGTCCCGACAGCAGCACCACCCCTGTCATCTCTCTGGTCTCCCTGGTCCCATAACACACCGTCAGGATGGTGT
The DNA here is from genome assembly GCF_949987555.1 of Borostomias antarcticus. NCBI lineage: Eukaryota > Metazoa > Chordata > Actinopteri > Stomiiformes > Stomiidae > Borostomias > Borostomias antarcticus. The sequence goes on from NC_140252.1 coordinate 12,711,711, forward strand.
GGTTACATGGAATGTTCATATTCAAAACAATAACACCACTTTGGTCCATTCGCTTTGCAGCGACGGCAACACTGTCAAGTTAGCTAATGTTAGCGGCAGCTAACGTTAAAAATGACAAGCGGCTGTTTGAGCCTCCATAAAGGCAGGACAGTCGAGAGATGTAAATAGTAATCCCACCGCCGAACAGCAAGGTCGCAAAAGTTTATTTGAACATTTTGAAAAAGTTTTCGACTTGCTAGCGTTTGACTATTATCACAGATTGACTGGTTTGGTTTACTTGGACCGAGTCGTTGCCCTAGTGACTGAAAATTCCATTGAAAGTGTCAATAGAAAACTCCTGAGTGAGGTGGTCAGGCTTTGTGTCTGGATAAACACAGCAGCTTTTTGATCCCGGCTGAGGTTCTGGTCGAGACTGAAGGAACACCTGGCCCTATCTAGTGCAGGTATAAAGGGTTGCGTGGTTTTTTGATAGTTCTGTTGTTTTGTGTTTTTTTGCACGGAAGCTCTTTGAAGTGCTTGGGGCGTCTACACTGTTGCATCTGTTACCATAGGAACCATCTTGCACCTGTGCGGGGAGGAGCCACCTGTGACCGCACACTCTCTCGCTCTCCTCTTATTTTTTTTGTTCCACTTTCTGTCTCGGTCTCTCTCTCTCTCCCTCTCATCCCCCTCTCCCCGCCCTTCTCTCTCTCTACCTCCTCTCTCATTCCCCTCTCTCCCGCCTGGCTGCTGCTCTAGCGAGGCGTGTCCCAGAGTGTGGTGTTCAGCGGCAGACAACAGATGGTTTTGAGAGAGCGTTATTCAGATTAGGAACACCCACTCAGCCCTCAGAGGCACCAGCGTCCGCCTCACCTGACGGCAGGACTTAGTGGGACCAGACCACACGCAGCACGGCGGCTTGATGCGCTACGCCGCCGAGGAAGAAGGTCTAGAAGGTCCTGGGCCCGGTGTGTCGGGGGGCTTAATGTTCTGTGTGACAAAGACTTTTTCGTCTCGGGCATCTCTGCAGCTAGCTAGCTATTCCATCTGTCCTGTGTGTCCACTGTAAGTAAGTAAGTAAACTTTATTTATATAGCGCTCTTTACAGTAATACATTTAAAATCAAACATAAAATATGCAATCTAAAAAACACATTAAAACGAGAAATGGAAACAAAAAGAAAACGAGAACATTGCAAGCAGCAAAAAATATCAATTATATAAGGCCTGTCTGAACAAGTGTGTCTTAAATTGTTTTTTGAACATGCGTTCAGAAGGTGCAACTCTCAGGTCCTGGGGAAGAACATTCCAGAGCCTCGGGGCCACCGCCTCAAAGGCTCTATCACCCTTGGTTTTTCGTCTGGTCAGGGGCACCGCCAGGAGGCCCTGGTTGGACGACCTCAGAGACCGACTCAGCGAATAGGGATGGAGAAGCTCTGAGATGTAGGCCGGGGTCCTTCCGTGGAGAGCTCTGAAGGTGAAAACCAGGACTTTGAACTGGAGGTGAACTGGGAGCTAGTGCAGGGAGGCCAGGATGGGGATGATGTGGCATGTCTTCTTCTTTGGTGAGCAATCTTGCAGCAGCATTTTGGACTAGCTGAGACTGTCTTTCACTCCCCCCCCCCTTTCCCTCACCCCACCCCTCTCTCAGGAGCTGAGACCGAGCGTCCAGCCCAGAGTTGGACGAGAGCCATTGGCTCCGGGCGGATCTGGATCTGGGGTCCGGCCGGGGGCGGTACCGTGTCAGGGTTCTTCTTCTAGCTAGAACACAGATGTGTTGTTCTCCCCCGGGAGGGGGGGGGGGGGAGAGAGGGAACGGGGAACCGCCCAAGAAGTCCGCAGCCGTGGTGAACAACAGCTGACGTGGTCACCAGGTGGACCCTCCGTCCAGCGCTGAGGGACTGGGGAGGAGAGGTGGTGTTGGTGCTGCTGGTGTTGAGGCATTTGCCGCTGGTGTTTGGGGCTGCTGGGAGGTGTTGTTGGCTCAGGTGGCGTTGGTGCTGGAAGTGTCGGGGCGGGTGGAGGTATCGTTGGGGCAGGAGGTGTTGAGGTAGCGGTGGGTGGTGGAAGTGAAGGGGGGTCAGTGAGGCGGGCGTCTGAGATCCCCGGCTGCCGCAGGTCAGAGGTGAACACACAGGGGCTCGGCTGGTTGCCACAGTGACAGAGGGAACCTATGGATGGAATGTCAGAGACCACAGAGAACATTAGCGTGTTAACATGACCTCCACATGACCCTGCACTAGGTTAGGATTAGCTATGGGCTAGTTGGGGTAGCTAGCTTTGCGTTAGGGTTAGCTATGCATTAGTTAAGAGTTATGGTTAGCTATAGCTTTGGGTTAGCTATGAGTAAGTTAGGGTTAGCGTAGCAATGAGCTGGGCAGGAAGCTGTAACTCGTGTGATAGTGACTGTAGCTAAGCTGCTCCAACAACAACAGTCAGCTAATTATGGCACCCACCCAACCCCCCACCCCCTCTCTCTCATCACCCAGGTAACCGGCTGAGCCTCATGGCCAACAGGGAACTTCCTGTTGCTATAGCAATGCCCCGTTGAACCCCAGACGGGAGTCATAAAAGTCAGCGGCTGTAGGGGGGCGGGGCCCCGGGCCCTGACCGCGCTGGGGGATGAATGGACGACTGGATTAATCAATGTCTCCTTTCCTTTAAAGACTTTGAACCGGGTCGGCGGTGGCGTGTATGCGCGTGTTTAACCCCGCCCCCAAGGAGCAGACGTCATCGTCGAGATGGCGTGTGTGCGTATCGTTTTCAGTGTGTGTGTGTGTGTAGCAGAGATCTGAGCTCTGGGGTGAGGTATCTCCTCCGGGGAGGCGATCGGAGGAGGAGGAGGTGTGGAGGAGGTGTGGAGGACGCACCGGCCAGAAAGAAAGTCTAAACCGAGGGAAGGAGAAGAAGACTGGAAGGGTTTAACGAGAGAGAGAGAGGAAGAGGGAGGGAGGGAGGAGGAGGAGGGGGGTTTTAGTAGACGTTGTCATGCCAGTGTCCATTAACGAGCTCTCCCCTGGCACACGACGCAACCCGGGCGGAGTCTCCCCCCCCTCCCTCTCTCTGTCTCTCCTCCCCACTCTCCTCCCTCTGTCATTCCCTTATTCTCCCTCTGCCCTCTCACACTTTCTGATCCAATATGTCCCTTATTCCCTCCCGAACCCCCAACCCCCCCCACCCTCCACTGGCCTCATTCTCCAGCGTGGTACCGTGCTCGGTGTGTGTGCTCTCGGTGTGTCTGTGTGCCTCCAGAGTGTGTGTGTGAGTGAGGCTGAGAACAGAATGAGAGAGAGAGAGAGGGAAGGTAGGAAGGAGGGAGGGAGGGAGGGAGAAAGAGAGCAGGAGGGAGAGAGGGAGCAGGAGAGAGGGATCAGGAGGGAGGGAGGGAGAGAGCAGGAGGAAGGGAGAGGGAGAAGGAGGGAGGGAGGGAGAGAGCAGGAGGAAGGGAGAGGGAGCAGGATGGAGGATGGAGGGAGAGCACAGGAGGAGGGAGGGAAGGAGAGAGCAGGAGGGAGGGAGAGGGAGCAGGAGGGAGAGTGGAGATGGTAGGAGTGAGCGATCAAGCAGGAGAGGAAAGAGGACAGGACAGGAACAGAGAGCGAGAGATCACGGTAAGTCAAACATTGCAGAGGCTATAGAGACTGCTTGCTGGGCTAGGACAGACAGACAGACAGACGGGGACTACAGAGACAGACGGACGGAATGGGGCCTACAGAGATGTCTAGCGGACCTTGAGAGACGGACAGACCGGGGACTACAGAGACAGCTAGCTGGGCTGGGGAGGGAGACAGGCAGACGGACGGGGGTTACAGAGACAGACAGACAGACGGACGGAATGGGGCTACAGAGATGTCTAGCGGACCTTGAGAGACGGACAGACCGGGGACTACAGAGACAGCTAGCTGGGCTGGGGAGGGAGACAGGCAGACGGACGGGGGTTACAGAGACAGCTAGCGGAGCTGGAGAGACAGACAGACGGACAGACAGACGGGGACTACAGAGATAGCTAGCGGAGCTGGGGAGACAGACAGACAGACAGATGGACGGACAGACAGACAGATGGACAGACAGACCCTACATAGACAGCTAGCGGAGCTGCGGAGGCTGCAGGCGTGTATTGTGCATGTGCGTGCATGCAGTCAGACAGGAATCCACATGTGGAGCTGGAGGTCGTGCCAGGTTGGAAAAGGTTTACACTTGCATGCTGCGCACACGCCCACACACACACACACACAACCACGCTCGCTCCAACACATGCACGTCACACACTTGCACACATAACAGCCTGTATGGATGCCTGGTGTGTGCGTGAGTTGGAGCTTGTGAGAGTTTTATGAAGTTGGAGAGAGGGGTGTGGGGGTGGAGACCCAAGGGAAATGAAAACCTGTGTGTAGCAGATTCTTCTCTGGAGCATGGCGCTGCTACACACACACACACCGGATTAGCAAAACAACCCTCAGACAGGCACAAAGACATTTAGGAAAACAGCCTCTCTACTATCTGCTGGTTGTCATCCTGGTCCTCAGGCTAGCCCTGTCTAAACTATAGATCCCAGGTTAGCCCTGTCTTAACTATAGAACTCAGGCTAGCCCTGTCTAAACTACAGATCCCAGGTTAGCCCTGTCTAAACTATAGATCCCAGGCTAGCCCTGTCTAAACTATAGATCCCAGGTTAGCCCTGTCTAAACTATAGATCCCAGGCTAGCCCTGTCTAAACTACAGATCCCAGGTTAGCCCTGTCTAAACTATAGATCCCAGGCTAGCCCTGTCTAAACTATAGATCCCAGGTTAGCCCTGTCTAAACTATAGAACTCAGGCTAGCCCTGTCTAAACTATAGATCCCAGGCTAGCCCTGTCTAAACTATAGACCCCAGGCTAGCCCTGTCTAAACTACAGATCCCAGGTTAGCCCTGTCTAAACTACAGATCCCAGGCTAGCCCTGTCTAAACTATAGATCCCAGGTTAGCCCTGTCTAAACTATAGATCCCAGGCTAGCCCTGTCTAAACTACAGATCCCAGGTTAGCCCTGTCTAAACTATAGATCCCAGGTTAGCCTTGTTTAAACTACAGATCACAGGCTAGCCCTGTCTAAACTATAGAACTCAGGTTAGCCCTGTCTAAACTATAGATCCCAGGCTAGCCTTGTTTAAACTATAGATCCCAGGTTAGCCCTGTCTAAACTATAGATCCCAGGTTAGCCCTGTCTAAACTATAGATCCCAGGTTAGCCCTGTCTAAACTATAGATCCCAGGCTAGCCCTGTCTAAACTATAGATCCCAGGCTAGCCCTGTCTAAACTATAGATCCCAGGTTAGCCCTGTCTAAACTATAGATCCCAGGCTAGCCCTGTCTAAACTATAGATCCCAGGTTAGCCCTGTCTAAACTATAGATCCCAGGTTAGCCCTGTCTAAACTATAGATCCCAGGCTAGCCCTGTCTAAACTATAGATCCCAGGTTAGCCCTGTCTAAACTATAGATCCCAGGCTAGCCCTGTCTAAACTATAGATCCCAGGCTAGCCCTGTCTAAACTATAGAACTCAGGTTAGCCCTGTCTAAACTATAGATCCCAGGCTAGCCCTGTCTAAACTATAGAACTCAGGTTAGCCCTGTCTAAACTATAGATCCCAGGTTAGCCCTGTCTAAACTATAGATCCCAGGTTAGCCCTGTCTAAACTATAGATCCCAGGTTAGCCCTGTCTAAACTATAGATCCCAGGTTAGCCCTGTCTAAACTATAGATCTCAGGCTAGCCCTGTCTTAACTATAGAACTCAGGTTAGCCCTGTCTTAACTATAGAACTCAGGTTAGACCTGTCTAAACTATAGAACTCAGGTTAGCCCTGTCTTAACTATAGAACTCAGGCTAGCCCTGTCTAAACTATAGATCCCAGGCTAGCCCTGTCTAAACTATAGATCCCAGGTTAGCCCTGTCTAAACTATAGATCACAGGCTAGCCCTGTCTAAACTATAGACCCCAGGCTAGCCCTGTCTAAACTACAGATCCCAGGTTAGCCCTGTCTAAACTATAGAACTCAGGCTAGCCCTGTCTAAACTAGACCCCAGGCTAGCCCTGTCTAAACTATAGATCCCAGGTTAGCCCTGTCTAAACTATAGATCCCAGGTTAGCCCTGTCTAAACTATAGAACTCAGGCTAGCCCTGTCTAAACTATAGATCCCAGGTTAGCCCTGTCTAAACTATAGATCCCAGGTTAGCCCTGTCTAAACTATAGAACTCAGGCTAGCCCTGTCTAAACTATAGAACTCAGGCTAGCCCTGTCTAAACTATAGAACTCAGGCTAGCCCTGTCTAAACTATAGATCCCAGGTTAGCCCTGTCTAAACTATAGATCCCAGGTTAGCCCTGTCTAAACTATAGAACTCAGGCTAGCCCTGTCTAAACTATAGATCCCAGGTTAGCCCTGTCTAAACTATAGAACTCAGGCTAGCCCTGTCTAAACTAGATCCCAGGCTAGCCCTGTCTAAACTACAGATCCCAGGCTAGCCCTGTCTAAACTACAGATCCCAGGTTAGCCCTGTCTAAACTATAGATCCCAGGTTAGCCCTGTCTAAACTACAGACCCCAGGCTAGCCCTGTCTAAACTATAGATCCCAGGCTAGCCCTGTCTAAACTATAGATCCCAGGCTAGCCCTGTCTAAACTATAGATCCCAGGCTAGCCCTGTCTAAACTATAGATCCCAGGCTAGCCCTGTCTAAACTATAGATCCCAGGTTAGCCCTGTCTAAACTACAGATCCCAGGTTAGCCCTGTCTAAACTACAGATCCCAGGTTAGCCCTGTCTAAACTATAGATCCCAGGTTAGCCCTGTCTAAACTATAGATCCCAGGTTAGCCCTGTCTAAACTATAGAACTCAGGTTAGCCCTGTCTAAACTATAGATCCCAGGCTAGCCCTGTCTAAACTATAGAACTCAGGTTAGCCCTGTCTAAACTATAGATCCCAGGCTAGCCCTGTCTAAACTACAGATCCCGGGCTAGCCCTGTCTAAACTATAGATCCCAGGTTAGCCCTGTCTAAACTATAGAACTCAGGTTAGCCCTGTCTTAACTATAGAACTCAGGCTAGCCTTGTTTAAACTACATATCCCAGGCTAGCCCTGTCTAAACTAGACCCCAGGCTAGCCCTGTCTAAACTATAGATCCCAGGCTAGCCCTGTCTAAACTATAGATCCCGGGCTAGCCCTGTCTTAACTACAGATCCCAGGCTAGCCCTGTCTAAGCTACAGATCAGGAGGTTCTGATGCGTTTCCAGCTGTATCTGGAGGGTCAGGGATGGTGAAGAGGGGAGGCTCTTTCAAATAGAGATTCTATCTCAGTAGGTCTTTTTCCGCTGAAATAAACATCTAACTCTGTATTCCAGAGAGCAGCTGGAGAGTCTACAGATGGTAGAGCAGGCTTACGCAACTAACCCCACAAACGTTTCACTCTATAACGTACTTAGACTACACACACACACACACACACTAAACACACACACACACTTAATCGCCTAACCTACATAGAGAGACAGGACACACACACACACAGGGTTGGAGGAGAGGGAGTTTTTTCGGGCCAGAGAGGGTCTGAGAGAGCATGCTAGTCCCATTGTCCTGTAGCACTGTGGGAACAGGAGAGAGGGTTAGAGGGATAGAGAGAGGGGGGAGGGTTAGGAGGATAGAGAGAGAGGGGGGAGGGTTAGGAGGATAGAGAGAGAGGGGGGGGGGGTTAGAGGGATAGAGAGAGGGGGGAGGGTTAGGGGGATAGAGAGAGAGGGGGGGGGTTAGAGAGAGAGAGAGAGGGGGGAGGGTTAGGGGGATAGAGAGAGGGGGGGGTTAGAGTGATAGAGAGAGAGGGGAGATGGAGAGAAGGGGGGATGGAGAGAGACAGGGGATAGAGAGAGAGGAAGGGGCAGGCGAGGGATGTGTGTGTGAGAGAGAGATGGACAGTGACAGAGGGAGGGAGAAACGGAGTGGGAGAGGCTGTCTGTGGGCTTTCCTAGACCGTGTGTGTTTGAGAGAGAGAGAGAGAGCCAGGGCTGAGGGCGATCAACCCGGACACAGCCCCTCACTGACCAGAGAACAGCTCCGCGCTCTGCTCTGCTGCACTTAGTCCTCTCTCTCTCTCTCTCTCTCTGCCTCTCTCTCTCTGTCTGCCTCCCCGCCCTCTCTCCCTCTCCATCTCTCTCTCTTGACCATTGAGAAAAGCTGTTCTTCGGGAGGGTGTGTGATGTTAGGAAATCTCTGTTTCCGTTGTGGCGTTACTGTCTCAACAAACAGTGTGTGTGTCAAACAGTGTGTGTGTGTGTATCTGTACGCTTGTAACACACCCCGTATATTAGTGTATTAATCATTATCACAATTTCACCCTCTGCGATACTAATCACGGCGATTAATGCTTTCCTCGCCTGCTGCATTAAAACTCACAAATTCCTGGTTTTAAACCACTCTATTCGTTTATTAGCCTATATTGCCTAAACACAAATGCTAAAATGGCCCTTGATGTTGGGGAGCACGATTCATGAGACTGTAACCAATTTCTGATTATTTCAGGTCATGTCCATGATGAGTGTAATTATGAAGAATATTTTAATGCTGTTCAAAATTTATCACAAACATCTGTTAGTGGACTTTGAAGAGTGTAGAACGACCTCCACTCGCCTTGTTTTGAAATGAAAGTGGCACCACAGTTAATCACACCAATAATAATTGCAATCACAATATAAAAGCTATAGCTAACTTTGCTAGCAACTCCTGTGGCTGCAGCTATGTAACGTTAGCTCAATTCAGCTAGCTAGATACTTATGTTGCTATCTTCATCAATCACCGACTGTCATAGCAGCTTGCTATGCATTCTCAATTGCTAGTTGGTAGCTAGCTAAAGCTTTGTGTATTTATCTGATGATTAGGCTCTCAGCATGTAATCAGCCAGGTGGCGCTAGCTTAGTTGAAGCTTAGAGTTGAGAGACAGGGCAACACTGTCCACACCTCCCTCTGTGATGCCATTACCTAGCCAGTTAGGTTCAATGTGATGCTCCGATGCCATAGGCACAGATCAAACTTCACTCAAAAACTGACCAGAGTGAGTCAGAGAAGTGTTGTGAGATACTGAAAGTTAACAAACTAGTTATTATGTAGAATGAAAAAAATATATATTGAATTTGGGACGACGGTTGTCATATCTGGGAAGACGATTGTCATGTCATGACAGCTGAAAGTAGAATTTGGGACAGTTGCGGGACACTGAGGAATAAAGTGAATTTCGAGCCCTGGGTTGGTATCACTATCACACACACAGTCATCCACATCTCTTCTCCTACAACCGGTTGTGTGTGTGTGTGCGTGTGTGTGTCTGTTCTGTCCAGGGTAACATGATTATGTTGATTGAATCACCATTCGGAGCAGCAGGCCAGCTGGAGCTGGTTAGAGGCCTGAATGCTGCCTGTTGTTGATGATGTCAGAGGACCAGAGGGGAACCGCCCACTCGGCCATACAGACCTCCTAGATACAGACACAGCTACAGACACAGCTTTCTAAACACAGCTACAGACACAGCTTTCTAAACACGGCTACAGACACAGCCTTCTAAACACAGCTACAGACACAGCCTCCTAGACACAGCCTTCTAAACACGGCTACAGACACGGCCTTCTAAACACAGCTACAGACACAGCCTTCTAAACACGGCTACAGACACGGCCTTCTAAACACAGCTACAGACACAGCCTTCTAAACACGGCTACAGACACAGCTTTCTAAACACAGCTACAGACACAGCCTTCTCAACACAGCTACAGACACAGCTTTCTAAACACAGCCTCCTAAACACAGCTACAGACACAGCTTTCTAAACACAGCCTTCTAAACACAGCTACAGACACAGCCTCCTAAACACAGCTACAGACACAGCCTTCTAAACACAGCTACAGACACAGCTTTCTAAACACAGCCTTCTAAACACAGCTACAGACAGCTTTCTAAACACAGCCTTCTAAACACAGCTACAGACACAGCCTTCTCAACACAGCTACAGACACAGCTTTCTAAACACAGCCTCCTAAACACAGCTACAGACACAGCCTCCTAAACACAGCTACAGACACAGCTTTCTAAACACAGCCTTCTAAACACGGCTACAGACACAGCTTTCTAAACACAGCCTTCTAAACACGGCTACAGACACAGCCTCCTAAACACAGCTACAGACACAGCTTTCTAAACACAGCCTTCTAAACACGGCTACAGACACAGCTTTCTAAACACAGCCTTCTAAACACAGCTACAGACACAGCCTTCTAAACACAGCTACAGACACAGCCTCCTAAACACAGCCTCCTAGAGGAGCCTCAGACAGACAGAGCTCCAGTCCTGTAGACACAGCCTCCTGTCTCGGTATCTCAACTCTAACCTGATTTGGAACCCTGTCCACCCCCCCCCCCCCCCCCACCAGCACGCCTAGACCCAGCCTCAGAACCAGCCACCTCCCCCCTCTCCTCTCTTCTCCTCCAGTCATGTGTGAAGAACATTGTTCTATTAATAGATCCTCCTCCTCGGCATGGGGGGATTCTTGTTAGGGTTCTCTGTCTCCGGCAGTCTCAGAAGTGATCCTCACAACTCAATTGGTTGCAGGCCACAGCCCTGCCTGCTGTTCTCTCTGCACACCGCTGGTCATCCTCTGGTCATCCTCTTGTCCTGCCTGATCTAGCGGACGAGGGTGATGCTACCTCGCCGTTTGTAACCAGCTTACCGGAGCGCGTACGGGGGGCGGCGGCACGAATGGCCGACGACTAAAACGTCATCTGTGGTCAGTGTGAAGGGCGCTCCTTCCTAACAGCGGTGAATGTTTTGATTTGATTCTCTTTGTTCGGAGGACATCGTTTCCGGTAAGGCGCGTCCTTCGCCCCGTCGGAGGCGTGGGCAGCGGCTCTGATCGGTAGCGACGGTGTCCGGCGCCGTTCTCGCGGCGATTTCCGGCCTGCCGGCGGCGGAGACCGTCGGCGCGAACGGAGCCCGTCGACTTTAGATGGCGTTACTCCAGAACAGCGTGCCTCGTCTCGTCCGCGCTGACCGCGCCGCGTTCAGACGCCGGCGTTGCTGTCATGGCGACTCGTGACCCAAGCCCGAGAGCCCCGCCCCTCCGGCAAGGCAGCCCTTGGTCCGGTTGTCATGGCGATTGAGCGTGAGAGAGCCCGGCGCTGTCACTGATATTTGGGTTGAAGACTGGCCATGGCCTTGAGGGTGTGTGTGTGTGTGTGTGTGTGTGTGTGTGTGTGTGCGCGCGCCCCCCCCCCCCCCCGTCTCCACCTCTCCAGCACCATTACCCGGGCTGACCTCTCTCCTCCAGTCACGTAATGTCTAACAGATCCTCCTGAGGTGTGAAGGGTGAGGGTTGTTATCCAGCCCGGTGTCGCGTTGCACGTCAGCACTATGGCTGCCGTGTAGGCGTGTTCTCTCCTGACCTGCTAGCCATCCGATACTACACACAACATACGTATCATATGAATTCTAATTGCTCCCTTCTCTCTTTCTCTCCCTCTCTCTTTCCCTTTCTCCGCCAGTGTGAACGGTCGTCATGACAACAGAGGTGGGATCCGAGACCGAGGTGAAGAAGGAGCCGGAGAAGGAGGAGAAAGGGGAGGAAGAGCCGGCGCCCGACCAAGCGCCCGTCGGCGACGCCACCGACGGCCCCGCCCCTGCCCAGGAGGGGGAGGAGGAGAGCCGGGAGGAGGCGGCGGAGAGCGCCGAGGGGGAGGAGCCCGTAGCGGCGACGCCGGAGAAGAAGGAGAAGGGCATTTCTCGCTTCCTGCCCCCGTGGCTTAAGAAGCAGAGGTCCCAGAGTCAGGTGGGGCCCAAGGACGCCGCCGCGCCCAAGGAGGCGGATCCCGCAGAGGAGGGGGGCGTGGCCACAGTGAAGGAGGAGGAGGGGCAGAAGGCGGAGCCGGCGGAAGAGGCGGGACAAACGTCGCCCCCGGCCCAACCACAGGAGGAGAGCCAGGAAGTGGCAGGAGGGAAAGAGGAAGTGAAAGGGGAAGAAGTAGAGAAGGAGGAGAACCACTCGACAGGCAGCGCCGACACTCAGGTACCCGAGCCTCTAAGCACAGTCCACACACATGCACATATGCTTTCTACCTTTAATGATGAGGACATGATCATCTTAATTCCATTAAATTTTACATTTTATTTCACAGATCATAAATGTTTCTGCTGCCAACATGCTGTATTTCAATCCGTAGTCAAACGGATACGGAATTGGGCGTTGGGAGAAAAGACATCAATTTGGCATGAGGTCATCAGCGTTTTGTTGTGGACGACCTGTCCCAGTTGTCCTCGCTGGCTCGTTTCCTCCACTTGTCTCTTCCCCATTAGTTCTCATAGGGAGGGAGGAGGAAGTAGAGACGCAGAACAGCCAGTGATTGGTGTTTTTATACTGTCAGACGATGACAACACCATTTACACAAGCTCCCTCTTTAAGATAGTCGTCACACCTGACCGCCTGGTGACATGACCTGATTCCAGCCTATCACACAGGTCCTCCCTGAGGAAGGGTTCCAGATCTCTGTCTCCAGTATAAATGTGGCAAGGTTAGCAGCTAGCTTTCAGTCTGGAACTGGGCCTGGTATGGCTAGCACTGGCAGCTAGCTAACAGTCTGGGACTGGGCCTAGTATGGTTAGCACTGGAAGCTAGCTAACAGTCTGGGACTGGGCCTAGTGTGGTTAGCAGCTAGCTAACAGTCTGGGACTGGGTCTGGTAAGGTTAGCAGCTAGCTCTCATTCTGAAACTGGGCCTGGTAAGGTTAGCAGCTAGCTAACGGACTAGGACTGGCAAGATTAGCAGCTAGCTAACAGTCTGGGACTGGGCCTGGCAAGGATAGCAGATAGCTAACAGTCTGGGCCTGGTAAGGTAGCAGATAGCTAGGCTCACGAGTCAGTCACTGAACGCAGCGCTCAACTTCCTCCAGATTTTGTGCTTAAAGTGGGTGGAAACAATTTGAGAGACTGAAAAAAAACACAACGCATTGCAGAACCAAACCAAAGTCTCTAGGTCTCTTTCCTAATGGGGTGGTGACGCATTTTGATTTTGATGTTTTGATTCTCCAGTTTGTTTGTGGTACGGTGGGTCCTTCACCCTGTTGGAGATGTTGGCAGTGGCTCTGATTGGTCGCACAGACGAGAGTTCAGTAACGTGGCGGCTGTTTGTGTTACAGTAGAACAGTCTGCTATCTGTTCAGCACTCTCTCCCAGCACACACACACACACACACACACACACACAGTGAATAACAGCTGTATTGATCCGTGAGCTCCAGCAGCAGTAGATGGGTCCTGTGAGGTTGTGGTCTTGGCCCTCATCAGGCGCCCCCCCCCCCCCTCCCCTCCCCGCCCTATGACATCATCACCGCCTGACAGCCGGGCGATGGAAACTCTTACAGCAGGGTGCGGAGAACGTTCTGTGATAGAACTCTCAGATGGTTCTACTCACTGACACACACACAGGCCGAGGGAGGGTGTGTCGCTGTTGAACAGCGTTCTGGTCCATGGTGGAGATACTCCTCAACACCACTTGGTCACTAGATGGTTTCTGCGGATTCTGTGTGCTTCTGAGTGTTTACGGTCTCTCTCACCAATTGCGTGTGTGTGTGTGTGTGCCTCTGTGTGTGTGTGTGTGGCGTGCAGCCCGTCAAGGAGGAAGAGAAAGAGGAGGAGTGCGTAGAAAAGCCAGCGGAGGAGCAGAAGGCGGACGAGCCGAGCCCCAAGCCGGAGGGTCACTCCATCCTGAGGTCTCCGCTGAAGCTCACCAAGAAGATGAAGATGGTGGTGTGTCATGTGACCATGCTGGACGGAACGCAGTTCACCTGCGAGGTTGAGGTGAGTGGAACCCTCGAGGAACCCCGCGTGAGAGGAGAACCCTGGGAATAGAACTACTAGATCTGGTAGACGCCCAAGGAGCGTTCCCAATTCTGCCTACAATAGTGTTTTATTCCGTCCCAGCAGAAGGAGTTGAGGAGAACATCTCTCAACTAGAACGCTGAGAGATGGTTCTCAAGCGTTTTTGAATCGTTGCCTGACCAGTAGAAATACTCCATTTCTGACTGATATCCCTAGTGTTGATCCTACCAGAGCAGGGATACAGCTACTAGACAAACACTCCCACAGGTCAAAGGTCATTAATATGATTTTATGATAAAGTGTGCTTTACGTTAATCTCAGAGAGACTGCTGCCTGCAGATCAGCGATGTGATGTTGTTGAGCTCCGGCAGTCTGTTTTTCAGAGTGGTTGTGTCAGATTGATGGTGGGTGTTGCTGTGTTGGAGCCTGAGGTTTGCGCATGTGTGTGTTTGTGTGTGTGTGTTAGGGCCGTCAAAAAAAAAATTGAAGTTCGGAAAAAAAATGGAATATCTTTTTTTAAAAGAAGTTCGAACCTAAATTTGAGAGATCGCATATTGTAATATTAATAAATAATATTATTTATCGCTGTCCCTTGCAGGTTATTGAATAAGTAGGCTAAACATTTATAGGCTACAATTTATTTACGGGCAATAATCCAATAATCCAGACCCAGCACCCTATCGAAAGATGAAAGTTAACACCTCAGCGAGGGGTAACAGTGTTCACAGTACAATATTACAGTCAAGGGTTATTTTATTAGGCTATTATATTCATGAAGAATCTTAAAAAAAAAACAACATTTGAATATCGTTCGAACTCTACTAAATTAATTCGAATATATTCGAACTCAATTTCATGGCACTTTTGACAGCCCTAGTGTGTGTGTGCGTGTGTGTGTGTGTGTAGGGAATTATTGTGGATGTGGATGAGGAACCACTGGCAGTTATTGTCTTGTTCTGATGAAAACAGCTCTGTCGACACACACACACACACACACAGACATGCTGTCGATATTGGAGATAATGTTATTGTTGTATGTTATTAGGATAATGTTGTTTTGTACAGGAAGAGGAGATACAAGGGAGTGGCCTATGTGTGTTTCTGTGTAGTGTTTGTGTGTGTGTGTGTGTGTCTGTAGGATGTGTGCCGTGTGTGTTTAGTGTGTCTGCAGGGTGTGTTGCCGACGCGTGCTTATATTTTTTCAGGTTGTGTGTGTGTGTTTTGTGTGTGTGTGTGTGTGTGTTGGACAGATGAGGAGTGTCTGTTATTGTTTCCTCCCTGGGGGGGGCTATATTTAGCACCACTGGTGATTTCAACAGGACATCCACCTGTAAACAATCGGGGGGGGTTAGGCACAACTAGGACACGCTCGCATTCCACACACACATACAAAAAAACACACACATACACACACACACACACACACACAGTGTGCTGTCAGGCCAGAGTGGTAGTGCATTGAAGGTCTAAAGTGTTAGCAACACAAGCTTACCGTTGGATCAACTCAACGTCGCCGGGGCCACAGAGCTGGCTCACCTGTTAAAACCAGGTCAGTTTCCACGGCAACACGTCCGGGACAGGTGAACTCGGAGCTTAACCCTGCCAGCCCAAATGAAGCGTCTGAGTCACGCGTTGACGACCAGCGAAATCAGATTCCCTCCCTCGGCAAAGATTCCGTGGGTGGGGAGAAGACTGATATTTATTTAATTAGTCAATTAAGTGCGTGTTGACAAATGGTAGAGCAAGAATACCTAGAGTATCACAGAATGAGTTGAAAACACGCCCAGTGAAACTTAGACGCACTTGGGAGCTTTTGTATGCACTTCAAATGCCTTTATGAAAACCTCTCTCGGTACAATAACACGCTCGCGGTCTTTCTCGTTATTAATACGCAGGACTGCGTGCCAGAACTACGAGCACGACCTCATCGCTTGGGCTCTGGCAGCATCCGAGCGGCCGCGCTGCTTTTAGCGGCTGTAATGCGTTTAACTTCGCCCGTCGGCGCCCGTATCGGGCCGCTGATCCGCCTTCCTGCCGCGCGGCTCGGGAGATCGCTGGTCGATACGGGCCGGGTTCTATCAGGACGCGCACTCAGCTGGAGTGGCCAAACCTGATTTGGAGTCGGGCCGGAGTGGGGGGGCGGGGGTGGGTGGGGTGTTTTGGATCACAGATCTGCCTTGGGGTAGCCGCAGCTGGGATGTGGACCTAACTCAAGCAGGCTAACTTGATCTAAGACTATCTAGATCAAGCCTGCTTTTGTGGTGCGCTACGCACCCCTCAGGTCTATAATATGCTGAGGGATCGGCTAGGGATCGTCTTATTCCAGAAGCCACCGCAGTTTATTAAAGTGGTTTAATTAGGACATGGAGCGATGCGCTGCTTAGGGTCATGCAATCTCCTCCTCTCTTCTCCTCCCCTCTCTCCTCCTCTACTCCCTCTCCTAACTCAGTTTATTATCATTACCATACTAATGGACTGTGGCATGATGGGAAATTGATACACTGTGTGCCTGCACAGTATGGTTCCCCAAGGCGACGTAACGAGCCAATCGGGAGCCTTGTCGGGTCCAGCTGAGGTGACGGTGAGTCATGTGATGAGTACAGCAGGAACACAGAGCTGACAAGGTGTGAGTGTGTTTAACACCATCTGACTGAGCTGAACACACCACCCCTCCTCAGTGGCAGATTAGACCTGCAGCATCTGCTATCTTCTGCTCTACTCGACTCTCCTAGGTTCTGCTCTACTCGGTTCTGCTCCACTCGGTTCTTCTCTCCTCGGTTCTGCTCTCCTCGGTTCTGCTCTCCTCGGTTCTGCTCTACTCGGTTCTGCTCTCCTCAGTTCTCCTCTACTCGGTTCTGCTCTCCTCAGTTCTCCTCTCCTCGGTTCTGCTCTCCTCGGTTCTGCTCTCCTCGGTTCTGCTCTACTCGGTTCTGCTCTACTCGGTTCTCCTCTCCTCGGTTCTGCTCTACTCGGTTCTGCTCTACTCGGTTCTGCTCCACTCGGTTCTGCTCTACTCGGTTCTGCTCTGTCTCTACTCTACAGCCCAGCTCTGTTTGAACAGGCCCGGCTTTGTTCTCCTCAGAAGAGCTGAGACCTCACTAGTGGCCATTGTTGGGGTGTATTCATCCAGAAGACACTGGCATATTTATAACCACATGTAATGTCCTCTGCCTCTCTCTCTCTCTCTCTCTCTCTCTCTCTCTCTCTCTCTCTCTCTCCACATCCCTCACTCTCTTCTCGCATCCCTCTCTCTCACTCTCTTTCCCTCAATCCATCTACCTCGCTCTCTCTCTTTCTCTCTCTCTCTCTCTCTCTCTCTCCATCCCTCTCTCTCTGGTCCATGGGAGTGTTTGGTAATTCCAGAAATGAAATATCAATTCAGACCAGGTCCACCCTAACCTCCCCTCTCCCAAACCTCCCCTCTCCCAACCCCCAGAACCCTTGCCAGACCCCTGCCCCCCTCCACCCGCCCCAGAGAGCTGAACGATCACACATCTGAAACGACAACTAGGTCCAGCTCTGATCAGACTAAACATCTGTACTGCAGTCAACCAGCCAGCCAACCAGCCAGCCAAATAGTCAGTCAGTCAACCAACCAGCCAGTCAGTTGGTCAACCAGCCAGTCAACCAGCCAGCCAACCAGCCAGCCAACTAGTCAGTCAGTCAACCAACCAGCCAGTCAGTTGGTCAACCAGCCGGTCAACCAGCCAGTCAGTTGGTCAACCAGCCAGTCAACCAGCCAGTCAACCAGCCAGCCAACTAGTCAGTCAGTCAACCAACCAGCCAGTCAGTTGGTCAACCAGCCGGTCAACCAGCCAGTCAGTTGGTCAACCAGCCAGTCAACCAGCCAGCCAACTAGTCAGTCAGTCAACCAACCAGCCAACTAGTCAGTCAGTCAACCAACCAGCCAGTCAACCAGCCAGCCAACTAGTCAAGTCAGTCAGTCAACCAACCAGCCAGTCAGTTGGTCAACCAGTCAGCCAACCAGCCAGTCAACCAGCCAGTCAGTTGGTCAATCAGTCAGTCATTCAACTGGATGACAGTTCGACCTTGTATGGCAGGTCTAGGAAGTGTGTGTGCGTGCGTGTGTGTGTTCACTCCGAGATCCGGCGCTGAATTCATATCCGTCCAGTCCAGTGAGCTTCAGAGCGGTCTCACAAGCGTGATTGATTGACCATAACCACCACCGCGCTGTTTCTCTCGGCTGTGCTCCTCCCTTGTTTTCCAGAGAGAGAGAGAGAGAGAGAGAGAGAGAGAGAGAGAGGGGGGGGGGAGCAGGGGGACAGTGCTTCTACAGTAAGTAGGACAGAAAGACGTCCCCTCTTCCAGCCTTTCTTTCAGCCCTCTCTGCATCCATCCCTCCATCCCTCCATCCCTCCCTCCCTCCCTCCAGGGACCAGCCCTTCCCACCTCCTCCGTCCTCCCCTCACTCTTGTTGCTAAACTCTGCCCAGACCTTCAGGAATGTTCCCTACTACGCACGCACACACACACACACCGTGACTATGTTGACGTGGCCGCGCGCACCGCGGGCTGCATAATTCATCACTCTCTAAACGCGTTACCCTGGCAACGCCCCCCCCCCCCCTCCTCCTCCTCCCATCATCCATAAATCATCGGCGTCTTTAACCGCGTCCCAGGAAGAGCTCCGTTTAACACACCTGGCGGGGCGGGTCCCAGCGGACGTCCAGACCTGTGCGTGTGCGTGTGTGTGTGTGCGTGTGTGTGTGCGCGCGCGTGTGTGTGTGTCCTCCTGGACCCCCATGGTGGTGCCCGACGGCCCGGCCGGGCGGCCTGCAGACGCTGACCCGCCCGACCGGAACCCCCGGTGTCGGGATCGACCGATTGGCCCAAAACGGCGGCTAGCTCGGGTGACCTAGATACCCTGAGCGGCAGTCTGAAACCTCCCTAAACGCCCCCCCGACTGTCCTAGTGCACCCCGTTTCAGGTCAGCCAGCTGTGTGTGTGTGTGTGTGTGTGTGTGTGTGTGTGTGTGTGCCCATCTCGGCCTAGCCTGGTCCCTAGCTGCCCTCTGTTAGCATGCTAATGCCGCTGCTAACGACCGGCGCTGGGCTGCGTGGACCAGTGGAAGAATCCTAATGAGGCAAACAGGCTAGCGTAGCGCCTAGCGGTAGCCGCTACCGGCTAGCCGGACCCCACCTGTCTCTGCCGGGGGTCCTGGGGGGGGGGGGGGACTCCTTCAGACAGTGACTGACCTCACTCCATCGTTACCAGTCAGGCAGAAAGTGCTGCTGCTGCTGTGTGTGTGTGTGTGTGTGTCTCTGACTCAGAGTAACATTGTGTGTCCAGTCAGACAGAGACAGTCTAGCAAGCATAACGGCTCCCAGTGTGCTGGTGATAACTGCATACCTTAGATGTTTACTACTGTCCAAGGGCACCGAGAAAAATACACTCTTTCTTTCTGGCCGTCTCCTCCTCCCATCCCCTCCTCCCTCGGTCTCTCTCCCCGCCCGAGGCTCTCCCCTCCTCTAACTCTGCCCCCCCCCCCCAACCTCCTCTCTCTCTCTCTCTCTCTCTCTCTCTCTCTCTCTCTCTCTCTCTCTCTCTCTCTCTCCCTCCCCCTGTCTCTCTCCTCTGTCTGTAGTGTAAGGTCATGTTCATAGTTGTGTGTGGAGGTTTAATGACCCAGACTGGACCAGAGAAGGGATTGTGTGTACGAGGAGGTAGGGGTCAGGTCAGACCAGCCCTCCTCTTTTGTCCCGGCGGCCATTCAGCCAAAATACCAGCCGGGTTCCAGTCCGGGCCGCGGACTCTGGGCCCGCAGATCCACAGGGATTTTGTTCCGATTGTCCTTTAATACCGGGCTGGGGCGGTCCTGCTGCCCCCTCCCCCCCCTTGACACAGCCCTGGGACCTGGGCATGCCAGCCTGGCATGAGTGTGTGTGAGTCTGAGTGTGTGTGTGTGTGTCCACTCCTCTAATGCCAGCTCACACCTCGGCCATGCCCTGTAGGTATGCATTCTCTACAGTTTTCTAGAGCTGTTGGCCTGACACACACACACACCTGTTTTGTGCCAGGAGTGTGTGTGTGTGTGTGCATGTGTGTGTCCTGTTGTTTGCCAGGAGTGTGTGCCATGCCAGTCAACCTCGTGCCAATGAGCTGAGACAGAACACCTTTGTAACCTGACATCCTAAACACACACTACACTACACACACACACACACACACACACACACACACACACCGGACGAATAAACCTAATATCCTTTAGTTCAGTTGACTCTACGTAATGTTGGGGCGTTGTCTGCTGAAAGAACACCAACTAGTAAACAAAGTGTGTTTGTGTGCGCGAGTAATGAAAGACTAGTTTAAACGCACAGGAACAGGAAGCTGGACGCTGGACGGAGGACGTGTCCCTCCAGAAACGTTAGTCCGTAATGGCAACTGGGATTGATGATGATGACTCGTAGCTTTCTTCCTCCCTCTCTCTCGCTCTCTCTTTCTCCTCTGTCTCTCTTTACATTTTCTTCTCTCTCTCCCTCTCTCCGCCAATGGAGATCATTAAACTCCAATAACAGCATGTGTGACGGATGATGGGTGTCAAAACATTCTCTCTCTCTCTCCCTCTCTCCCTCCTTCTCTCTCCCTCTCTCACTCTCTCTCCTTCTCCCTCCCTCTCTCTCGCTCTCTCTCTCTCTCTCCCTCTCTCTCTCTCTCTCTCTCTCTCTCTCTCTCTCTCTCCCCCCCCCCCCCCTCTCTTCGTCTGTCTGTAGAAGCGAGCGAAGGGGCAGTACCTGTTGTTCAAGGCGTGCGAGCAGCTCAACCTGCTGGAGAAGGACTACTTCGGCCTGACCTACAGAGACAACGCGGACAAGATGGTACGGAGGGGCACGGCACGCCCCACCTCGGCTCTTCTGCTGGAAGGAGGGGAGGGGGGCGGGTTGGGGGGGGGGGGGGTCTAGAAGGGGGAATCTGTGAGGGAGAGGGCTGTGGAATCGGGACTCGCGATGACCATAATCCCGAAGTAGCTCTGGCTCCTCTGAGGTCATGTCATGCCACAGTCCCCTCCCCTCTGTGGCCGAGAGAGAGAGAGAGAGAGGGGGGGAGGGGGGGGGTCCCCCGCAGTGGCCTGAGTGTAGAACGAGGTTGACACGCTGACCAGTCTGACCGACACACACAGTCTGCTGTTTACAGCGCCTGACTGGAGTAAACTACGCACGCAGAGTATACAAGATCTCTCGCTCGGTCCCTCAACACCCATCTGTCTCCCTCTCTCTCCCCCTCCCCATATCTCTCTATCTCTTTTCCCATCTCTCTCTCTCTCTCTCTCTCTCCCCACACGATTATTTACAGTTCATTTTTACATAATCAAACCTCCAACTGTGTTTGTCTTCAAGGCCTTGCCAATAGCCATGGTTACTCAACAGGGGGAAATATAAAATCTCTTTCCAAGTGTGTGTGTGTGTGTGTGTGTGTGTGTGTGTCTGTGTTTTGCATACCTGCTAGAAGAACAGTCAATAATCTTTGTGTTGTTTTTCCCTACAGTGCTGGATTGACCCGACCAAGGAGATCAAACGCCAGATCCGCAGTAAGTTGTGCGTCCGACCACCGCAGAACACACGCATCACATCACACCACCCCGCATACCACGCCAACGAGGGCCCCCGCCGCCGCCACAAACCCACCAATCCCTCGCCCCGCTGCCATCGGTCCAACCGCCGCCGCGTCGTCTGTGATTGGCCCGCGGCTTCTCCCTCCGGCGCGGTTGGAAGCCCCGTCGCCTGTTGACGCTCGGACCATCTGGAGGAAATGGGCCGGCTCATCTGGGGGCTGAGCAGGGGCTGTGTGTGTGTGTGTGTGTGTGGGGGGGGGGGGGGGGGGGGTAGCTGGGGACTGGGCTTGGGCTGTGATCGTACTGAGACTTGGGGTGGAGGGTGGGGGTGGGGTGGGTGTAGTTGGGACTGGGTTTGGGCTGTTGATCAAGCTAGGGGGTTAATAGTGTTGGGAGGGGGCTTGGTAGTGTGTAGATGGTGTGTAGTAGTACTGCATATGATGTGTGTGTTTGGGGGGTGGGCGGGCTGCTGTGTTTATCTGAGGGAGAGCTCTCTAGTCCCACAGCACTTAACGCTGACAGCGGTACGGGCCAGACACACACACACACACACACGCTGCAGTGGAAAGCGCTCAGTTGCCATGGGGATGAGCGTGAGTATAGGATAGGTACTTTACGGTGTGCGTGACCTGGGATGTGTGAAGAGCAGGGAGAGAGAAGACTCACTCTCTGTGTGTGTGTGTGTGTGTGTGTGTGTGCGTGCGTGAGAGAACATCTAACAGAGCAGACAGAGCGATGCACTCTCTCTGTGTGTGTGCATAGCAAACAACAGTTGACACACACACACACACCCATAGGAGCGGTCCTAGGTCCCCGTTTGTCCTCTGCTCTGTGACGGAGAGAGGGAGAAGCAGACAGGTGGAGACACCAGGAGATACGTGCCAGCTCCAGTAGAGAGATACCAGTAGAGAGATCTGAGACAGTGGCTGGATTCAGAGGATCTTTCAACCCAATGTCCCTACAAGAATAGTTAAACAAGATAATGGTGACTTGTGGGGATATTTGGAAGGTCCTCACGAGTTTAGGGTTAATTTTAGGGTCAAGGGTCAGGTTAGGTTTAGTTTTGGGGGGGAGGGGGAGTAGGGGTAGGGGTAAAAAGTTATGGTTAGTGTTTACGGCTAGGGTTAGGTTAGGTCCACCACGAGTATAGCAAAACAGCTGTGTGTGTGTGTGTGTGTGTGTGTGTGTGTGTGTGGGTGTGTGCGTTGGCTGGGTTTTCTACCACATCTGCTGTGAATCTATCGTCATCAGCCTAATGATCTGAGCCAGGTGTAAGGCTGTGTTGTTGATGGCGGAGGCTGGGCTTGAGGCCGAGGCTGCAGATTGGATCGAAGCAGGATTGCTTGGATCCACGCTGGGGCTGAAGTTCAGATCCAGCTTGGTTTGGATCCACGCTTGGGCTGGAGCTTTGTTAAGGTTCAGGGCGGTTTGGAGCTCTGAGGCTGGATTTTGGATTGAGCCGGGCGAGGGGCCTGAGGCTCAGATCTCTTTCCCTTTCATTCTGTGCACACACGTGTGTGTGTGCGTGTGTGTGTGTCCTCGGGGACAGACAGTCTTGGAGAGGCTTGGAGGAAATGGTCCAGCTGTGATGTCATCTCTGGGATGGAATTTTCCAAATAGTGCGCAACTATGGACCCCGTAACAGACATGTGTGGGTGGAGGGAGAGGGGGAGGAGGGACAGCCGAGCGATGATGGAGAGAGGAGAAAAGAGGAAGGGACGGAGAGAGAGAGGAATGTGGAGGATTTTTATTGGTTTCTCCGTCTGAGTCGTGCGATTGTTATCC
The DNA here is from genome assembly GCF_949987555.1 of Borostomias antarcticus. Classification (NCBI taxonomy): domain Eukaryota; kingdom Metazoa; phylum Chordata; class Actinopteri; order Stomiiformes; family Stomiidae; genus Borostomias; species Borostomias antarcticus. The sequence continues at coordinate 12,734,923 of NC_140252.1, forward strand.
CATATGCCACAGGACAATAGCCTCGGTGAAGTAGGCTGCTAATGGTATAGTAGGCTGGTGATGGTATAGTAGGCTGGTAATGGTATAGTAGGCTGGTGATGGTATAGTAGGCTGGTAATGGTATAGTAGGCTGGTAGTGGTATAGTAGGCTGGTAATGGTATAGTAGGCTGGTAATGGTATAGTAGGCTGGTAATGGCATAGTAGGCTGTTAATGGTATAGTAGGCTGGTGATGGTATAGTAGGCTGGTAATGGTATAGTAGGCTGATAATGGTATAGTAGACTGGTAATGGTATAGTAGGCTGGTGATGGTATAGTAGGCTGGTAATGGTATAGTAGACTGGTAATGGTATAGTAGGCTGGTGATGGTATAGTAGGCTGGTGATGGTATAGTAGACTGGTAATGGTATAGTAAGCTGGTGATGGTATACTAGGCTGGTAATGGTATAGTAGGCTGGTAATGGTATAGTAGGCTGGTAATGGTATAGTAGGCTGGTAATGGTATAGTAGGCTGGTGATGGTATAGTAGGCTGGTAATGGTATAGTAGGCTGATAATGGTATAGTAGACTGGTAATGGTATAGTAGGCTGGTAATGGTATAGTAGGCTGTTAATGGTATAGTAGGCTGTTAATGGTATAGTAGGCTGGTGATGGTATAGTAGGCTGGTGATGGTATAGTAGGCTGATAATGGTATAGTAGGCTGGTAATGGTATAGTAGGCTGATAATGGTATAGTAGGCTGGTAATGGTATAGTAGGCTGGTGATGGTATAGTAGGCTGGTGATGGTATAGTAGGCTGGTGATGGTATAGTAGGCTGATAATGGTATAGTAGGCTGATAATGGTATAGTAGGCTGGTAATGGTATAGTAGGCTGGTAATGGTATAGTAGGCTGATAATGGTATAGTAGGCTGGTAATGGTATAGTAGGCTGGTGATGGTATAGTAGGCTGGTAATGGTATAGTAGGCTGGTAATGGTATAGTAGGCTGGTAATGGTATAGTAGGCTGATAATGGTATAGTAGGCTGGTGATGGTATAGTAGGCTGGTAATGGTATAGTAGGCTGGTGATGGTAAAGTAGGCTGGTGATGGTATAGTAGGCTGGTGATGGTATAGTAGGCTGGTAATGGTATAGTAGGCTGGTAATGGTATAGTAGGCTGGTAATGGTATAGTAGGCTGGTAATGGTATAGTAGGCTGGTAATGGTATAGTAGGCTGGTAATGGTATAGTAGGCTGGTGATGGTATAGTAGGCTGGTGATGGTATAGTTGGCTGGTAATGGTATAGTAGGCTGGTGATGGTATAGTAGGCTGGTGATGGTATAGTAGGCTGGTGATGGTATAGTAGGCTGGTGATGGTATAGTAGGCTGGTGATGGTATAGTAGGCTGGTGATGGTATAGTTGGCTGGTAATGGTATAGTAGGCTGGTATTGTTAGTGTGTGTTCTTGGGGTTCAGGGCCAGTAAAGATGTCCAGGCATCCACTGTACGGGGCTCCGGTGAGAAGGCATACAGGAAGCCAGAGACTGTTTATATAATAACTGCTCAGTGTACAGGAGGCGGGGGGGTCCGCTCTTAACAGGTTGTGAACTCAGAACCCACCGTGATTTCAGTGGGCCGGAGTCCTTCAGCCAGCGTAACAAAACCTTTGCCAAATCCAGTCGTAAGAACGGCGAAAACGTATTTTCCTCCGAGAAACTCACAGAGGAAACACCCATTTCTAGTACCCTGTATTAATGATTATAATCTGAGAAAGTTTTTGTCCCACAATCACAATGAAAAGGCGGGACTGTAAGGATGTGCGTTCATTGGCTCATGTGGCGCTGACCTGGTGATCAGTATCTTTTGAGAAGAATTCAAGTGGTCAGATCCTGATCTGTACATGGCCAGACGTGAGCACGCTGTGATTTTTTTCATACTGACCTTTTGAATATCTTCTAAGTTAAGTGTGTAGTCTGTGGCACCACTGTGTGATGAATATCTGTTCCTGATGACCCGGGCCTGATGCTAATAAAGGGCTGATTCAATCTGCAGGCGAGCTCCGGGAGCCTTCCTCTCTACAAGTCCTCAATATCAAGTTTCAACTTTCATCCTATCAGTATCCCATGGCAACAGGCAGTGCCGCTGCATGCAAGGACTGTCCCAAGAACGCGAACACACACACACACACACACACACACACACACTTAAGCGAGAGTGTTTATCTGAGCTCATCTCTCCCAGAACCCCGCGGTACAGTTCAGTTAAGCCTGTTACATCAGAAAACCCAGGAGGTCAGCTGGACCGTCGTTATATAACCTTCTGGCCACGCCCCCTTCCCCCAGCCCCCGATGACTAGGGACGGTCATCATCCTCCTCCTCATCCTCGCTCTCCGAGAGCGTTTAATCAGCCCTAGAGATCACATCATCTGGCCTCCCAACTGACGTTGCTAGGTTACAGCCAGGCCTAGTAGGGATGGAACCTGTGTGTGTGTGTGTGTGTGTGTGTGTGTGTGTGTGTGTGTGTGTGTGTGTGTGTGTGTGTGTGTGTGTGTGTGTGTGTGTGTGTGTGTGTGTGTGTGTGTGTGTGTGTGTGTGTGTGTGTGTGTGTGTGTGTGTGTGTGTGTGTGTGTGTGTGTGTGTGTGTGTGTGTGAGACATCTCCCATGAGTACACAGCCATAAGATGCTTATCATGATAAGAGAGAGGGAGAGAGATTTATTCCTGCATCTGAGGATGTTAAAACCAGTTGATCGGGTTTAATTTGAGGACATTCCATGTGTCTAGTGGATTAATGATATAGCATTACTGGATAGAGAGGTGATTGTTCTGTTTGTGTGTGTGTGCATGTCTGTCTGTCTGTCAGTCAGTCTGTCTGTCTGTCTGTGTCTTGTGTCTTGTGTCTTGTGTCTTGTGTCTTGTGTCTTGTGTGTGTGTGTGTGTGTGTGTCTGTCAGTCTGTCTGTGTGTCTTGTGTGTCTTGTGTGTCGTGTGTGTGTGTGTGTGTGTGTGTGTCTGTGTGTGTGTGTGTGTGTGTGCATGCTTCCGCTACATAGCTGGAACAATCCAAGCGCTTCACAGGTCCTAACAGAGCAGAGCAGAGTTCAAAGCTGCTCCTCATGACTCCTGGCGGCATGATTACGACCAGATGTTACACACACATTCTCTCTCTCTCTCTCTCCCTCCCTCTCCCTCTCTCTCTCTCTCTCTCTCTCTCTCTCTCACCCTTTCTCTCAATTGAGTTCAAAGGGCTTTATTGGAATGGTAAACATGTCTGTCTCTCGTTTTATTTATTCACCCTTTATTCACCCTCCTCTTCACGGTTTCTCTCCCCCTGTGTTCCCACTCTCCACACACACACACACACACACACTGACACACACACACACACACACACACACACACACACATCCAGAGTGTGCTCTGGAGCCAGAGTGAACAGTATGTGTTCTCAGTCTCACTGTCCCAGATCTGACAATAAATAAAATAAAAGTATTGCTTCCTCTATACACACACGCGCTTATACAGGTTATAATGTGTTCTGTCTGACATGTTTATGGATCTTTTGACAGGTTTATGTTTAGTTTTTTTTCTTTATCTCTCTTTCTCTGTCTCTCTCTCTCTCTCTCTCTCTCTCTCTCTCTCTCTCTCAGGTAACAACTGGCAGTTTTCTTTCAATGTCAAGTTCTACCCTCCAGATCCCTCTCAGCTGACCGAGGATATAACTAGGTACTGCGCGCGCACACACACACACACACACACACACACACACACACACACACACAGCATCACCTGCTTCTGGACAGTCCTGATTGATCATCTGACCATTAGACTTTATTCAGTAGCAGTAAAGCCCTGACCTCTGTGCAGGAAGGGCCTCCCAGGTGACCTCCTGATTGTTAATGTTCAACCTTAACACAGTCTGACTGCAGTATGACGGACGGCACGCACATAGCAGGCTACTGATTTACACCAGTCTTGGCTGCTTCTCTCACTCTCTCTCACTCTCACTCTCTCTCTCTCCCACTCTCTCTCTCTCTCTCTCTCTCTCTCTCACACTCTCTCTCTCTCTCTCTCTCACTCTCTCTCACACTCTCTCTCGCACTCTCTCTCTCACACTCTCTCTCTCACACACTCTCTCTCTCTCACTCTCTCACACACTCTCAAACTCTCTCATCTTTTTATAGCTCTTGATGTTAGAATATACTCTCATTCCACCTCATCTCTCTCTCTCTCTGTTTCTCACACACACACATACACACACTCACACACACACACACACACGCACTCCAATTATGCCATAGCCCATATAACCTTGAGCCAGCGTGGGTTTGCTGCGGCTGCACTCTGCTGCAGTTCTATGCATTAACCCCGACACAGCTCGTCAATAAGGCCAATACACACAGGAGCACACACACACACACAGGAGCACACACACACACACACACACACACACACACCGTCTCAGCTATTTCAGCTCTACGACGGTACCCGAGTTATGCACTGAAAAATTCCATCCCCCCTCCTCCCTTGCTACACACACACACACACACACACAAAATCACTCACAAACACACCACCCCCAGGTTTCTCATGCATGGTCCTGTGTACCAGAGCGGTATAGTGTGGGCGGTATGGAACCGCTGCAGGTCACGCCTCAAGGTCACGGCTGCTCACTCTCGCTAACCGCCCCCCCCCCCCCACCCCCCCGCCCCCAGATATCTGCTGTGTCTGCAGCTGCGCCAGGACATCTCCTCGGGACGCCTGCCCTGCTCCTTCGTCACCCACGCCCTCCTGGGCTCCTACTCGCTGCAGGCGGAGACGGGCGACCACGACGCCGACGAGCCCCGCCCTCAGGAGCACCTGGCCGACCTAGGCCTCGGCTCCGCCCAGGGCAAGGAGATGGAGGAGAAGGTTCTGGAGCTGCACAAGACGCACAGGTGAGGGACGCACACACACACACACACACGCTGTTCAGAGCCGGACGGAACGACTATTCTCCTCCGCCCTGGGCGTGTAACTCCCTCTGGTCTCTCGCCGTCTTTTTCTCGACTCCCTCGCCGACTTTTCCTCGTTTCACCTCCAGGGGGATGACACCGGCGCAGGCCGACGCCCAGTTCCTAGAAAACGCCAAGAAGCTGTCGATGTACGGAGTGGACCTGCACCACGCCAAGGTGACGTCATCGCCCGACAAGTAGCGCCCTGCCGGACCGGTGACATCACCGCCCCCTGTGACGCACGGCCCGTCACCGGCCCGGTTAAAACAACGCCACGGTCGGAACGAGGTCGAAACATGCTATGGTCGCGCCCGGTTAAAAGCCTCGTTAGGTCAGGTCAGATAGGGGGGGGGGGGCGTGTTAAAAGCCTTTATTGGCGTCTGCCAGTCTGCCCGCCATCATCAGCACAGTACATTGATCTGCCATTTTCCCAGTCAGACGCACACATCGACACACATGGCCGGCATCAACACACACAACAACATCAATACTCTCCCAGAAACTCAGGGGGTAAAAGGCCCTTATGGCTTTTAGAGAAGTCCGCTAACCCGGTTACCATCGACTTGACCGGGGCAGGATCCTCCCATCCCCTCTGGACGGACCCCCGCGCTGCACCTTGTCATGTGTGATCATGTCCTCATGTTCCACGGTGTTAAGATGAGGACGAGCGGGTATGAAACCCGATACGCCTGCTTCTGCACTTAAACCAAGCACTGTGGTCTGTTCCAGGTACACGTGATGGTGTGTGTGTGTGGGTGCGCACGCATTTGTGTGTGCGGGATTCATATTCTGAAATGGTGGACATCATTTAGGAAGTTTGTGCGTGTCTGCTCTAACCGTGTGTGTGTGTGTGTGTGTGTGCAGGACTCTGAGGGTGTAGACATCATGCTAGGTGTGTGTGTGTGCAGGACTCTTGAGGGTGTAGACATCATGCTAGGTGTGTGTGTGTGCAGGACTCTTGAGGGTGTAGACATCATGCTAGGTGTGTGTATGTGTGTTTGCAGGACTCTGAGGGTGTAGACATCATGCTAGGTGTGTGTGTATATGTGTGTTTGCAGGACTCTGAGGGTGTAGACATCATGCTAGGTGTGTTTGTATATGCGTTTGCAGGACTCTTGAGGGTGTAGACATCATGCTAGGTGTGTGTGTATATGTGTTTGCAGGACTCTGAGGGTGTAGACATCATGCTAGGTGTGTGTATATGTGTGTTTGCAGGACTCTGAGGGTGTAGACATCATGCTAGGTGTGTGTGCCAACGGTCTGCTGATCTACAAAGACCGCCTGAGGATCAACCGCTTCGCCTGGCCCAAGATCCTCAAGATCTCCTACAAGCGCTCCAACTTCTACATCAAGATCCGCCCTGGGGAGGTAAGACCCCGCCCCCCAACTCAGACCCCGCCCCTCTGCCTCCCAGTCTCTCAGTCTCTTAGTAGTGTTGCCAGTATACCGATACTAGAAAGGTACCACGATACCCTGCCGTCAAAAACGGTATAATACTCCATTTTATTAGTACCGGTACTTAATGAATAAGCTGTATTTCCGAGTGGCGTCGAGGCAGTGTGTTGGGGCGTTTGCGTGCGTCTCTTTCCCTGTCTGCTATTCTGTCCCTCTGGGGCAGTGTGCGTGTGTGCGCGTAGGGCTTTCCTCTCTGTCCCTCTGGGGCAGTGTGTGTGTGTAGGGCTCTCCTTCTCTCTGTCCCTTTGGGGCAGTGTGTGTGTGTGTGTGTGTGTGTGTGTGTGTGTGTGTGTGTGTGTGTGTGTGTGTGTGTGTGTGTGTGTGTGTGTGTGTGTGTGTGTGTGTGTGTGTGTGTGTGTGTGTGTGTGTGTGTGTGTGTGTGTGTGTGTGTAGGGCTCTCCTTCTCTCTGTCCCTCTGGAGCAGTGTGTGTGTGTGTAGGGCTCTCCTTCTCTCTGTCCCTCTGGGGCAGTGTGTGTGCGTGTGTGTGTAGGGCTCTCCTTCTCTCGGTCCCTCTGTTACTAAGCTGTGCGCATGCCAACCGTCAGTCCAGTTCACCAAACTACTCGCAGACCATTCGCTTATAAATTAACGTTTGGGGCGAACACAAATCTCAAGGAAAAAAAGTTGTAAAATAGTTTGCAAAGACCGTTGGCGAAGGAAAGTGAAAGGGCTGAGGGCTGCTCAGCTGGTTACTCTAGACAGTGTCGGAGTAGAATTTCCAAAAACAAAAGCGCTAGGGCTGGGTTAAAAAAATGGATTAACATATTCTGAATCGATTCTGAATCAAATGATTCAGAATCAATTCATGAATCCCAAAATCGATCTTTTATTTAATGAATGAATGAATAAATGAAGGAATGAATAGTTCATTAATTCATTCAATGATTCATTTATTCATTTTTGGAAATCAGTATCGATACCCAGCCCTAGTATTGATGTGTTGCATAAATTGGCAGTCATGTAATTAAGGTTACAGCTATAAAATAAAAAAAACGAATCGATATCGAATCGAATTGAATCGTGATAATCGATTCTGAACCTTGTGAATCGGAATCGAATCGATTCTTGAAATTCAAATCGATACCCAGCCCTAAAAAGCGCCTATTTGGCAATATTTTGGATTTAAACCCAATGCTAATAGCTGGTGAATCTCATAACATCAATGAGTCAATCTGTAAACTCTGGAGCTCGTCAGGCTGTAACGTGAACACCGTTGCTCTGTGCTGCGAGGCTGCGACCCGCTCTGCTGCACAAGCAGACAGTGAAGGAGAGGATCAGTAGCCTGGCTCCCGCCCCTGAATCTGAATGGCAATTCAATCTGAGTGTCAGACTAGTGGAGCAGAGCAGACACTTTCATCTTATAATTGTAGCATCCCAAGCTTATTATTTTACAAAGTAGGGTTATTGTTAAATTATTGAATAAAATAATAAAATTGAATATATATGTAATTTGTTTAGTTTAAACAGTTCACATTCCTGCTCCGCCTCAGCAGACAGCAAACACAGATCAGCAGGCTCCACCTGACACTGGATTATTCCATTAGCCTACTCTTCCTGATGTTTTAGGTTTTTGCCGTGGTATCGTTCCAGTATCGGTATCGAGATACTTTTAGCAGGTATCGTATCGAAGTTATAATTCTGGTATCTCTTAGTCTCGGAGCCCGCCCCAGCAGACAGAACCTTATAGTCTGGACAGCATGGAGAACCTTACAGAACCCAGACAACAGAGGGAACCTTCTGTAACCCAGACAACAGAGGGAAGCTTCTAGAACCCAGACAGCAGAGGCACAGAACCTCCTCTGCTCCTGAATGAAATGAGGGGAAAGAATGTGACATTTGGAGGGAGGGAGGGAGGGAGGGGGAATTTCTAAAATGTTTTGAGAAAATGTCTCTGGGGAGCCGGAGTTACTGTAGGTCGTCACTGTGAAACACGGAGCCGAGGAACATGACGTTGTTACAGCAGTAAACGCCAACACCCATTCATTGTGAGCGTCCAGGGTCACGCGAACGTCGCCCCGAGGTCATGCAGACGCTGTCGTAACGTGTGTTTGTGTATGTAACGTTACGCGGACGTTGTGTCCAGACAGAGCAGTTCGAGAGCACGGTGGGCTTCAAGCTGCCCAACCACCGAGCCGCCAAGAGGGTCTGGAAAGTCTGCGTGGAAAACCACACCTTCTTCAGGTAACCACCACTCCCTCTCTCTCTCTTTCTCTCTCACCACAATACCTCTCCATCTCTCTTCTCCATTCTCGCACTCTTCTCCGTAACCTCGAGGACTGAGCGCAGTGTGTACTATATGGGGGCGGCTGTAGCTCAGTTGGTAGAGCGGGTCGTTCAATGATCGAAGGGTCAGTGGTTCGAATCCCAGCTCCGACTGTCCACATGTCGAAGTGTCCTTGAGCAAGACACCTAACCCCAAATTGCTCCCAATGAGCAGGTTAGCACCTTGCATGGCAGCTACCGCCATTGGTGTGTGAGTGTGTGTGAGAATGGGTGAATGAGAGGCCATTGCAGTCCATTTACCATTTACTATCTCTGTACTATCTGCGTACTGTCGTCAGTGTGTACTATCTCTGTACTATCTGCGTACTGTCGTCAGTGTGTACTACAGTATCTGGAGTGTGTCCTCAGTCGAGTGTGTAATTGGTCAGGCCTCCGAGGGGGCCGGCTTCCGGAGCCTGCCTTCTCTCCAGTGGGCGCAGGGGCATTAGTTCCGGCAGCTTCTTCTCCGAGGCCTGAAGACATCATCCGTTATGGTTCTGAACACACACACACACGAGCGCACGCACACCGTTGCATTCTTTCTCTCCCACACACACAGGGTTAAGAAAACATGTAATATCCTGGAGGAGACCATTCCTCTGTGTTCCTGATACAGTCGCTCAGTTCATCTCCCGACTACAGTACAAACTTTCCCTCCCCCGGATGCCCCCTCTGTCCCCCAGGCCCCCCCTCCCCCTCTGTCCCCCCTCCCCCCCTGTCCCCCCTCCCCTCTGTCCCCCCTCCCCTCTGTCCCCCCTCCCCTCTGTCCCCCCTCACCCCCTGTCCCCCCTCCCCTCTGTCCCCCCTCCCCCCCTGTCCCCCCTCCCCTCTGTCCCCCCTCCCCCCCTGTCCCCCCTCCCCTCTGTCCCCCCTCCCCCCCTGTCCCCCCTCCCCTCTGTCCCCCCCTCCCCTCTGTCCCTCCTCCCATCTGCCCCCCCTCACCCCCTGTCCCCCCTCCCCCCTATCCGCCCTCCCCCCCTGTCCCCCCTCCCCTCTGTCCCCCCTCCCCCCCTGTCCCCCCTCCCCTCTGTCCCCCCTCACCCCCTGTCCCCCCTCCCCTCTGTCCCCCCTCCCCCCTGTCCCCCCTCCCCTCTGTCCCCCCTCCTCTCCCCTCTGATCTGATGTCATGTTATTGTTCGTAATGACACTCCCAGAAGTCTGAACCGAACAACGGCCCAACAACGCCTCCGTGTTAAATAGATCCCACCTGGTGCTGTGTGTGTGCGAGAGTAACCGTTTGTGTGCGCGTGTGTGTGTGGGTGTGAGTAACCCTGTGTGTACGTGTGTGTGTGCGTGCGTTTGTGTGCGACACCCAGTCCAAATAGAAACCAGACCTGGCCCGGCGATCCTCGACGGTCTAATCTAGCCTGTTGTTGTTGGCAACCAAGACGAGAGACGCGGCCCCTACACGTGCGAGGCACATCACCTCACCGGCCCCGCCCGGCCAATCACTGCCAAGCATCCTGTATTGCCCACCCCCTCTCTTCTCATGTTTTGGTCTGCTTCAGTACTAATAGCTTTTAATCATGGCTGGCTGTTGGTATGGTCTTTAGTAGGGGAGGGTGGGGGGGTTGATCAAATCTGTTTGGGCTGGACTGTAGCGCTGGCATGATGTCACTCGCACCCCTCTGGGCGGGGCTGGGACCAAGCGGGTTTAGGAAGGAGGAGGGGGGGTGTAATTGAGGTCATGATTATGATGAGATCCGCAGACGGCATCGGAAACCTGGGGGGGGTCGATATTCTCCGATGCGGCAGCTGGTTCCGGCGGGTCAACCGGCCCCCGGTCACCGAAACGGACAGCGCCGGCTGACCGCTCTGGACGGCTCGATTGGTTCAGACCTGCTGCACCTCCCTCCTCTGGTCCTCCCCCCCCCCACCCTCCTCCTCCTCGCTCCCTTCTCCTAACCGCCCCATAACCCCAGACTAGGAGTGGACCCCCTCTGAGAGGAAATCCGATACCACTGGAGAGACCAGCAGACATCTGGACCGAGCCCCTCCCCTAACCCTCTCTCTCTGCCTCACTTTTCTCTCACTCTCGTGTGTGTGTGTGTGTGTGTGTGTGTGTGTGTGTGTGTGTGTGTGTGTGTGTGTGTGTGTGTGTGTGTGTGTGTGTGTGTGTGTGATTAAGGATAGGGGCTTGCTGTCCCCCCACCTTTTTTGTCTGATGATAGTATCTCCTCCGCAACAGCTGATAGAGAGAGGAGGGGAGAGAGGGAGGAGAGAAGGGAGAGAGAGATAGATGGGCGAGGAAGAGATGGAGAGAGAGGAAGAGATGGAGAGCGAGGAAGAGATGGAGAGAGAGAGATACGGAAGGAGAGAGAGGGAGAGATGGAGGAGGGAGGGATAAAGAGAGAGGAGGAAGAGAGGGATAGACAGAGTGAGGAGGGAGAGATGGAGGGAGGTGAGGGAGAGAGATGCAGGAGGGAGTGATGGAGAGAAAGGAGAGAGAGAAAGGAGAGAGAGGAGGGAGAGAGAGAAGGGACAGACAGCGTTAGGAGAGTGCTTAAGTGTTGAAAAGGTTTCTCAGGTCAGGCTAACAGAGATGGTACAACTGATATGATTTTACCGAGCGGGAACACACATGCACGGGCATACGCATACATACACACACACACACACACACACACACACACACTCACTCATCAGACAGGCTTCAACAGATCCCCTCATTCACCCCTTAGGAATCATTATTTCTGGGAACATTCTGCTATTCCTCAGCTCACTGGGGACACAAAATGTGTGAAGTGTGTGTGTGTACGCGTGCGTGCGTGTGTGCGTGTGTGTATATCTAACAATCCCTCCCCCCTCCCAGGCTGATGACTCCAGAGCAGCCCCCCAAGGCCAAGTTCCTGACCCTGGGTTCGAAGTTCCGCTACAGCGGGCGGACCCAGGCCCAGACCCGCCAGGCCAGCGCCCTCATAGACCGCCCAGCGCCCCACTTCCAACGCACCTCCAGCAAACGCATCTCTCGCAGCCTGGACGGAGGTAGGACACACACACACACACACACACACATTTCTCTCTTCCCCACCCTCTCACGATACACACCAACGGTAGCCCACAAATACTTGTTAGTATTTGAATACTTCACCATCCATAGCCTTGAACCACACGATAACCTGAGGGAGTCAATGCATAGATATGTGTGTGTACACACACACACACACTCATATACACACACACACACACACACACACACACACACACAGCTGTTGGTCTAGCTAGTCCTTTTGTCTCTCTGAGAGAGCTGTTCTCCCAGCTCAGACAGGGAGAGAGTAACAAGTTTTAATTTGGGATCAAAGGAAAACCATTACTGTCAGCAGAGAGCCGTGTGTGTGTGTGTGTGTGTGTGTGTGTGTGTGCGCGCGCGTGTGTGTGTGTGTGTGTGTGTGTGTGTGTCATGCCTGTACATGCACAGTGGCTTCCTGCCAATCAACCAGCCTGTCTACAGCAGGACTGACACACCAGCACCCACCAGTCTCTCTAGCCAGTCTAAAGTCTGTCTCTCTGCAGACAGACAGGCAGGCAGACAGACAGACAGACAGACAGACAGACAGACAGACAGGCAGGCAACTAATCAGCCATCATAGATAATGGGTTTCCAAGCTGATTCCCAAACATGATTCATGAATGATTGACAAGAGAGAGAGAGAGACGTGGAGAGAGAGACGTGGAGAGAGGAGAGCAGAGTCTGGGTCTGTTCAGTGTCCCAGGGAGAGAGCAGGGACAGCACACCTCTTTATGTGACAAGAGACACGTACAGGAAATAGCTGCTGCATCTGTTTCCTGTCTGGGGGAGGGCTGGGGACTCAGCTAGGACAGACCAGACCAGGTCCGGGACTAGACTGAGCTAGAGGTAGTCAGCTAGGACAGACCAGACCAGGTCCGGGACTAGACTGAGCTAGAGGTAGTCAGCTAGGACAGACCAGACCAGACCAGGTCCGGGACTAGACTCCGCTAGGGTTAGTCAGCTAGGACAGACCAGACCAGGTCCGGGACTAGACTGAGCTAGAGGTAGTCAGCTAGGACAGACCAGACCAGGTCCGGGACTAGACTCCGCTAGGGTGAAGTCAGCTCAGACAGACAGTTGACCAGACAAGGAATACAGGGGGACTGTCCCCAACCAGAGCACCTGGGGTCTAGGAGGATGTAGCCAGTGGGACTGTCCCCAACCAGAGCACCTGTGGTCTAGGAGGATGTAGCCAGGGGGACTGTCCCCAACCAGAGCACCTGTGGTCTAGGAGGATGTAGCCAGACTCCACTACAGCGACACAGACCTTCGAGGAACATTCTGTCAATACTTCACTATTGATTAATATGAAGACTGCAGAGTGATGCCAGCCTGGCTCCTAGACTCCCCACAAACTCACACACCTCCCGGTAGCAGATCAAATCAGTGTGTGTGTGTGTGTGTGTGTGTGGGAGGGGGTGGGGGGAGGGGTAGTGTAGTTTAAGCCTGTAATGACGATATCAGGTTCCCATTCTCACCCTATCATCCAATCACAGCTAAGCCTCAGGAATCCATGACCAACATGGCTTGGTGTGTGGCCGCGCTGCTGGGAACACGCACACACACACACACACACACACGCTAAGATATTTATCTATATTCCAAACCTGGTCAGACCAAGCACACATGTAATGTTTGCTGTACAGTAATGTCTCATGTCCTGTGTGTTGATAGCGGTTAATTCCCAGACTTCTGGTGTTAGACTGCCACCTGCTGGACAGTCAGTGGTACAATTAGCAATGACTGCGATGGTAACTAAGGATCAGTGGAGCTGACACTTGTGGTGTGTGCGTGTGCGTGTGTGTGTGCGTGTGTTTGTGCGTCCGTGCGCCTGCGTCTCCAGCTCCGGTGATCAACGTGACGGACGCCGACTCGGCCCCTCCCCTCTCCTCCGCCCCCGGGGAGAACGGCCACGACTCCGCCCTGGAACTCAACTCCGACTCCAAGGTGAGAGAGGGAGCGCTAACCACACACACACACACACACACACTCTCCTCCCCTCTCTAGGAAGACCAGACCAGGCCGCTGCTGCTGCTACTTCGCGGACAGAACACACACGTGCATCGATCTACACGTTTTTTTTTTTAACGCTACCGAAACAGGTTCCAGCTGCGGAAGATGAGCGGTGTACGTGTGTAGCTGTGCGTCGCTCCCCAGCCCGCCTGTCTGGGGAAGTGACCCGATGGCGCTAGCGGCCGCGTAGCTTCTTTCCAGCCTCATTGATGTCCTGTGTTATGGAGAATCTGGCGTGTTTTCTTAGGAAAAAAGACACTTTCGTTTAGGTGTGCGTGTGTGTGCGTGTGCGCGTGTGCGTGTGTGTGTGTGTGTCAGAGTTGAGCAGAGCCAGACAGACCGTTTAAAGGGTCGTTCCTGATGTCCAGTTGCAGGCCCGCTGGCTTCCTGGTCAGGGGTCCGGTTCTCACCTGCAGACGAGTACTGGCCACCGGTCAGAGAAGGTCCAGTCTCTGGGTTCGCTCAGCGAGGTTCTGATCCCGCAAAGCTCCTGTTCCAATAAGAGTTTAGGTCTCGTCTCAATCCCTCTCTCTTTCTCCTGCTCTCTCTCTCTCCTGGTCTCTCTCAATCTCTCTCTCTCTTTCTCTCTGCATGTCTACTGGTAATGTCACTCTCTCTGCTGGTGCACTGCACTGTAGTTATCTCTCTGTACCCCCTTCCTCCCTCCTCCCCCCACCCACACTGTGCCCCACCCATCCCTGGGTGACCTCTGACCCCCCCCCACTATGCTGACTTCCTGGCCTTGTTGTTGCGTCTCACTGACTAATGCTGTCGTTTCTCTCTCCCTCCCTCCTCTCTCTCTTTTCTGCACACACCTCTACTTATGATTTCTCACACACATCTGTTCCTCCACTCCCGTCACCCTCCCTCCCTCTCCCCGCACGCTGCGCCTCCTCCTCCTCCTGGCGTTCTCGCCCCACGCAGTCCATCTTCATGTTCCCCCTCTCCTTCTCCTCCTCCTCCCTCTCCTCGCTCCCCCCCGCCCTCGACACCATCTCCGAGCTCGACATCCTGTCGGACATCTCCGAGGACGAGGGCGCCCCCCCCTGGCCCCGCCCCCCAAGCCCCGACCACCTGGGCGGCGCCAGCCCCTCCCCTCTCCGCCGGCCGCACCCCCCGGATGGCCCGGTGGCGGAGCAGCCCCTCCCCCCGCCTTTAGAGGCTCCTCCCCTTCCTGTGAGCCCGGCCTCCCAGGCCTGCGTCTCAGAGCCGGAGGCAGAGCCTGTCGATCAGGCTTCGTGGGTGCGGGGCTTCTCCCTGGGCGGTGTGGTTAAAGGCGCGGGTTGGCTCCGCCTCCCCGCGGCATTGCAGTTCCGCCTCCCCGGCTCCTCCCCCTCTCTGCTCCCCCGCCGCCTCCTCCTCCTCCTATTGGCCGTCCTGCTGTCCGCCAGCCAGTCACCCACCCTGGCCCTGCTCCTGGCCCCGCCCCTTGTGCTCGCGCTCTGCTACCTGGAGGCCAAAACGGCGTCCAAGCGGCGGAGGGCGTGCGGCACGGAGGAGGAGTCGCGAGCCGATAGGTCGAGCCCCTGCCGCGACGCCACGGCGTCCACGCCCCCTCCATCACCCCTACGCCACTGCCCTCCCAAACACACTCCAACACACCGCCACCCTCACACACACTCTCCAATACACCGCTATCCACTCACACTCTCTCCAATACACCGCTATCCACTCACACACTCTCCAATACACCACTATCCACTCACACACTCTCCAATACACCACTATCCACTCACACACTCTCCAATACACCACTATCCACTCACACACTCTCCAATACACCACTATCCACTCACACACTCTCCAATACACCATTATCCACACACACTGACAGCCCTGCAACAGGATCTGTGTGATCCTGCAGCCTGAAGTGTCACCCCAAATCCCCCCCCTCCCTCCCCCGCGCCTCCCTCTGCTCCCCCACCTCGGACCCCTCCACACCCCCCGCCCGCTCGTCTGTGTGCGTGCCGTGCACTTCCTGCTATGCTCCGCCCCCCGCCTTCTCTCTCCGCCCCCGCGGGGGTCTTGTTTCAGTATGGCCAGACTTAGTATCGCTCTCTCTCCCATGCTCTCTCTCCCGGAGCTGGCTGCTCTCTCTCTCTCCCAGAGCTGTCTGCTCTCTCTCTCCCAGAGCTGTCTGCTCTCTCTCCCAGAGCTGTCTGCTCTCTCTCTCCCAGAGCTGTCTGCTCTCTCTCTCCCAGAGCTGTCTGCTCTCTCTCTCTCCCAGAGCTGCCTGCTCTCTCTCTCCCAGAGCTGTCTGCTCTCTCTCTCCCAGAGCTGTCTGCTCTCTCTCTCCCAGAGCTGTCTGCTTTCTCTCTCTCCCAGAGCTGTCTGCTCTCTCTCCCAGAGCTGTCTGCTCTCTCTCTCTCCCAGAGCTTTCTGCTCTCTCTCCCCCAGAGCTGCCTGCTCTCTCTCTCCCAGAGCTGCCTGCTCTCTCTCTCCCAGAGCTGTCTGCTCTCTCTCCCAGAGCTGTCTGCTCTCTCTCTCCCAGAGCTGTCTGCTCTCTCTCTCCCAGAGCTGTCTGCTCTCTCTCTCCCCCAGAGCTTTCTGCTCTCTCTCTCCCAGAGCTGTCTGCTCTCTCTCCCAGAGCTGTCTGCTCTCTCTCCCAGAGCTTTCTGCTCTCTCTCCCAGAGCTGTCTGCTCTCTCTCTCTCTCCAAGAGCTTTCTGCTCTCTCTCTCTCTCCCAGAGCTTTCTGCTCTCTCTCCCAGAGCTGTCTGCTCTCTCTCTCTCTCCCAGAGCTGTCTGCTCTCTCTCTCTCTCCAAGAGCTTTCTGCTCTCTCTCTCTCTCCCAGAGCTTTCTGCTCTCTCTCCCAGAGCTGTCTGCTCTCTCTCTCCCAGAGCTTTCTGCTCTCTCTCTCCCAGAGCTTTCTGCTCTCTCTCCCAGAGCTGTCTGCTCTCTCTCTCTCTCCCAGAGCTGTCTGCTCTCTCTCCTCTAGTGTTCTGACTGGTCATATGATGAGGAGCACACCTGCTTGCTGTTGTATGTTAATAGTGATGAAGTTATTATATTATTATAATGAAGTAGTATCTCCTCTGACTCCAGAAGTTTAACCGCATATGTAGTAGCCCAGTAATATAGATAATTTATGCTATTAGCTCTCTGATAAGTTTATAAACAGTGTTGCAGTCCCACCCTCCCAATTCCACTCACTACCTCCCCCTACTGGTAGAACAGAGGGGCAGCGGTTGACACTTGTTACAGGCCACAGTAGTATCCACCAATGAGATCAGCCTACGCAGACAAGTCCCGCCCCCCTAACGTCCTGAGACCAGCATGCACTTTGCCATGTCCCGCCATTCATCGCGCCACCACGGGTCCGAGGCCGACGACGCTACCTCGGTCACATGACACATTTCCCATCATCCATTTCACCTTTTCTTTCTCCCCGCCCACCATCCCCATGACAACGACCACGCAGGTAGAGGAGGCGGAGCCCGGGGCCGCGGCCACACCCACAGGGAACAGCGAGGTCTGTGAGGGCGACACCCCCCCCCCCTTTTTACCGTCAATCTAGTTTGCGGCCATACAGCCGCCAGGGTAGGCAGGTACCCGACTAACGTCTCTCTCTCCCGCACGCGCTCAGAAGACAGGACAGGCCAACTTCGCCGAGTTCCAGGTTGATTAAAACTCATTAACCGGACGAATGTTTTGATTGGTGTATTGGTCTGTCAATCATCCCGGCTTGTTTATAATTTCCCACCCCGGCTGCTTTCCGATGGGTCATCTTGGTTTCAGTTCGGCTGCTCGGCTGCGCCGGTGTCACCGTCGCGTTGTGGAGCCACTGTTTTGTTGCGTGACATGTTTTTATTGCATTGGTGTGTGGTTGTGTGTGTGTTTGTCGTCATGGGAAAATGGGTACCGAGCACTGCTGTCCTGTCCAATCACGCATCACCTGGAACATCACATTACCTTTCCAGGATATCCCCGCTCGAGTGCAACTCCCGAACTAGCATCACATACGGTCCACCATTGATGATGTGATTTGTCTGCACCCTACCCAGGCAGGGCCCAGTGGCTCTGTAGCAGATTCAAACAAACCCAACTTTATTATACCTTCATTTATCCAGGGGGGAAAACCCCTTTGAAAGTCTCATTTGCGATGGTACCCTGCTTACAAAGTATCCCCCCCCCCCCCCCCCCCCCTCAAAAAAAGAAGGTATTATTGACGCAGCAGTGCTGGTACCCATCATCCTGCACGACCTCAGTCCCTCCGCACCCACGTCACGTGACCGCGGTCAGGTCACCGCGCGGGGCTGACACCTCTGACCCCCCCCGGCCCGGCGGTGAACTCTGACCCCCGCTGGGGCGGTGGAGCGCCACTGCTGTCCCTCCTCCTCACCTCTGCCTCCCTCCCTCTGATCCACAGAAGCAGCTGAGGGTGCAGGGGGAGAATATATATGTCAGACATAGCAATTTAATGTTGGAGGTTGGTACCGCACTCTGTCTGCCCCGGCCCCCGCTACCCGCCAACCAAAACTCCCAGCCTGCACCTCTCTCTCGCTCTCTCTCTGCTAGACTGGCGTACTCTCACACTCTCAGCCTCCGTGGGTGTCCACGCCTTTCTGCGTGTGTGAGTGTGTGAGTGTGTGCGTGTGTCCGTGTGTGTGTGTGTGTGTGTTTGGCGTGGACACTTTGCATTATCTGCATGTTGAGTGGGGTTTGCGATTTGTTTGTGGGTGGGGTAGGGTGGGGTGGGTGCATGTGTGTGTGCGGGGGGGGGTCAGAGGGAGAGTCTTGTCTTCCTCACAGTCTCATTCCCCCCCTGCAGTGTCACATTGATTGTATGGATCAGCGGATTGGTTCCCCGGTGGTTGATTGATCCCTGCGGCGTGTCTAACCAGACTAATCCGGTTTCCCCCCCCCGTCAGCGTTGCAAGGGGGGGGGGGGGCGTCTCTGCTCTGGGTGGCTTGGAGCCGTCTCTCCCGTGTTCCTCCTGTGACTGCGAGCGTGTGTGTGTGTGTGGTCCGACATTAACACCCTAAACCCAACGCGCCCGTTTGCGTCCTCTCGTCTCCCAGAAGGCTGTGCAAATGACACTGAGGACCCCTGGACAGACCCCCCCCCGACACACACACACACACCTTATATAGACGGTAGCTTCTTACCCTGGCACGCCACACACCCCTAGAGAAACACCTGGGGCCTCTGTGCTCCAAAAGTGTCGATTCGGACCCACAGTCAGCAGAATCTCCTGGTGCCAATGTTAAGCGTGCAGACGCACAACTCCAGCCAATCATACGGTCAGACCGAGGAGGTCCGATAGATCAGACAGCCAATCATACGGTCAGACTGAAGAGGTCCGATAGATCAGACAGCCAATCATACGGTCAGACCGAGGAGGTCTGGATTTCGTTTTAACCCCCTCACAGAGACTGGCAGGCACAGGAAGTTTTTTAGACGAGAATGTAGTTATTTTTCTATGTCCCTCCAGATCCTGAGATTCTATCCAGGCCAGATATTCTCAAGGGGAATGGGCTGTTCTTCTTCTCTGAAGGGGTCAGAAGCAGGCTAGCTACCCCCACATTATAGCCTGAGGGGTCAGAAGCATGCTAGCTACCCCCACACTATGGCCTGAGGGGTCAGAAGCATGCTAGCTACCCTCCACACTACGACCTTATAAGGCCAGCTGGAAGCTTGGCCTTGAATGAGTGTATTTCAAGCCTGTATCGGCCCACGCACTCAAAACAGACTCGCCAGGTCTATCCCCAGGGTTCCTCACTGTCCCTTCCACAAGATGATGTCCTACTGAACTACATACTGGGGGCTACGCCAAGCCTCACTGACGCCACGCACACACACACACACACACACACACACACACACACACACAACAGACACAGAACCAGGGTTGCAAAAATCTGGGAATACTTGGAAACTTCCCATGGGAATTAACTGGAAATTGGGGGAATTAATGGGAATTAACGAGAATAAACAGGAAAACAGAATTTATTCCCATGAATTCCCATAAATATCCAGTTTATTCCCATAAATGTCTCACTAATTCCCAAATTTTGGGAGGTTTGTGAATATTCCCAGAATTTTTGCAACCCCCCACAGAACACCTCTACTCTCCCAGAGCTCAGTGAGGCGTGGCAGCCATGATGTGTCTCTCCTGGTTGACAGACTAATGTACTGTTGATGTTCCCCCGTGTCTCCCCCCCCCCCCCTCCCTCCTCTCCCCTCCCCTCCCCTCCTCCCCGTCCTGTCCTGTGGCGTGTGTCCCCTCTTCCCGGGGGGGGGGGGGGGCGGGTTCAGGACCTGGATAAGACTCAGGAAGAGGTGTTGAAACACCAGGCTAGCATTAGCGAGTTAAAGCGCAGTTTCATGGAGGCCACGCCCGAGCCGCAGCCCAGCCAATGGGAGAAGCGCCTCACGGCCAGCCCGGCCACCAGCCTGAGGCTGCAGGGACCCGGGGTACGTCTGTCTGTCTGTCTGTCTGTCCGCCCGTCAGTGCGGCGAGCACGCCAGCACGCCCGCCCGTTCACTCCCCACCACTCTGGACCGTACGCGCTCTCTGACACTGTACGCCCTCTT
This sequence comes from Borostomias antarcticus, assembly GCF_949987555.1. NCBI lineage: Eukaryota > Metazoa > Chordata > Actinopteri > Stomiiformes > Stomiidae > Borostomias > Borostomias antarcticus. Next base: position 12,755,172 of record NC_140252.1, read on the forward strand.
CACCTGCCTGCATGTCTCTCTCTCTCTCTCTCTCTCTCTCTCTCTCTCTCTGTCCAGGCTTCTCCTCCTGCTCTCTCTCTCTCTACTCCTGCTCTCTGTCCAGGCCTCTTCTCCTCTTGCTCTCTCTGTCCAGGTCTCTCCTCTCCTGCTCTCTCTCTGTCTAAGTCTATCTCTCCTACTGCTCTCACTCTCTCTCTCCCTCTCTCTCTCTCTCCCTCTCTTACCATCTCTCTGTCTCTCTCTCTCTCTCTCTCTCTCCTCACTACTCTCTAAGAACAACACTTAAATGGGGTACCCCATCTATCTGTCCCTTTGTCTGCCTGTCAGTCAGACTGTCTGTTCTGTGTAGATTTAGGAAGTATACCTACCCACAATCCCAACTGTCACACAAGCTTCTCTGCTTGTGCTATTCTTTTGCTGTTAGCCAATGACTGAGCTCTCTTCTGAACTGTCAGCCAATGACTGCACTCTTCTTTTAACGGATCGGCGAACAGCTGAGCCTCTCTCCTCTCTGTGGCTGTACGATTGGCTGCTCTCTCTCTGCTCCCGGCTCACACGCGCCACCGTGGCCTACATCTCCTTCTGACAGTGTAGAGAGATGGGCCAATGGCGTGTCACGCTCCGTGTGAAGTCCCGCCCCCCTGCTCTTGCCTGTCACAAGCACGCTCTCACAGGAACTAGGGTGTTTATGCACATACCTGCGTTTCTCCACCCCGGCCCAGAACGGCGCCTATGCTTACCTCACTTCCTGCCGCGCGCCACTGTAACTGCTCCTCCTCTTTTCAGCTGGACACGCCGCACTTTCCGTTCCGCTTTGTGAGTTCTGCTAGCTGCGTCTCCTCTGGGTCAAGAGCCTGTCGTGTTGCAGGTCCTTGTCGTGGTGTTGGTTTATGATGTGTGCCGTGTCAGTAGCGTTGCTCCGGTCACTTCGACCTGAACAGCACAGGCACACACACAATCATCCACACGGTAGTGTGTGTGTGTGTGTGTTTGTGTGTGTGTCCCCTCACTTCTCTTCTTCACTGTCATTCCTCCGTGTTCCACAGCTTAGAGCCTATCTTAGAATCACCGTTGTCGTCTGGCTGCCTATTCACTATACTGCTACATACTTTAATCCTATACTACATACTATAGTATACTCTCCTATACTACTGTACTGCTGTAAAGGCTTGCTTGTGAAAGTGACTACTTATGCTCTTTTCCTTTCTGTCTCTCCTTCTCTTCCCTTCCTTCTCTCTCCTCCCGGTCTGTCCATCCGTGTGTGACCTCTGTGTTTCACTCTCTGCCCCGTGTAGAGCTTCGAAGAGGAGATCACCTCCATCTTGTTCAATAACCCCACCAGCGTTTGCTCTGGCCTGGCGGCGTCCCGCGGTACCCCCACGCAGTCGCCAGGGGGCGCTCTAACCCAGCACACCTCCGAGGTGCTGCTCGCACGCTAACCTAGCCGTTCTCCAGTGATGCTAGCTAGTGATATTCATGCTAACGGCTAATCCCTGGTGTCTATGTATCTCGCCATACATACAGTAGGCGTTGAGCATGCTGGCTGACCTCAGTTTGATATCTCATCTACAGTTCATTATCTTTCATCTCTTGGCTACTGTACCCGTCTCCCTCACTGCCTGTGATCTGCCCGCTTCGTAGTGTGTGTGTGCGTACGTGTATGCCTTGTGTGTTTAAACCTGTAGGTTATGTTTAATTTTGCAGGTTACGTTTCATTTTGATTGACCGTTGTTGCCGCGGTTACCTCTCTCCCTCCACAGAAAACCCCGCCCAGAACGGACTTGACTCTCCCTGACCTCACAGACGCCAGCAAGGTGGACCCCGCCCCCCCACCCCCATCTCCGCCTCTAACCACCTCCATTCTTCTCATCCCTCCATCCCTCACCTCTAGCTCGTCATCTGTCCGTTCTTACAGCCATCACACCTCCAGCCATCCACCTCTCTCTCTCTCTCTCCCTCCACTCTCTCTCTCTTCTCTCTCTCCCTCCTCTCTCTCTCTCTCTCTCCTCTCTCTCTCCCTCCTCTCTCTCTCTCTTCTCTCTCTCTCTTCTCTCTCTCTCTCTCTGTCCTGTGTACCGTGCGAGGCAGCGGTCTGCCTGTCACTCATCTCAGTGTTTGGTCGCCATCTTTCCTCTCAGTCACATTGCTGTTTTTTTGTTTTTTTTGTAAGCTGAGTTCCGTGGTGTTTATTGTCGTTTATTTTTTGGTTATATGTTTTTTTCTCCCCATGCGTTTGTGTGCGTGCGTGTTCCGCCATGGCGCCGGCAGGCTGAGGTAGAGGTAGAGGAGACCGTGGTCGTCCAGGAAGTCAGGAAGACGCCCAAGCAGCCCGTCCCCGAGCTGGTGGTCACCGCCGCCGCCGCCGTGGAGACGGAGCGGCCCCAGCAGGACGCCGGGCAGGAAGCGCACGAGGAGGTCGAGCAGGAAGTGAAGGAGGAGGTCGAGCAGGAAGTGAAGGAGGAGGTCGAGCAGGAAGTGAAGGAGGAAGTCGAACAGGAAGTGAAGGAGGACGTGAAGGAGGAGGGGAAGAGCGCGTCGTCGGACAGCGAGAGCGAAGAGGAGGCGGAGTTTCACCCCCAGGTGACGGTCGGCGCCTCAGTGGACCAGATCAAGGAGGAGCCAGAGGAGGAGGAGAGGGAGGAGCAGAGAGGAGAGGAGGAGGAACAGAAGGCAGAAGAGGAGGAGGAGGAGGAGGAGAAGAAGGAGGAGGAAGAAACTCCAGAGCCGGCACCGGCTGAGGCGCCCGAAGCCCAGCCCGCCCCCGCCGAAACGGACCAATCCCCCGCGGTGGTCGCCACGCCATCGTCGGAGGCGGAGCCCGCGGCAGAGGGCGGCGAGGGAGAGGACGAGGGGCTCGCCGACGAGCCCGCGGCCACGCCCGGCGAGGCTCCCAACGGGCACGCCCACGCCGAGCCCGGGGCGGCCGCTCTGGAGGAGGAGGAAGAGGAGGGGCCCCGAGTGAACGGCGAGGCGTCTCACGCCGAGGCCGAACGCCACCAGCCGCAGGTTATATGTTGCTCTGAGGTAATTGGCCCCACCCCCCAAGTCCCAGGGCTGCGTAGCGCAGAGCCCCGCCCCCTCGTCCCGTTGCCACTATAGCCCCACCCCCACGCCCCTCCCCCCCTCACACACACACACCCCATCACCATACCTCTCCATAGTCTGCCGTCCTATCAACACTGCTTCATCTACCGTACCTACCTACCGGCCGGCTCCTCCTATCCACACACACCTACCTCCACACTCTCCGTCCGCACCCTCGAGGCCCTCTTCCGCCGCTCCCGTCTCTACCTCTGAGCAGACGCCTCTGTACCCGTACCCACCTCTACCCGTACCTGGGCCCCCCCCCCCCCCCATAAGCTAGCCCCCCTCCCAGGATTAGACGATAACGGCTATAAAGGGGTCACCCGTGTCTGTGGTGTTTTGTTTTTTTCCCCCCACACCCGTTACCTCCATCTCTTCACCGCCATGCTTCTGTTCGGGGGGGTCCGCTCTCTCTGTGTGTTCACCTGGGCGCCGGTATCTCATAGAAACGCATGGAAACGGACACGCCTCTCACTGCATGTCAACCGCGTGCGTGTCACCGCGTGTGCACAGTGGTCGCATGTATGTGTGTGCGTGCGTGTGTGTGTGTGTCTTTAAGTGCTTGGGGGGTGACGGACTAGTCGGCGGCGGCTGCTATTGGGTCTCGCAGTCGCCTCTTTCCAGAACCCCGCCCCCCACCCCCCAACTACTTCCTGTCCCGGCTCTGGGATCGTGCGGTCATCCCTGGGGACGTCCCTCTGGGATGGTTGGGTCATCCCGGGTCCCTGCCTGCATGTCAGTGGTGTTGTGCCGTTGGTTTTCCTGTGTGGGCGAAGTTCATCATCTCACATTTCCTGCCTGTGTCAGCAAAAACGGTTCCTCTCGACCGGCCTGTTCTCATCACGGGCTGGGTAGCTTGCATGGTTCCTCTCATTTTGTGTGTGTGTGTGTGTGTGTTTCAACAATTTCCCCTGGGGATAGATACAGTAGCTATCTATCCGTCTTCGCCTGGTCTCATCAGCAGCTGGGTACCTCGCATGCGCTTGGTTGCATGGTCATGTAAAAGATATATGTGTGTGTGGCTGGCTAGTTCTGTGTGTTCTCCATGGTGTGTGTGTGTGTGTGTGTGTGTGTGTGTGTGTGTGTGTGTGTGTGTGTGTGTGTGTGTGTGTGTGTGTGTGTGTGTGTGTGTGTGTGTGTGTGTGTGTGTGTGTGTGTGTGTGTGTGTGTGTGTGTGTGTGTGTGTGTCTGTGTTCCTCAGCAGCCTGTGTATCTCCTATTCAGCCGAGTTGTGCTGTGGTGGGCCTGCCTCTCCTTGCATGCGGTGCTGTTGGACTGTGTGTGTGTGCGTGTGTGTGTGCGCGCCACGTTAACCCTGTCCCCATCCCTCCCCCCACCCCAGCCCCCCGTGGTGAAGACCGAGATGGTCACCATCTCCGACACGTTCGCGGCCCAGAAGACGGAGATCGCCACCAAGGAGGTCCCCATCGTCCACACAGAGACCAAGACCATCACCTACGAGGCGGCCCAGGTAGCTGACCCCTGACCCCTGACCCCGAGCCTAGCCAGAGAGCTGCTGCAGGGGTCTACATCTGACCATGGACAGGAGACCCGATCTATCATAGTTACCGTGTGTGCGCGTGTGTGTGTGCGTGTGTGTGTGTGTGTGTGTGTGTGTGTTTCTCCTCCAGCTGGATGGTAGTGGAGATGGAGAGCCAGGTGTACTAATGACGGCCCAGACCATTACCTCCGAGTCCCTCTGCACCACCACTACCACACACATCACCAAGGTACCCGCGCACACACACACACACACACACACACATCACCATGGCAGACACACACACACACACACATCACCAAGGTACCCGCGCGCACACACACACACACACACATCACCAAGGGACCCGCGCACACACACACACACACGCACACATCACCAAGGGACCCGCGCACACACACACACACACACACATCACCAAGGGACCCGCGCACACACACACACATCACCAAGGGACCCTCGCACACACACACACACACACACACATCACCATGGCAGACGCACACACACACATCACCATGGCAGATACACACACACACATCACCATGGCAGACACACACACACACACACACACACCACCATGGCAGACACACACATCACCAAGGTACGCTCACACACATCACCCTGGTACACACACACACACATCACCAAGGTACGCACACACAAATCACCAAGGTACGCACACCCACACGCACACATCAGCAACGTACGCACACACTGAAGCAACTGCACGTCACTTCCGGTGACAGCATCAGGGCAAACATGCGTGTCACCATAGTAACCACATGCACATTGCTGTGATAGCTCCACATTTCCCCGGTAACAGAAGGAGAGTGTTTGGGGGGGCTTAGTCCCATCTGTGGGTTTATCAGTCTAATCTCAGGTTAAACAGAGACATCTATTCCTCTTGTGGGCTGCGGCGGTTGCCTGGCAACAGTCCACCGCCAACAGTCTTCAGATGGAATACACACGTGACAAACTAGGAGAGACGCACAAAACTTGCTCCACAAACAGCACAACAACAACAACAACAACGCGTCTCCAGCTGGCAGAAGCACACGCATCAGACCGAGACGTTGGCTTGGACGGCCGAGGTCGCCGCGGCATCATTAGCAGTCCACGCGCACGCTGAGGATTCATGCCATCACATTAAAATGACATTTCCCTGAGAGGAATGTTAAAATGACCACATGTCCCTGTGGGGAACTGCACTCAGTGAATAGTCACACATTCATTACACCGTATCAGTCGATATCAGTCCTCTGGTCCCTAGGGAGGGAGGGGCTTGTGAGAGATGCCCAGTGCACGTGGTGTTAGGGTTAGTGACTGGTCAATCAATCAGTCAGTCAATTAATCAGCCAATCAGTCAGTCAGTCTTACAGTATCTATCAATCAGACCTGAGAGTGTGTTGTCATTCCAGACACTAAAGGGTGGCCTATCAGAGACCAGGATCGAGAAACGCATCGTCATCACCGGGGACTCTGACATCGACCATGATCAGGTAAGAGACACACACACACACACAAACACACAAGCAGCCACACACACACACACACACACACACACACACACACACACTCTCTCTCACTCACTCACTCACTCACTCACACACACACACACACACACACACACACACACACAAGCAGCCACACACGCATGCACACAGAGACCCTAGATAGAAAGGTTTAGTGTAAAGGACATCTTTACATCTCTCTACGTCACTCTGATTCTAAAGTCTTTGTGCCAGAGGAACAGATGCCATGTGTCTGTAGGACTGTTACACACATCTAAATAACAACAACAACAACACCATTAACGTCCTCCACACCAGAGTACCTTCTCTGTACCCATACATCACCATCCACCCTCGGCTCATTCGCTTGTTTACGTTTATTGTTTATTTCACCGTTTGCTGGTTCTGTTGCCGTGCACTCCTTTATTTCTGTTAACGCCACGTCTCCCGTCTCTCCCCCCTGCTCCGGCCGCGCCCCCCCTCCGCAGGCGTTGGCCCAGGCTATAAAGGAAGCCAAAGAGCAGCACCCGGACATGTCAGTCACCAGGGTGGTGGTTCACAAGGAGACGGAGCTGGCCGAGGAGGGGGAGGATTGAGGTGAGGAGGGGGGTTGGTGGGGAGGGGGGGGGGTGAGGAGAGGAGGGGGGGGGACTGGGGTGAGGAGGGGGGGGCTGAGGGGGGAGGTGAGGAGGGGAAGAACTCAGTGGAGGAGTGGACTGAGGAGAGGGAGGAGAGCTGGGAGAGGGTAAAGGTTGAGGAGGAGGAGACGTGTGGAGGGGGGGGTGTTGAAAACTGGTGGAGGAGCCATTATTTCATTTGTTTACCTTTCTGTTCTTCGTCTCCGAGTCCGTCTGTCCTGCTCCTCTTGTCATGAGGTGGCGCAAACAAACGTCAGAGTAACGTCAGAGTATTGTCGGGTCAGAACTGGTCAGATCAGTCCCGTCTGCTGTGCTGTGTTGATCTGTTTGCTAACCACCAACTCCCCTCACTGTCACACTCAACAGCTACTATTGGGGGGGGGGGGGGGGGGCATTTCAGTTTAATTAATCGAATTCTTCATGTTGGAGCGATCAGGACTGTGGAGCTTGGTGAGAGGCTGATCCTCTGGGAGACACAGAAGATCAGGTCCACACTCAACAGACTATTAACCCCCCCCCCACCCTCTCTCTCTCTCTCTGTCTCTCTCTCTCTCTCTCTCTCTCTCTCACTCACAGAGTTAAAGGGCTGAGTTCATACGTGTATCCTGTCACCCCCCCCAGTGTCTGAGAGTTGGTCTGGAGAAGAGGAGAGGAGACTGACTCTCTGTTGTGTCTGTGCATCACACACCTTCATTTTTTTTAATCGTCATTCTAAAGAGAACCACTTTGCTAACATTTGTAGTAGCGTGTTTTTATTTTTTAGTGCTTTTGCAAAAAGAAGCCTCCTGTTCTAAACAGAAGAAAAGAAGATAGGGTCGTATGAGATGGTGATTATTCTGCTTCTGTGGTCCTCGCGTGACATTCCTAGTATGTACAGAAGATTGAGAACATGGTGATGTCATCGTCCCGCCCCCTTGTCGGTCAGCCAGTAGGGCAGGGTGGGTGGAGCTTGAATCGCACAGGCATTCCATGCTGTCATGGTAACACGTTGATCAATTTGGAGGGGGTGGGAGGGAGGGGCAATTAAGGGGCAATTTCTAATTGGAGGGAAGAGTTTCATAGGGACCAATCAGCAGGTGACGACGGAGCACTGTGTCATCTTGTACACTTACAGAACAGTGCCAACAAACACTCACACACACACACACACACACACACACACTCAGCATTCCGCTATGCAATCTGAACATTCCACTAGAGGCAGGTGCAACAATGAATCCTGGAATCACACTTGGCAGCTTGGGAACTTTATTACTTTTCCAAACTCTCTGGACCAGAACTCACAAATATATTTGTAGAAAAACCTTGTTTTTATTTTATTCTATTTTTTCTATCTTTTATTTTGTCTCTTCTCTGTAATCCGATTTTAAATGTTGACGAGCTGGGTTTCCTGTGCCCCTTTTAAATATTTTTAATATATTTCAGAAAAAAAACACTTCAGAAGTTTTTTGACAACAACAAAAAAAAACATGATGAATTGAACTGCCACCATTTTAGTAATCTTTTAGACGACAGAGGAGCTTGTTGCTATAGTGATCATCCACCAGACCACCCAACCCCCACAGTGCGACTGTGTGACCCAGGACCCTGTGTTTATAGGAGCAATCTTAGATTTTTCTAGCAGCTTAAAAGACTGTGTCGTGCTTTACCCACCCCCCTCTCTCTGTAACACTGTTGAAATAAAGTTTGTTATTCTCTACCCAGACCTGCTGGCTTTGTGGCTCAATCTGTTCAGTCTGGCTTCCCCTCTCTCAACGCACATGGATCAATATCAGACAGTGATCAATAACAATACTGACTCGGTTAAAGGTCCACGGTCCCTCGGCCCCTCAGATGATCGCAGGGCCTCTCCGGTCTGAATGGAACCGGTGGCCTGGAATAGTCACGGCTTCTAGAATGCGTCCTGTGTTCTAGAACCTTCGCTGGGTTCTAGAATGTTTTTGTTTCCCAGCCCCAGGGAGGTGAGCAGACACCTCTTCAGAGTCCGTCCATGTGTGTGAGGTCCTCAGGTGTGTGTCCGTGTCCCTGCCCTGCGTCGCTGTCGAGGAGGGCCATCCCTGTGGGCTAGCCGGTAGGCGGTGGTCCTGGGGTGGGGGGCCGCTGCCAGCTCTGCCTCTACTGGGGGGAGAGAGGAGAGACGGTGTGTGTGTGTGTGTGTGTGGTCAGACGCTAAAGGTCAGCTGTGTGTGTGTGTGTGTGTGTGTGTGTGTGTGAGCACCTTGGCCTGCTCCCTGCTGAAAGGAAGAGCCTTCCCAGTAATTCCATCAGTACTAGGGGACTAAAGAACACATCGACCAGCCAGCCTACAGACACACACACACCTTTCTGAGACACGGACAGTTCTCTCTCACACACACACACACCTTTCTGAGACACGGACAGTTCTCTCACACACACACACACACCTTTCTGAGACACGGACAGTTCTCTCTCACACACACACACCTTTCTGAGACACGGACAGTTCTCTCACACACACACCTTTCTGAAGCACGGGACAGTTCTCTCACACACACCTTTCTGAAGCACGGACTGTTCTCTGACACACCTCTCTGAGACATGGATAGTTGTCTCCCACACACACACACACACCTCTCTGAGACACGGACAGTTCTCTACACACACACACCTGAGACACGGACAGTTCTGACATCTCTGAGACAAATAGTTCTTTGACACGGGGCTCTCTTGGGACACACACTCTGGGACACAGCTCTGACACACATGATACAAAAGTATACATCACACCAGGTTTAAACTGCTTGACTTAATATGGTCAGTTTGTGGTAAGATCCTGTGTCCTACCTAGTTTGAGGCGTGTGTGTGTGTGTGTGTCCTACCTTGTTTAAGTTTCCAGATGAGGAAGAGGAGGATCTGGACCAGCAGCAGAGCCACGGGCAGGAAGAGTCCAACCCACAGCAGCCAACCAGGGATCTCCCTCAGGAAGAGCACCAGGGACGCCAGACACATGCTGGGGTCAGGGGTCAAGTCAGGCTGGGGCTGGAGGTCGGGGTGGGTCTGAGGTTGGTTCTGTCCAGGTGTTGGGTATTGATCCTGCTATGTACTGTGCACTTCTGAGTCTGAAGGGAGCAGAGAAGGTCCCAGAAGCTGGCGCAGTGGAAGTGTTGATATTAGGTCTGTTGTAACTGTACCGTGGAGTACGCTGGTTGGGTTGCTGGTTCCAGAAGTAGAGGTGAAGGACCACCCAGCCAGGCCTCCTGGTTCCAGTAGAGGTGAAGGTCCCAGGTCTCCTGGTTCCAGGTCTCGTGGAAGGTGTAGACGCAGCACGGAAATCTAGCTGTATAGCGGCGGTAGTTTCTAAAACTTCAGTGCTCTGCGGTTGGTCTCCTGCTCGTCAGTCCCGTTGATGGCCTCCTGTCTGCTCGTCAGTCCTGTGGCTGGGCTCCTGTCAGTCTGTTTGGCGTCCTGTCTGTCACTCAGTCAGTCTGTTTGGCGTCCTGTCTGTCACTCAGTCAGTCTGTGTGGTCTCCTGTCTCCTCTGCTGTCAGTCCTCTGCTATGCCTCAGGCCGCTGCTGTTGGTTATGATGACGTGGACTTTGTTCTGCTCAAACAGCCCCGTGATTGCTAAGAGGATTTACCACCGGGGGTTAATATTTACCCCAGTTGTGGGGGGGGGGGGGCAGTTTAGATGTTGCCCTTTGGGTCATAATAAACAGAGAGACTAACAACTGATTATGGATGATGTCATCAGAGGGAGAGGGCTGGGAGAGAGGTGGAGAAATGGAGGAGAGGCAGAGGGATGAGGGAGAGAGGGATGGGACAGAGAAGTGTAGAGAGGGGGATGGTGGGAAGTGAAGTATGCAGGATGCAGAAGACCGGACACGGCATCTTAAGCGCGGTCAGCGTCTCTCCCCTGACCGACGGCGCGCTCGGCTGAATCACCATGTAGCGGATCGGTGATCCAATCAGGTGTATCGATCAGGCCGATGATATCTTGTCCTCTCCATAACCAGCTGCTGTATCTGTTCTCTTATCTGTAGCTGCAGTGATCAGGTCAGAAACATCGACTAGGCTGATAACTTGACCTCCGCGTGATCAGCTGTTGTCACTGTCTGAGTTGTATCTGTGGCTCTGAACGGTGATATCTGGCTGATCTTCTGCTGGGACCTCTGTGTTCATGTGGAGCTGTGAGAGGATTAGGCAGGTTGCTATGGTGACCAGGTGATCCTGCCTCAGTCTCTCTCTCTCTGCTGGTATGATACGCCATGCTGCTGTTTACAAACCAATTATCTCCACAACACCTTCACATGACCTGCAGAATGAAACACAGCTGTGTGTGTGTGTGTGGGTGGGTGGGTGGATACAAACTGTAGATATTAAGTATCTAATGTGACTCCTTCCCTCTCCTCCTCTCCCCCCTCTTCTCCTCTCCCCTCTCTTCTCCTCCTCTCCCCTCTCTTCTCCTCCTCTCCCCTCTCTTCTCCTCCTCTCCTCTCTTCTCTTCCCCTCTCCTCTCTGAGGAACACCATTACAATTTCCGACGACAAGGCTTCTCAAAAACAGCTTTTGACAAAACATGAGTTTCAGCAGCAGAGTTCCTCTGTTGGACCAGTGATACTGCAGCGTTTGAGAACTGAACTGTCAGATTTTTCTTTGATCTCCTGTCGTCGTGTGTGTTCAGTTCCCGGACCCTAGCCAGCGTCGTCATGGTCTCAGCCCTCAGATGTTGAGTGGGAGAGTGCTCAGTAGAATCCATCAGATTATAGATGGGCCTTCTCGCCAGTTGATTTGAGATTTGGCAGACTTTTATGGACCAAAAACACACTCACACACTCAGCAGTGAGTGTCATGTATAATGTCCTCCTTAACACAAACATGGCAACTTTTCAAAGTTGTTTATTTCTAGTCATACAGCTTGTGGCACAACACACATGCGATGAGTGGTGACACAGAACATACATACGCACATGCTGAAGCAGTCACAATGAAATGTGTCCTCTGCATTTCTCCCATCCAAGCTGTCCTCCTCCAGGAGCAGCCAGGAGCAGTTGGCAGTGGGAGCAGTGGGCAGCCCTCATCAGTGGCCAAGTCCAAACACTCAGTCCACATCCTGATCAGGGACAGGACTGAAGAGCATCTGTTCTTCTGCATGTTGTTCATATTGGGGTTCCATGTGGAGGGAACCTGAGTGAGCACGGGGAGAACATGCAAACCACACAGAACCACCCGGGAGATGGCCCATGCGGGAATCGAACCCAGGACCTTCTGGCTGTGAGGCGACGGTGTAACGCACCGAGCCAATAGGACACCACGCTAGGGAGGACTGGCAGGAATGATCACTTTGAGGCTGTCCTCCCAGCTCTTCTCTTCTCCTCCTCTCTTCTCCTCCCCACTCTTCTCTTCTCCTCCTCTCTCCTCTCTTCTCTTCCCCTCTCTTCTCCTCTCTGAGGAACACCATTACAATTTCCGATGACAAGGCTTCTCAAAAACAGCTTTATTTTTTTTGATATTTTGACAGGTACAAACATGACAACGCACAATGCACATATCTTCAAATAACTGTCATAATTTTCTCCCCTTTTTAGCCCCCAACACAAAAGCCCCCCAAAAACAAACTACACATTGACATACCCACCCCCAAACACAACCCCACTCTGGCAAAACAAACCAGACCCGGTGAACATGGAATCTGTTCAACACATTCACCCGGAAGAACCAAACAAAAGTAAATATATATATAAAAAACCAAAACTAAATTATAGATATAGAAACATACAATAACTAAAAACACAACAATGGACAAAACACAGTCAACATGCCTACATTCTTACCTACAGACCAATTCCCTCAACATCCAGCATTAAATCTTTCAATTTCAGTCACAAACAATCCCCATACTTAATTATACAAGTCCTCCCTACCTGCAACTCTATATGTGACTCCTTCATATGTTGCCATTTTAAACATTGCTTCTAACCATTCATTGTAGGTGGAAGGGGCGGAGGACTTCCAGTGTCTTAACGTTACTCTACAGCCAGTTGTCATAGCCAGTTGCAACCACAACCTCCAACGATTTGACATTTCAATATCCTCTGGTATCAATCCCAAGAGACAGAGTTTTGGGGTTTTGATCAGCAGTACCTTCAGAATCCTATTTAATAAAACAAAAATCTTATCCCACATGCGTTCTGTTTTCTCACAATAGTACAATAAGTGCACTAAGGTCCCAACTTCCTTATTACATCTCCAGCAGATGTCACTGTTCCTTAATTTCAGTCTAGCCAACTTACATGAGGTCCATTAGCTTCTATTGATTATCTTATAACGAATAAGTTGTGATTGCATTTCACGTGAACACTTATGCTAGGACGCAACAAGTTTATTCCAATCAGCAGTTGAGATCCCCTCCCCAATATGCTTTTCCCAACTAATCTTTAGCCCTTCTAGTCGCGGTGTGTGCGCATCCCTAAAATGCTCATAAAATATTGAGGCACCACCCTTTCTATGCCATGTTACATGGAATAATTCCTGAATCCTAGTTTGTTGATTTAATTTAGATTTTACATTGGCCAATATACCTTATATATATATAAGTGGCTTATTTGTCAGAACCTCCAGAATTCTGATTTGTCCAAATTATATTCTTTCTTTATCTCGTCATAGGATCTCAATCCTTCCTTCCCAACCAAGTCCCCGAGGAGATGGATACCTGCCTTGGCCCAATGTCCCCATATGAAGGTCTTCTTGCCTATCAAAAGTTTCTTATTGTACCATATGGAAGCTTTAGGCGTGAGAAATGGGCTAGATTTTGTGTAATGATGCGCCATTTTCCAAGATTCTCTAGCAAAAGACAACACTGGGTTCTTAAATGGTACCGCTCTACCCATTTGAGTTAAAAAGGCCTCCAAGGAGGATGGATACACTAGTTCTTCCTCTATCCTCACCCAAGCAGGAGCCTTCTGGCGGAAGGTTCATTTTAGAGAGTTGGGAGAGAGAAAAAAGGCAAAGTGGTACCAGTCAATCCTTGAGAGCGATAATCCCCCTTTTTCCTTAGCTGCACATAATTTAGTACGATTAAATAAGGGCTTTTTTCCCATCCAAATAAAACTTTCAATTATTCTGTTGTATCGCTTTAACAACACGTGTGGAAGTGACAGTACAGTAACATGTACACAATATATTGTATCTTAGGAGCTATAATCATTTTCACCAAATTGATTCTACCCATCAGCGATATATAGCCTACATCTTAGTCCAATTCTGTAATAGAGAGTCAATATTTTGAATAATGGGAGTTAAATTGGATTCCATTATCTTATTCAAACCCGGTGTTATCTTAATCCCCAGATATGTCAGGCCCAAAGGCATCCATCTAAACTGCCATCTGTCTCTAATGATTATGGCTGGAGGGAAAAATTTAGACAGGGGCATGGCTTCAGATTTTGCCCAATTGATATATCCTGATATTTCAGAAAAGGAGTCTATCACTCTGTTAATCTCTGGTGCTGCTGTTTCAGGGTTACTAGAAACCACCAGAATGTCGTCAGCGTACAAGAAAAGTTTGTGTTCTTCCTGACCCGCATGTATCCCCATTATATTCTTATTCCCCCGTAAGGCAATTGCTAATGGTTCAAGAAAAAGAGTACAAATTTGAGGTGAAAGAGGTGAGCCCTGTCTTGTGCCACGACTCAACTTGAAAGAAGGTGACATAATGCCATTGGTAAGTACCGTGGCCCTTGGATCTGTATCAGCTTTACCCATTGTAGAAATGAAGGACCAAAACCAAATTTCTCCAAAATATAAAATAAGAAAGAGAACTCCACCTTATCAAACGCCTTCCCCGCATCTAGAGAGAAGGCAACCACTGGATCTTCCTCATTTCTTGAATTCCACATGAGGTGCAACAGCCTACGCAAATTATCAGATGAGTTTCTACCCTTTTAGAAACCCTACTTGGTCCGGGTGAATCAGACTCGGAACCACATCCTCTAGTCTGGTCGCTAGAATCTTAGCCAACACTTTTTCATCCACATTAATTAATGAAATTGGGCGAAAGTTACTACAGTACTGCGGGTCCTTTCCTTTTTTATGAATAAGTGTTATAACAGCCGATCTCATGCTTTCAGGAAGCTTCCCTTTCTGCAAGGCATCCTGATATAGGCTACAACTTGTAACCTTGGGGCTAACTCAACCATACATTTTCTATAAAAATCTGAAGGGAACCCATCATTTCCTGGCGCCTTCCCCAGGCTAAGATTGAGAATTGCTTGCTGAATTTCTTCAATAGAGATGTCTCCTTCTAAAGTATTATTTTTGGGCTTCCATTAGGCTCGGCATGTTAATTGACGAGAAAAAAGTCTCCAGTTTAGAGTCATCCATTGCCCCTTGTGATGTATAGAGCTCTTGGTAGAAGGTCTTGAACACCTCATTAATTCCTTTCTTATTTGTGATCAATGTATTGTCGCTATCATATATTGAGGGAATAACATTTTGAGTTTGTAACTGTTTTACTCTATGTGCCAATAATTTCCCCGCTCTCTCTCCTTGCTCATAATATTTTTGCTTTGTACAGAACAAAGCAAATTCAGCCTTCCTTTGTAATATATTATTCATATATTTTAGTTTATTAAGGTTATTCCATATCTCTGGTTCTTGGTGCTGCATGTATTGCTTTTCAAGTTCTTTTATGTCCCGTTCTAGTTTCAACATTTTATCACTTTCTATTCTTTTAACTATCGCGCTGTGTTGAAGACGCCCCCTCACATATGCTTTAAAGGCATCCCATGTCACCCCAGAGTCCGAGATTGAGCCCTCATTAAATTCCCAGAACTCAGCCATCACCGTTCTTATAAACGTACAGAATTCTTCTCTATTTAGCATGAGACTATTAAAGCGCCATCTGAACTCCCGCCGCTCATTTTCTTGGGGGGATATAACTAAATCTACTGGTGCATGATCATCACAACAATGTTGCCAATCGTAGTACTCAATACTTGTTCCACCAGAGCCCTAGAAACTAAAAAATAATCAATCCTTGAGTATGTGGCATGCGGGTGAGAGAAGGTATAATCTCTTTCTAGAGGATGTAATAACCTCCATATATCAATTAGTCCCAACTCTTCCATCATCGTATCTATTGCAGTAATTGACGTGGAACTAGTTCGAGGTGGTTGCGAGGACCTGTCCACACTCAGGTCTCTCACCTGGTTAAAGTCTCCCCCTACAATGACATTGTCATTCCCTACCTTTCTAATTACATTGCAGACTTCATGGAAAAAGTCTGGGGATACTGAGTTTGGACCATATATATTAGCTACCGTCAGTCTTTGACCTCCCATAATAGCATCCAATATCACCCACCAACCCTCCTTATGTGAAAAATGATTCAGCACCTGAAAATCGATGTTTTTCTTAACCAGAACAATCACTCCCCTTTTCCTAGATGAAAACGTACTAAAATAAGCCTGTCCCACCCAATCCCTTTTTAATTTAGCAGATTCTTCGTCATTCAAGTGAGTTTCTTGAATAAGCGCTATATCAGCCTTCTTTTGTTTCAAATATGTTAGGATTTTCTTCCTTTTAATAATATGCGTGCACCCTGCTATGTTCCAAGATACTATTTTAAGTAAACCCATACCTAATTACTAGAGATCCCGTGCGAAGAAAAATGAAAGTTGCCTTTAAGCTATATATATTCATCCCATGGATGTACCCATCTGAAGAAAAGTACATCTGCACCGTACCTAGGCCCAATGCTGTCTGTACAACGTTCACCTGTAGACTATGACTAGACATGACACACATAAACGCAACACTCAAACCACAACTATAACTGATTCCACAACTATAACTGATCGCACACCGTTTTGTCCCGTGCTGATAAATGATTAATTTCCCTGAATCAACGTTATGGCTGATATCTTATTTTTAGATATTAAACGACGCAATGACACATTACTTTAAACACGAAGAGAACAGCAATTAACATCCCACGTAGACTATGCTATAGGCTACATATTTTGTGCCAGACTATCATACAGTAGGCTACATTCCAGTCCTCACCTAGCTTTATGTTAGGCCTTCTATAAACCTACCGACCGAAAATATAAGGCATCATAGAAAACTGAAACCACCAAAAAGGGGAAATGGAATAAGAACTCGTAGCCTACGTCACTTCATAAAATAACGGGGCCTCTATTATTATTCAGAATAACCTTACCCAGCTAGCCGGATGTAGGCTAGCAAAACGGAGAAAAGTAAAATGTCCTTCGGTTACAGTTTATAGTCTGGTGCGTCCGTTCAGCAGGTGCAGTCCCGTAGGCTTGTTTGTCCTATTCCGCGAGTGCTCTCCAAGTAGGCTAAAACAAAGAATCAGTCATAAGTAGCCTACATCCATCAGCCAATCAGTCTCTAGTATCCGAGTCAATCCTCACCGCCAGAGCGTGGTCCTCTCGCCCCAGCCTCCGCTTCATCCAAAGCACCCAAGCCGCTGAGAAAGTTCTTCGCCTCTCCCGGGTCGGAGAACTCGTGTCGCCGCTTGTTCAGTGTGAAAGTCATCGTGGCTGGATAACGCAGAGAATATTCAATCTTGCGTTTCTGCAGCATTCGCCTCACTTCATCATACTTCTTGCGTTTCTCCTGTATATCCTGGGCGTAGTCTTGGAAGAAGTAAATCCTAGTATTTCTCCACATCACCTGCTTCTTCTTCCTCGCTGCTGACAGTAGGCCTACCGCAGATTTTGCCTTATCACGCGGGAACCGAACTATTATGTGTCTCGGTCTGGGGTTGTCACTCGCCGGAGCCGGGCCTACGCGATGGATCCTGTCAGCTTCGTACCAGTCGTCTGCGGTTATTTCCAGGCGGTTGTGCCCTCTGCATTTCTCCCATCCAAGCTGTCCTCCTCCAGGAGCAGCCAGGAGCAGTGGGCAGCCCTCATCAGTGGCCAAGTCCAAACACTCAGTCCACATCCTGGTCAGGGACAGGACTGAAGAGCATCTGTTCTTCTGCATGTTGTTCATATTGGGGTTCCATGTGGAGGGAACCTGAGTGAGCACGGGGAGAACATGCAAACCACACAGAACCACCCGGGAGATGGCCCATGTGGGAATCGAACTCAGGACCTTCTGGCTGTGAGGCGACGGTGTAACGCACCGAGCCAATAGGACACCAAGCTAGGGAGGACTGGCAGGAATGATCACTTTGAGGCTGTCCTCCCCCCTCTTCTCTTCTCCTCCTCTCTCCTCTCTTCTCCTCCTCTCTCCTCTCTTCTCCTCCCCTCTCTTCCCCTCTCCTCTCCTCTCTGAGGAACACCATTACAATTTCCGACGACAAGGCTTCTCAAAAACAGCTTTTGACAAAACATGAGTTTCAGCAGCAGAGTTCCTCTGTTGGACCAGTGATACTGCAGCGTTTGAGAACTGAACTCTGTCAAATTTTTCTTTGATCTCCTGTCGTCGTGTGTGCTCAGTTCCCGGACCCTAGCCAGTGTCGTCATGGTCTGAGCCCTCAGATGTTGAGTGGGAGAGTGCTCAGTAGAATCCATCAGATTATAGATGGGCCTTCTCACCAATTGATTTGAGATTTGGCAGACTTTTAGGGACTTGCAAAAACACACACACACCATCTGGAGGTAAAGTGTCCTCCCTCCCTCGTAGTGAGTGTCTCATGTGTGTCCTCCTTAATAAACAACCAAACATGGCTGCTTTTCAAAGTTGTTTATTTCTAGTCATACAGCTTGTGGCACAACACACATACCATCCAAGCTGTCCTCCTCCAGGAGCAGCCAGGAGCAGTTGGCAGTGGGCAGCCCTCATCAGTGGCCAAGTCCAAATGCTCAGTCCACAGCCTGGTCAGGGACAGGACTGAAGAGCATCTGTTATTCTGCATGTTGTTCATATTGGGGTTCCATGTAGAGGGACCCAGAGTGAACATGGGGAGAACATGCAAACCACACAGAACCACCCGGGAGATGGCCCATGCGGGAATCGAACCCAGGACCTTCTTGCTGTGAGGCCACGGTGTAACGCACCGTGCCACCCACAAATGATCATTGATGAGCATTAATGATCATAATAAATGACGACTACAGATGACCAGATCAATCGGATCAGGTCTTACTGAGGAAAGCAGAACATTCCAGCAGAGCTGCTAAATGCTTTTAGCCAATCAGAGAGATGGTATTACACGGACCAGCCAGCCACACTACAGGACACATGAGCTGCGTGTCCTACAGTACTACACTAACACACAAACACACACACACACACACACACTGTCTCTCTCTCGCTCTCTCTCTCTCTCTCTCTCCTGCTCTCTGGGCCCCCCACTCTTCCACCAGTGCCCCCACCCTCCCATATCTCCCATTACATTACATTACAGTCATTTAGCTGACGTTTTTATCCAAAGCCACTTACAATAATTGCATTTAACGTAGGAAGAGGGAGGATCGTTGTAGTACTTCTCGAAGAGATGAGTTTTGAGCCTGCGACGAAAGATGGGCAGCGACTCTGCTGTCCTGACGTCAGTGGGCAGTTCGTTCCATCACTGCGGTGTCAAGACAGAGAAGAGTTGTGACCGCGTCTATCGACCGCAGGGGCCTCGGAGTGACGGAGGTAGCGGAGCGGAGCGGTCGGGAGGGGGTATAGGGTTTGACCATGGCTCGGAGGGTTTGGCCATGTTGTCTGTCGCACTCGTCTCCATCACACACTCCCTGCAGCTCAACATGACCGTCGTGACACCCGCCACTCTCTCTGTCCAGCATGCCGCCTGCCTCGCTCACACCACGGCTCGCACACACCCGTCACTTGCCACACGGGAGGACCGGCAGGACTGGTCACTTTGAGGCTGTCCGTCTGGATGTCCATCGACGTGATGTCAGAGTAGCAGTGTTCGTGTTAGTTTAGTTACTGGAGACGCGACATCATTCCGCTGTGTCTCTGATAGCTGA
Source organism: Borostomias antarcticus (assembly GCF_949987555.1). Taxonomy (NCBI): domain Eukaryota; kingdom Metazoa; phylum Chordata; class Actinopteri; order Stomiiformes; family Stomiidae; genus Borostomias; species Borostomias antarcticus. Next base: position 12,774,818 of record NC_140252.1, read on the forward strand.
GCGGTCAACATTAGAACTGACCCTCCAGGTCCACCTTGGAGATCTCTCTTTACTCTCTCTTTCCTTCTCTCTTTCTCTCTCTCTCTCTTGCTCTCACTCTCTTTCCCTCTGTCTACCTCTCTTTCTATCTATCTATTTATCTATCTATCTCTCTCTTGCTCTCACTCTCTCTGTCTACATCTATCCATCCATCTCTCTCTCACTCTCTCACTCTCTCTCTCTCTCTCTCTCTCTGGGAACTGGTCCAGAATTCCCATCGATTTGTTGAGGAGATGAAAGAATGACCTGAACCCCTCACCCACACACAACACTCCTGACCAGCCTCCACAGACCTGCACGCACGCACACACGCACGCACGCACACAAGCGCTGATTAGCTGTGGGTGTGTGTTTTAGCTTTAGTTCTCATTAGCAGCTGCCATTCCAGGTGCAATTATCATCATGACGTTGTTGTTGTTTGTGTTTATTTGTGTCTAGGCTTTTTTCTGAGTACACGCGCGCTGCCAGCCACCCGAGAGGGCCTCCGATGACGCAAGATTTTCCATTGTGTCATTGAGGGAGAGTGGGAGGTCGAGGGACCCACATTCATGAGCTGGCTGCTCTTTTGTACACTAATCTGTTAGCCGGTAACTTTGAAGGAGAGCCAATCAGAGATGAACTTTGAAGGAGAGCCAATCAGAGATGAACTTTGAAGGAGAGCCAATCAGAGATGAACAGCTCTCAGCTTAGGAAGACGGACCCTGAGACAGAATTGATTATGATTTTGATTCTATAATATTGATATTCAATTGTCGTGTCATTCTGAGAATAGAGGTGCTTCTGTGAATGCAGGGTATGAGAGGGTGAATACAGACTCGGTATGAGAGGGTGAATACGGGACCAGTATGTGAGGGTGAAAACAGGGTATGAGAGGGTGAATACAGACCCAGTATGAGAGGGTGAATACAGGACCATTGTTTTAGTGAAAGGCTGCTGGTTCTGTGACAAAAACAACAAGGGAAGGAGCTGATTAGAGGAAGAATGTGCTTTAATAACTTGGATAACTATTAACAGATGCATGAGATGGTTTTGGGTAACAACCCCCTCCCTCTCTCTCTCTTTCTCTTTCTCTCTTTCTCCCTCTCTCTCTCTCGCATGTTTTTCTCTGCTACTAATCAATATAGAAGTGTAGTGACGTTTTTCCTGTGATCTGTCATACAGACCTGCTTGCCAAGCAGCTCTCTCTGGGAATACCCAGCTATATGTATGTTGTTTTAATGAGAAACATTCCCTCTCACGTTTCTATAGATCTACACACACACACACACACACACACACACACACACACACACACACACACACACACACACACTCACTTATATACTGTACACTCCCCCCCACACACACACACACACACACGCACACACACACACACACACACACACACACACACACACACACACACACACACCGTCTCCTCCCCTGGGCCTCATTATAGTAAGAGGTACTATGCTCTAAAGCTGGTTCTAGTTGTCCCTCTGACAGGATGGACACACACACACTGTGCATATATAAAACATGTGAAAGACATGTACAGTAGAGGCAGGAGGGAAGCTGAATCAGTGTGGTGTGCTGTACAGTAGAAATACATTAGAAACCCAGTAGAAGCACTCAGGGGGTAGATTATCTACTGAGCTGCTCTGGGGGCAAAAGAATCACTCTGTTAATTTCCATGACTATTTAATGAAAGACAGATGAAAAAACAAGCGGTATAATTCGCAATTAATTTGCCGTTTTAGCGCAACGGAGGGAGGTGGGGGCCTTCCAACAGCGGAGACTGTTGCTATAGAAACGCTGTGTACATCAGGACTCTAAATGCTCTGCGGTTACATGTAGTGACCAATCAGGGGCCTGCTGCCCTTAGGAGCCTCCGGGTGATCAGCCAATCACAAGAGGAGCTTTATTACAGAATCCAGTGTTCTCTCTCTCAGAGACCGTCCGCTGGGCTGCACTTGTGTGTGTGTGTGTGTGTGTGTGTGTGTGTGTGTGTGTGTGTGTGTGTGTGTGTGTGTGTGTGTGTGTGTGTGTGTGTGTGTGTTTGTGTATGTATGAGGTTGAGTGTGAGTGCATGTGTGTGTTAGAGAGAGAGAGAGACACCGAGAGAATGAGTGAGTGAGAGAGAAGGAAAGGTTCTTTCGTGAGAGGAGTAATCGCCCTGAGAGAGGACGATTGGCCCTCACCTCTCCCCTTTTCTCCTCTCCCTTCCCCTCCTCCCCTCCCTCATCCTCCTCTCCTCTCCTCTCATCTTCCCCACTCCTCCCTCAGGCTGGCAGATTATTACATTGAGTTAGAAGGAGGGTCATAGTGGTATTAATCCTCTTAGACTAGCTTTTTAATTTAGAGCCCAATTAGGGTGAGAGACTCGGAGAGTGTCGCCACCTCCACCCACGCTGGGGGAGAGGAGAGGGTGGGGGCAGCAGGGAGGGGAGAGGGGGATGGTGGAGAACAGGAGAGGATGGGAAGGGGAGGATGGCTGATGTAGAAAGTTAGCGAGGAAAGGTGAAGAGCAGGGGGGAGAGGAGAGAAGGACGGGGGGAGGAGAGGAGAGGAGGGGTGGAGTGGAGAGTGTGCACGTGTGTGTGTGTGTGTTTGCGCTTGTGCGTGTGCGTGTGCGTGTGTGTGTGCGTGCGTGTGTGTGTGTGTGTGTGTGTGTGTGTGTTTAGGGATCAGGCCACCCCCACAACCATCGGCAGCACCTTTTAACGTGATGGAATGGTAAACAGTGTCTGTCAGTATAAACCCTGTTCTGTTTGGCTGGCGGGGCCATCTACATAATTCATTAATATAGAGACTGAAATATTCAGAGCACTGTGACAGAGGGAACAGAGAACAAAGAGAACGAGAGATGGAGAGAGAGAGAGAGAAGAGGGATAGCGAGAGAGTGAGAGGTGTGCCAAGCACTATGGTCACCTTGGGGCTGTTTGTGTGGTGTACTTGTGGTGTATTAGACTCCAGGTTCTCTCTCTCAGAGGGCTGCTCTGTGTGTGTGTGTGTGTGTGTGTGTGTGTGTGTGTGTGTTTGTGTTTGTGTTTGTTTTTTTGTGTTTGTTTGTTTTGTGTTCTCCAGTGTTCAACCAGCTCCCAGACAGAGTGTCTAGTGTTTGTGTTAACTCCCAGGATCTTGTATTGAGGCCATTGTGTATAATGAATGGCATTATGCTGTTAAATATTATATCTGGGGTGCTTGAAATACAGTATGGAGCCGTCTGCTGATGCCAGGGGCTGAAGTATGCAGAGGCGTTGAAGGGTGCTTAAGTAGGTGTTTATGATTGTGTGTGTGTGTGTGTGTGTGTGTATGTGTGTGTGTATGTATGAGTGCATGTTTGTGTGTATATTATGTGGGTGTGTGTGTGTGTGTACATACAGTGCGGCGGCCCTCTGACTGATTGGCGTGCTTCCTGTTAAGTGGAGCAATTAGGCCAATCAGAGACACCATTACTCCCACCTCACGCCTCGCACACCATCTCCCGGAACGAGACGCATCCATCATGGCCGCCGGCGTCGCTAACGAGCCCTGAGCCCTGTCGGGAGGGGGGAACGGCGTCACCGCTGTCACGCGTGAACACGAAGCCGGTCGTCGTGTAGGCAACGTTCTTCCGTTGTTCCTCCGTCGTCACGCGGCACCACAGAGAACGTCTGTTCCACAGAGAACGTCTGTTCTCGTCCGACTTGTGACCACGCCCGCATGCATGTGTGACCGGCGTGCGTCACGCCGCTCGTGTGGCGCAGGAGGGGAGAGAGCTTAACACCTCTGTCATAGGGGGGGGGGGGGGGGGTTGGGAAGGAGGGTAGGAAGGGGAGAGGAGAGGGGAGGATGGCCTAGCGGTGTCTCTCGTCCAGGGGAGAGAAACACGGGTTGTGGGGGGGGGGTGTGGGGTTGGGGTGTTTTCGGTCACTGTGGGCGTTGTGTTACGCTGAGACAGAATCATGAGAAGCTGTTGTGAGATGTCGTCTCGGTTTGCCTTTGTCTCTACCCCTCTTTCTCTCTCCCTTTTGCTCTCTCTCTCTCTCTCTTTCTCTCTTTCGTTCTTTCTCTCCTCCCTCTCTCTTTCTTTCTTTCTCTCTCTCTCCCTCTCTCCCTCTCCCTGCAGGAGAGGTTTAATTGGCTCATTAGGGAGAAGAGGAGAAGTCAGCGCCATGTCCTCACCGTGTGGGCGGTGATGTCAAAGGAGACAGGAAGTGAGGGAAGGGCTTGGAGTCTGAACTCATCCCCTCTCCAGCCACCGGGGCATCACGACTCGTCCAATCAACCTCAACAGATGTGCTGCCATTGCTATGACTATACTTTCAGGGATTCTGTAGTTCATGACTTGAGGAATGTGTTTCTAAAGTGTTCGGCATGTCTGTGTAGAGGACTAGAATAAGTAAGAATAAGATAAGAAAAGAACAGCACGCACACACACACACGCAATCAGTTCACCCTGTTCATCTTGTCCCTTGGCTGTGTGTGTGTGTGTGTGTGTGTGTGTGTGTGTGTGTGTGTGTGTGTGTGTGTGTGTGTGTGTGTGTGTGTGTGTGTGTGTGTGTGTGTGTGTGTGTGTGTGTGTGTGTGTGTGTGTGTGTGTGTGTGTGTGTGTGGAGGGGAAGTGTCGTATAAATAATGTAAAGTAAAGCCATGTTTCCTCCTGGATGAACAACCAGACTGAGCTGTTAGAATGAACCACTCTAACCTTAAAGGAGTAGTAAAGGGAAAATGCATGTTTAGCCCTGTTTTAAGGTTACTTATGATCATATACAATGGTTCAGATCAAAACATTGACAAAACTAGCACTTTTGAGAAAGTCTGATAATTGCTCTACCAGCGCTTTGGTCATACAATGGATGTGGTTGGGCACCTTGAAAAATCTTTCAAAAACATGTTAATGATTTAATCCGGAGGCAGTCTGTGAATATATAAACCTCCCTCTGTCTCCCCATTGGCAGTCGACCCGTTTCTTTGTGTGCCTGTTTAGTTTGATTTGTCGACTCGTAGTTCTCTATTGTTTGGGTATTCTGCTGTTAGCTTCTAGTTACGTTTTGTATTTGATAATTGATTCTTTAGTTCTTCCCTAGGGTAAAATACACCAGGCTGGGGGCGAGTGCCACACCTTGTAGTTAATTTGTATATTATTATGCACTAGGTAGGGGGGTCACTTTAAATTGATAATTTCTTTGAGTTGGTAGCGCTCATACTTCCCTTATTTGCTTGGCAGGTCTTGTTCTCTGTTGGCCTGCCTGTGTATTTGAACGATGGGCTTGCAAGATGTTCTCTACTTAGTTCTCTACTCCAACCTCACACCAGGGCTTTAGTGATATGTGATAACACACACACACACACACACACACACACACACACACACACACAGACACACACACCACTCACCACTCTGGAGTGTAGGTGGGCATCTACGATGCCCCTCCCCACCAGATCAGCCCTCACATGCATAATTTCCTGGGAAGGAACCGAGCTGGTATCTGTTCTGCAGTTCGGGTCGGTGGAGGATGTAGTAAACATGGCTCTTCACTACATTCTTCAGCATCTGGAACATGCAGGCACCTACTCCAGGATCCTGTTTGTGGATTTCAGCTCTGCTTTCAACACCGTTCTCCTGGAGTAAAAGCTCTCCCAGATGCACGTGCCTGACTCTACCTGCAGGTGGATCACCGACTTCCTGTCTGACAAAAAAACCTCACGTGAAGCTGGGCAAAAACATCTCAGACTCCAGGTCCATCAGCGCCGGCGCCCCCCAGGGCTGCGTCCTTTCCCCCCTACTCTTCTCCCTGAACATGAGCAGCTGCACCTCAAGCCACCAGCCTGTCAAGCTCTCTGAGAGCGACGAGTCCGCCTACAGATGGGCGATCGACCAGCTGCTGTCCTGGTGTGGCCAAAACAACCTGGAGCTCAACGTTCTCAAGACATTGGGGATGACGGTAGACTTTAGAAAGAAACCAGCCACCCCCTCACCCCCTGTCACTGAATGACATCCCAGTGACCACTGTTGACTCCTTCCGCTTCCTGGGCACTTCTATCTCCCTGGACCTCAAATGGGAACTAAAGACCAGCTCCCTTACAAAGAAGGCACAGCAGAGGATGTACTTCCAGAGGCAGCTGAAGAAATTCGGACAAAGAAAATGATAGGACTCTTCCACACCTCCATCATCGAGTCCCTCCTCACCTCCTCCATCACCATCTGGTACATCTCTACAGCCAAAGGACAGAGCCAAACCGCAGCGTGTCATCCGATCCGCCGAGAGGGTGCAACCTGCACAGCTCTAGGACCCTGAAGCGGGCCTGGAAGATTGAAGCCGACCCCTCCCACCCCGGCCGTAATCTCTTCATGCCCCTCCCCTCAGGCAGGAGGCTGCGGTCCATCAGGACCACGTCTGCACGCCACAGAAGCAGCTTCTTCCCCGCAGCCATCAGCCTCTTCAACAAGACTTGTGTCCCCCTCTGACCCCGCCCCCTCCACCACCACCAAGGACCCCGCCACTGTTGAGAGATACAGTTGAGAGATACTTGCACATGACCTGAATGTACTGTTGAGGACACAGCGCACGCACATATCACAACGCACACACGTATACATATACACACACTCACATACATACACATTACACTCTGCTCCCTCACTGTATACAAACTGACTGCACTACTTTTTGGATATTGTTCTTTTTCTTAGCTTATCCTTTTTTGCACTAGCAGTTTGTCCTCGCTCTTTGCACTGTCCTGTCTTTGCGCTGTCCTGTCTTGTCCCTGCACCCTGTCCAATGTTATCTCCATGTTATGCACCGCTGCAGACTCCAACTCTCCACAACTCTCTCTCTCTCTCTCTCACACACACACACACACACACGCTAACCCCACACACTTATTTAATTATTTAGCGGACACTTTTATTCAAGTGACTTACAATAGGTACATTGACATTGACATTGTATGAACAAGTGAGGAGACTTTAAGCATACATCCCATTTGTCCTTGAGTCTCTTTCTCATTGTGTTAAGAAATGGGTTTCCAGACTGCCTAAAGGTATCTCTGTCTGTGGGAAGAGAGAGAGAGAGAGAGAGAGAGAGAGAGAGAGTGTGGACGGCTATGGAGACAGCCAGTCTTCACAACCAGGCCGCAAGTTGCAATCAGTCGGTCAGCCTTCACAACCGGACAGCAAAAACTACCAGCCTGGGAGGGTGAGTCCACAGAACAGAACCAGTCGACCCAGCCAACCAGCACACAGAACCAGGCAACAAGTCCACAGAACCAGGCAATAAGTCAATAGAACCAGCCACTAGCAAGACTCAGCCGGCTAACGGAACTATCCAGCTCACAGAACAGAACCACGCTACCGTATGTATGAGCAGACTTCATTCTGGAGAAAGAGAGGGAGGGAGAAAGAACGATAAAAGAGAGATAGTTAGGATTCAGAGAGACGGAGAGGGTGAGGGGGGAGGGAAAGAGACGGGTAGGAAGGTAGAGACAGAAGGAGAGGGAAAAAGAGAGAGAAATGAAACAGTGAGGAGGCAGCAGGTTAATAGTGCTCTGAGCCACACACACCTGCATCTCTCTCCCAGCCCCCCATCCCCCATTACATTACAGTCATTTAGCCGACGCTTTTATCCAAAGCGATTTACAATAATTGCATTATTGCGTAGGTAGTCTGTGTACTACTCGCCAGAGCTCATAAGCGCATCTCCTTTCTAAACGAGTGACTAAAAGCTTCATCCAGTGCTGAAGCCAAAGTGAAAGCGTAGCAAAATATAAATACAATAGGTGCTTAAGAGGAAGGATCCGGTTAGTAACCTTTGAAGCGGTGAGTTTTGAGCCTGCGGCGAAAGATTGGCAGTGATTGTGCCGTCCTGATGTTAGTGGGCTGCTCATTCCACCACTGCAGCGCCAGAACAGAAGAGAGCCATGAAGGTATCGATCGACCGCAGGGGCCTCGGAGTGACGGGGTAATCACTCGCCTGAGGTAGCGGAGCAGAGCGGTCAGCAGGGGGGGTATAGGGCTTGACCATGGTCCCGGTGCGGGCAGCCCTTCCACAGGAGGAACAGCAGCTCGGTTTTGTCCAGGTTGAGCATGATGTGGCACGACATCTCCCTACACACATACACACACACACACACACACACACACCTACCAACAAAACAGGGCTGCAAGGACAGGGGTATGGGTCTAACCCAGAATCAGATTTATTTTGGCCAGGTACTGTAGGTTTTCACACATAGGAACACTAGGAATTTGTTCTGGACTGTTGCTGCATCCAGTAAATAGACAACAAGACAGGACAGTGCATGGGCAGAGCAAGGGGATCTCCTATCACCACCACTCTCCTGTCTCATATCAGCACTACTATTCATTTCCTGTCTCATTCACAGCATGTCCTTATCATCTACAGTCATGGGTTTATCTAGTAATCATCCACAGTCGACGGTTTATCTATTAATCATCCACAGTCATCCACATTCCAGCTAAAGCTTCAGGCATCCTCGCCCATAAATACAATATTGAACAACAGGACATCAAATATTTACTGTGGCAGCTGTTGGTCCACACTGGCTTTTTTTTCCATTTTCCTTTTTTTCATATTACAAAAATACGAAAAAAGGTTGTGAAGAACTCTCTCAATATAACAAACAACAGTTTTAGAATCACGAAATACTCATATTTTGTCGTAAAAGTCCATGTCCTGTGAGAAGTGTGAACAGCTCTGAATCTTTGAAGCCCTTTTTCTCTGCTTAGTGATTTCAGGTGTACCGACATTCACAGAAGCATATCAATTTGCACTTTCATAATCTGTAAAAAGAAAAATTACCTTGGCAGACATCAGGACCAGTGGCGGTCACAGTGTGTGTGTGTGCGTGTGCGTGTGTATATATGTATGTGTCTGAAAGAGAGAGAGCATGTGTGTAATGAGCATGGTAAGACATTAGAGAAGCAGGATAGTCTCTGGGTGTCCTTGGGGATAGTTTACAACTACAGTATAGTACACACACACACACACACACATACACACACAGGTCAGAATCGACAGACGGTGGGCAGCCAATTAGGAAAATCAGGGGCAAGAGTGACTTAATGAACGGGAAAGGTGAGATGAAATTGATCCAACCGCTCTATGAGACGAGTTCTGCGAGGTTCAGACTGTGAAGACGATGGCGCCTAACCTCATCATATAAACGGTTCGTCCCGTGACCCATAATGCTTCACTTTGTTGTGAGCTGACTATCCCATCAGGGCCAATAAGGCACACTGTGTAAACCTGCACTCCAAGTCCCAAACCGTATTACTGAAGTTCAACCCCAACTCCCCTGGCCAGACGGGCGCTGAGCTTCACTCAATGTAGCGAAAATAATGTGAAATAATGGGAGCGCGGCGGCGGCGGCTCGTCCTGTCTGAGCGGCCCGCGGCTCTTAGCTTGGTCATTACATCATCGCTGGCACTGTTACCTCTCCAGACCCTTTCTCAGACCGTTGTCCTCCTGACGACCTCAGCTGGCTGTACTCTCACCTCCATTAGCAAGACATGGAGAGGGGGGGGGGGTGGAGGGAGAGAGGGAGATGGAGAGAGAGAGAGAGAGAGGGATGGATGGATGGATGGATGCAGCCAGCAGGGATTCAGATTTATATAGATGTGAGACAGTAGAGAGAGAGACACACATGCACACAGGGAGAGAGGGAGAGAGGGAGAGAGAGAGGATATTCAATTACAATGTTCTGTATCCCTCTGCCACAAATTACATTACACTACTTTGTGTGTGTGTGTGTGTGTGTGTGTGTGTGCGTGCATGTGCATGTTTATCTTTTGTTCAGACTGCTCTTCTTACAGATTTGATTGAGGAATGCGAGAAAAAAACACCACCTACAACCTTGAATAGCCAACAATGTATTTGCTGTACAGTTTGCTCAAACACATACACGCATCTCACATTTCAGGGAACACACACTATGATCCTCCATATTGTCCATTTTCTCTATCCAATGGCGGCGTAACACCTAGACATCCTGGCAGTAACATGTGTTATGATTGGCTCCTCTCAGATGGACCCACCTGGCCAATTGACAACCATTAGAGGAAGACATCCCATTGTTCCCAGGTAAGTGCTCCTTTTACTACAGTACATGGGTCTTATTGAATTTAGTTGATTTAATTTAGTTTTACAGGCGAGTGCACATTGATCACACATTACAAAAAGTGTGCCAGTATGAATCAGTATGAGCTAACCCACTGGTCCTCAACTGTATTCCCTGGGCAAGTTGTTATAGTCTGAACTCAAGGTCAACTAGGACTCAGTTAGGGTCAAGTTCAGGGTCAAGGCTAACCAGGACTCAATCAGAGTCAAGGTCAGGGTCAACCAGGACTCGGTGAGCACTACCCAGGACTCCAGGCTACCCTGTCATGAGAGCATGGTTCCAAATCACCTCTAGGACTGAGCGAAAGTCCCGGTACATCGCTCACTCCACCACACCGAGGACTGATGGTGTTCTACGTTTAGACCCTGTCTCCTTTTTATCTTCTCAAAATAGCTGTGTGTTTTGAGAACAATAAATAATGTTGAAAAGTAAGCCAACTATATGTGTAACTGGCCATTAGAGACAAACAATACTGTCTGCTTCAAAAAAGCAGAGTAACAAACATTACTGGTACTGTAGAAACACAACCACATCACAGGTCACCTTGACTTGACGCTAATGTCAATATAAGCTAGTTAATGCCAGGCTCACACTACAGGATTTCGTGGCCGATTTATCCCCGATTCACCCCTCCCGACAATTGGAGGAGAAATCTGGTACCAAATTTGGTACCAATGTTCAGCCCAGATTATCTTGTAATGCGAGGGGTTTAGAGATCCAATCTTAAACCTCCCGATTGGCTCACAGATCCATCTGGGCGGCCCCGATATTTAAGATTATAATATCACTACTTTGCAACCGAGAGAGGGGTTCGTTGCTCCCTCAGGCACAGTAATATCCTGTAGTGTGTGATGAGCCGTTATTTTAAAATCTTGTAGTGTGTGCATGTTTGAGATTCCAGAGAAGAACATCTGTTAAGATTATCCTCATGTGTGTGATGCAACCCGATTTCCAAATCGGTTAGAATTTTAAATATTCTGTAGTGTGAGCCCGGCATAACTCACATGAGCTCTCTCTGTCTCTCTCTCTCTCTCTCTCTCACACACACACACACGCACACACGCACACACGCACACACGCACACAGGCACACACGCACACGCACACACACACACACATACACACACACACACACACACACACACACGCACACACACACACACACACACACACACACACACACACACACACACACCTGTAATACATCTGTGTCTCTCCTGAGAGCAGTCTGTCTACCTGAGTGTCCATCTCATCACTATATAGTTCACACCTCCAGCAAGATGACGTCCACGGCTGGAGCTGGGTTTGGAGCTGGGTTTGGAGCTGGGTTTGGAGCTGGGTTTGGAGCTGGGTTTGGAGCTGGGTTTGGAGCTGGGTTTGGAGCTGGGTCTGGAGCTGGGTTTGGAGCTGGGTTTGGAGCTGGGTCTGGAGCTGGGTTTGGAACTGGGTCTGGAGCTGGGTTTGGAGCTGGGTCTGGAGCTGGGTTTGGAGCTGGGTTTGGAGCTGGGTTTGGAGCTGGGTCTGGAGCTGGGTCTGGAGCTGGGTTTGGAGCTGGGTCTGGAGCTGGGTTTGGAGCTGGGTTTGGAGCTGGGTCTGGAGCTGGGTTTGGAGCTGGGTTTGGAGCTGGGTTTGGAGCTGGGGTTGGAGTTGGAGCTGGTATTGCTGAAGGATATCTCCAAGGATCTGTCTATGTTCCATATAACGGCAGTCCGTGTTAGAATGTTCCACGTTAGAATATCCTGTTTGAGTACTCAGAGTTCCATGTTCTTATATTCCGTTTTAGAACACGGGCATTCGGGTTCTGGTGTTCCGCCGGGTTCCGGTGCTCCTCCAGGTCAGAACCTGGTCTCCGACGTCCCCCTCTTCAGGCTGCCACCCGCGAAGTCCTCGTGCTCGAAGCTGAGGTTGTTGTGCGAGCGCGAGATCATCAGCAGCTTCTCCTTCTTGGTGTAGTCCCGCCTCACGGCCACCGGGGGCACCAGCAGCCGGTCCACCGGGTCCTCGCGGTCCTCCAGCCTCATGTATCCCTTGCTGCTGGAGCGGTCCAGCCGGGGCCAGCTGGGGTGCTTCCTCTGCTCCGGTGACACGGTCAGAGACACCACGCCCCGCTCTAGGTCCAGCGACTTTGAGTGCGCACTGAGCATGTGCAGGGAGCCGTTGGAGCCGAAGTCCTTCCGCGCGGCGCCCGGCGAGAGGTACCGCCCGGAGGCGGAGCCGGGCGACAGCGAGCCGCGCGAGGAGGAGGAGCTGTGGGACTCGGAGGCGGAGTTGCTCCTCAGCAGCGCCAGGCCCGGGGGCTTGTGGGCCTTCGCCGCCGCGGGCGCTGGGACCGTCAGCGACACCGCCGTCGGGGACGGCCGCAACCTTTCCGCCGCGACCTCGCCGTCCGACGTGATGTTGTCCATGTCCGATTCGTCGAGCACGCAGTTGTTCAGCTTGATGACGGGCAGGGTGAAGGCGCTGATCGACGACGACACGATGGAGCGCGTCTGGCAGCGTTTCGACGCCCCGCCCGCCTCCTCCCACTGCCGGCCCGCCCCCTGCGCCAGCTGGAACCCAAACACGGACCCCGACCTATCCCTGTATCCCGGCGACAACAAGCCACACCCCCCCTTGGCCTCCCCCAGTAGCCCCTCCTCCTCCTCCTCCTCCTCCTCCACTGAGATGGCTCGGAGGGACCCGCACCGGCTCCGCCCCTCAGCCCCCAGGCTCGCCAAGGTCAGCAGGGTGTGGGCTGCCAGCCGGGATGCAGCCACCGGGTCCTGGTCGGAGCAGGGGCCGGGGTAGAGGGCCCCGGGGCCCCGGGGGCCGCCGTAGGCCCCGTTCATGTGCTTGTGCTCCTGGAGATGCAGGCTGTGGATGTCGATGACGGTGGAGTACATGTCCCTCATGTGGATCACCTTGGTCTCCCTGCAGGCGGGACACAGGGTCAGGAGGCCAACAAAAACAATAGTGATGATCACATCAACAGGGGAGGGGAGGATCAGAATGAAGGAATACAATACTACTGTAGGTGGACAGACAGACAGACAGACAGACAGACAGACAGACAGACAGACAGACAGACAGACAGACAGACAGACAGACAGACAGACAGACAGGCCGCGGCCCTACCTGTCTCTGTTCTCGTGCAGGATGGCGTTGGCGCAGATGAAGATGAAGATGCCAATGCCCATAGTGAAGGGCCCCAGCATCCTCATCCTCTCCGAGTGCAGGTAGCGCTCCAGAAACCGCGCCAGCACGCCACTGTGGGGTTCAGGGGTCACCCCGAGGTCACCAGAGGTCACGGACAACCCGTCGGGCGTCACCTTAACCCTGGGGGCTGGGCCCGGGCCCGCGGCGGGGCTAGCCAGGAGCTTTTTTTTGAGCGGCCAGTAACCGAGCACCGCCATGGCCACGCCCACCATCAGAATCAGAACCCCCAGAACCAGGAAGAAGCCAGAGGCGGAGTAGAGGCGGAGCTTGCCGCGGACCACCACCACGTCGGAGCGTGGTTTCCTCTTCCTGTTGTGGGCGGTGCCGGCGCTGGGGGGCGGGGCCTGCAGGTAGTGCTGGGAACGGATGGAGTCCTGTCGCTTTAAGGCCGCCAGGCCCGTGATCACTCCGCCTGTCGCGATCATCACCACGGTTGGCCAGAACCCTGGAGAGAGACGCACGCTTAGATGAATCACATTTATGCACCTGGAGGGCAAGTGTCAGTCTACTTCTTTGTCTGGTGGTGTGTGTGTGTGTGTGTGTGTGTGTGTGTGTGTAGAGCCAAGTATCACATAAACTGGTTTGACTTATCAAATAAATTGGTTTGACGCCGTCTACTACGCCTACTGTCCACTACTGTAACTGCCGTGTGTTTCCCTACGCTATGAACTTCAGTACCTTGTGTGCCTAGAACCTCAATGGTTTCATCTTTTCCTAGATTGCATACAAATTAGAAAGACAAAGGCACAGGGTGTGTGTGCGTGCGTGTGAGTGTGTATGTGTGTGTGTATGTATTGCAGGAAAAGTGATGGATGTGAGAAAGAAGTGGATGTGTCTAGTGCTATTTAGTTTCTCCTGCACTTTGCCTTTAGTACTAGATTATGCTCTTAGTCACTTGTTTAGAAAGGAGATGCACTTGTCTGGCGATTAGTACTACACTGACTAACTACATTAAAATGCAATTATTGTAAGTCGGTTTGGATAAAAGCGTCTGCTAAATGACTGTAATGTAGTGAGTCACAATAAAAGATCTACAGTAAAAGCTTGCCTGTCTGACTTGCGACCCAGGAAGCAGCTCTGCTCTGGTTGGTCCAAATATTCCCATATTTACTTTGACATCAACAAAGGGATTTGGACACAGCGACACACTTTTAATTTGAGAGTATTTGGAACCATTATCTGCTGAGCTGTTTTAATGTTTTCTGGTGTCATGTTGATCCTGGTAGCAGCAACGGCAACACCAACGACAAGCATGCCATCCAAAGGCTGGTGAAGACAGCGCAGAAGACGTTCCATCACAAAAGACACCAACCACCTGTTCGCAACATCTTGCCGGAGAGACGGAAGATGGCTGAGCATCAGGACCGCGAAGGAGAGGTTCCACAACAGCTTCCTTTCTGACTCGGCCCGCAAGCTCAACAGTAGACTGCAGTAGACTGACCCTGAAGACCCCCCTCTGGTTAGAACCCCCACCACCCATCTGCCTGGACAGCTAACCCCCCCCCGTGACTGGTCTGTTCTGATGGACCAGTCTCTCAATCCCACTCCCCTGCTCTTGCTGCCCCCTCTCCCCCAACCCCCCATTGGCTTACCACCACTACGGTACGTTATCTAATTGCACTACCTACATCATGGACACAGACATAGTCATCCTTGATTGGATGTAGATGAGGACGATTCTGCTAGACTGCTAGACGACAGATAGTATAGTAAATTGTCAGTTTGGGAACCTTTAAATGTCTAGCTGGGTACCTAGGACTGGAATGAGGAACTGATAAGCACTGATAAGATACTGTAAGGACAAGCGATTACAAGAATTCCAGTGTACTTGTACACGTGCTTGTCACCCACGGCAAAAATAAACGTTCTATTCTTATTCTAGCAGAGATCTGGTGTTGCTATGTCTAGATGTGTTCCTGTAGTGCTGGGAGGGTGGAGAACAGAGCTGTAGATGAAGCAGATTGCGCTTTAAATAGAGGACGGTTCTTTAACATGCAACCTCTCTCTCTCACTCTCTCTCTCTCTCTTCTGCTCCATTTCCCTATTATCTCTCTTTCCATCTTTTACTCCCCCTCTCTTCCCTCTCACCCTGTCACCCTCTCTCCATGTCTCTCTCCAGCTTTCTCTCTCCCAACCCCCATGTTTGCCTGCTACCCTCTCTCGCACCCTCTTCTGTCCTTCCTCTTGGTCTCTCTCTCTCTCTCTCTCTCTCTCTCTTTCTTTCACTCAGTCTCCATCTCTCCATCTCTAAGTCTCTCTCCCTCGCAAAAACACGGCATTTACCACCGCGCCTCATCTCAGGAGAACCATCTAATATAACTCTCTCACACGTTCTCTCGCACGCACACACGCGCGCACACACACATACACACACACACACACACACACACACACACTCCATTTTCTCCCTGTTCAAGTCTCCTCTCAGGAGGATCATCATGTCAAAGTAAAGAGGTTTTAAAAGCGTAAAAGAGTCTGACGTTCCTCCGTACAGCTCTGATCTTAAATGAATGAGCCGTCCTGGAAGGTCAAAGTGACTTGAGCACGGCACCGCGGTGAAATGTTGTTACTCGATCCAACGTAGCACCGCTGAACAGGCCTCAACAGTACATCTGTAGGTGGTCTTGCTACCACACACACACACAAACACACACAAACGGTCACCCTCCAGCCCACTGCCATGGTGTTGTACTTCATAGCACGGTGCACCCACTCGGCTGTGCTATGTAGAGCTCTTTTATTTGTTGTTGTTTTAGCTCCGCAGACTGCTCTTTGATGTAAAACGCGCCGCCGAATGTCCCTACAGACACCAGGTTCTCAGAAGTCTCAGAATTGCAAATAGAAAGGCTTTCATGAATAGGGGGTAGAGAGCAGTGAAACGGACAATTATTTTTATGAAAAGGTTTGACATGATCACTTTAACAAGGTAGCGGTGATAGGGTAATGTTTTAACAAGGCAGGAGCAGTGATAGGGTAATGTCTTAACAAGGCAGGAGCAGTGATAGGGTAATGTCTTAACGAGGTGAGGGCAGTGAAAGGATAATCTTAACAGGGTGGTGATAAGGTGAAGGAGAATGACAGGGTGAGGGTGGTGACAGGGTGAAGCAGGTGACAGGGTGAGGCTGGTGATTTGGTGAGTCAGGTGACAGGGTGAGGACAGTGATGTGGTGTAGGTGCTGTCAGACTCATAAAGATCATCACCTGTAGGCCCTAACAAGGACAGGCGTCTGTGTTAACTCTACACATGGAGGAGCGAGAGAGGAAGAGGGAGAGAGGGAGAGGGAGAGAGGGAGAGAGAAAGGGCGCGAGGAGAGAGAGCATGTACCACACCGACGTGTGTGTGTGTGTAGTACTTTACAACCCCTAAGGCGTCTTCTCATTACTGTGGGGTCACTACACACAGTTACATGGTGCAAAGTAACACAAGCTAGCAGGCATGATGATTGGCATCTGAGCTTGCCTGATCTAAACTAGAAAACAAGTGTTGTACTGCCATACTAGAACCCAGCGCAGAGGCATGATCCCCCCCCCCCTCTCTGCTCTGACAGTTCAGGGAGAGGGCAGGTGAGGATGCTGTAGTTCCTTGAGAGGACAGGTGTGGGAGTTGTAGTTCATTGTGAGGGCAGTTTCTTAAATCTTTTTTTAACCAGGCAAAGCCTTTAAGAACAAATTTGTATTTACAATAGCAGCCTAGCAGGAGGCTAAGCCTCTTGGGGTTAGGGGGGGTTGGGCTGAAAGGGAATGTCAAAGTTAATTTAAAACACAGTTAAAAGACAACAGCACACATCCAAACAATCAACACAGTTAACAGACAGCTACTGTGGGAGTTGTAGTTTATTACTGTAGCAAAGCAGATGTGAGTGTTCTAGCTTTCAGAAGCTGACTGGCTGATCTAAAGTTCATCGGTAAATGGCAGCATTAGAGAGGAGAGCAGTGGGTGGCACTACCCAAACACACACACACACACACACACCTATAATACATCTGTGTCTCTCTCACATAATTACTGGACCTTGGAGGGTCATTTATTCCACACACCCACACGTTTACAGTGGTTGGCAGTGGAGTTTATCCTCTGCATTTCTCCCGTCCAAGCTGTCCTCCTCCAGGGGCAGCCAGGAGCAGTGGGCAGCCTCATCAGTGGCCCCCTGGGACCAGGCTGGTCAGAGACAGGACTGAATAGCATCTGTCCATGTTTGGACGGGACCGAGTGAGCACAGGGAGAATATGAACTCCACACAGAAAGGCCTGGAAGAGAGCCCATGCGGGAATCGAACCTTGGACCTTCTTGCTGTGAGGCAACGGTGTATCCCACTGAGCCACCCATCTAGCTGTCCTAAAAATGAAAAACAAACTACCTGCTAGCCAGGTAGTTATGCCCCGCACACACCAGAAAGAGATTGTTTTTCCCACCCAAAATAAGAGGTTATGAATCTCTTTGAGAACACAAGCTTTATAAATCTGTGTTTTAGTTTGAGTCTGCCTGGTATAGCCAAACCAACTAAATAGGTTGGAAATGTCTGACAAATTGACATTAGAAACACCATGAATAGCCTAGGCTACATAATAAATATTTAGGATGACAGAGTCGAGACATTCTATAGTAGTCTTGCCAGGAGAACCTCGCCGAACAAGAACTGTCACCGTGACAGGCGCGTGTGTCCGGTTTGTGGGTGGACGCCGTGAGAGGACCGGCGATTCCAGGACAATGAATCATTCTCCCGGTGATAGGTAAACAATAACTAATGTGAGCGCGGAGAGGTTCAAGGGTGATCAGAAGTTACAGCCGTCTACCGCCTGACTCCCAGACATGGTAAATAAGGGCTTTGGTCGCCATAGAGACACGCAAGACTGTTCCTCTGCAAATCTATTTTGGCCTATTCCTATGCTAAAAGACATTTGGCCTATTATTGATTACGAGGTGAAAACGGGATGAGGGGTTTTCACCTTAAAAGTCCACCTGTGGAGTCACACAGGTGAGAGGGAATGTAGGATCAAGAGATGAGATATTCTTGCTGATGTCATTGATGACTTTCCAGAGAAATATATATATATTTAAAATAGGTATTTTGAGTCTCTGCCGAGAGTGCGTATTTTGAGTTCTGCCGAGAGTGCGTGCGTACCTGGAGGGAGCGTGTTCCTTCTTCTTATTTGGCCATTACGCACGAAGAATTATGATGCTACCCATATTCCTCTCACCCATGTTCGGTCTCACATGCCAGTTTGTATATCCATAATGTTATAATCACATGCCGCTGTGAACAAGAATGCACATCCAAGCCAAGTAGGTCTTGTAATAACCGTACTCCATCTCCGGACCGCGCGCCAGGAAGTGTGCAGCGACCACCGCTCCAAACCGGAATCAACGCGCGAGTTTTCTTTTTTAATTCTCACATTTACAACTTTTCGTCAGTGAATCACGAAAAAAATCCACCAACAACACAGTAATATGTGTCAGAAAGTCATGTAGTCTATTATCTAAACTTAGAGGGAGTTTGTTACGCGCTGGCAAAACATAATGTGCCCGTTGTTGTAATTTGAAACAGTTGAAACTTCTCATTAGAGAGAGGTGCCATACAGTTTGTAATCCTCATATCAAGTTGAGCAGAACCAATATGTTCTTCGCTTGGAAAAAAAAATCTGTCCCTGTCTAGTTGGAACGGTAGATAACGGCTCCACGGCTCCAGCAGCTGCTCCGTACGATAACGTTTTATCTGGGAGGGGAGACCAAGCTCTCTTGTCTCTACCGCCACGTGACGGCTCACTATGAGTGACGCACAATGAGCATGGCATAGAGAGAGAGGGAGAGGGAGAGGGAGGGAATTCATTTAAATAATGCATGCTGAAGTTATTGCATGTGAATATCACATTTGCATAACTGCGATTGTTTACTAAGGCAGACAGGAATGGGATTCAGATGATAGGAAACACGTGTTCCCCTCCCTGCCTGTGTGTGGGTTCGTGTTAGGACTGCCTCTCTCCCCATGCTAATGTGTGAGGGGCCTCTGTCATGCAGCAAGAGGTGTGTGGTGATGTAGATAGATAGATGGATAGATAGATAGTAGATAGATAGAAGTTAGCAACGGTATTTATCAGAAGGAAAAATCCTTTGTTGCAGCCAAAGATACACACAACAGTACAATACAAAAACTCAACACAAAGGCACAGTAACAATACCTGATTAACAAGCCAATAACTCAGATGTCCTGACGAGAAGATGAGAAAAAAACGACTGATACCAGAGCAGAGCGAACTCTGGGGGCTGCCATGTCTGCCATTAGACCAAAAGGACATCGTTGTAGACCGAGGTCGGTGGGTGTGGGGCTGACAGTGTGTGTGTGTGTGTGTGTGTGAGGGTGGTTGGGGGGGCGGGGGTGTTGGTGGTTGACAGCTGGAGTGAGGCACTCAAGGCACTTCCGGGGCGTTTAAATGCAGTTTCTGGCTCCGCTGAGACGCATTAAACTGTATTTCTCTTGGGTGCCAGGGCCAGGTGGGTTTAGTGACCTGCAGTAGGTTTTATACCGTATACTCTCGGTCCCATGGACGCGAGTCAGCTCCCAGCATGCCTGCTCTCTGCTCTCCTGTCTCTGCGCACGGTTGGTTAGTCATCCTCGCGGTTAGTTACTTACGGCGCAGAAACACGGTATGAACACCGTGGGGGGGTTGTCTGTGGGCTATTTTAGGCGCTCTGATTGGGGGTTGCAGTACAGTGGGAGGAGTGGATGTTTGACAGAAAAGCCCCCAGGGTCTTGAGAGGCGATGAGAAGTCATGAACCATCTGTCTGTCTGTCTGCCTGCCTGTCCGTCTGCCTGTCTGTCTGCCTGTCCGTCTGCCTGTCTGTCTTTTACAGTATGTCTGCTCTTCAAACAGAGAGGGAGGAGAGGAGAGAGAAGTGGATGAACTGAAAGAGATGGGGAGAAAGGAGGAGTGCAATGTGAGAGAGATAAATGCTAGAGAGAGAGAGAGAGAGAGAGAAGCTGAGAGAGAGAGAGAAGCTGAGAGAGATGGTCTGTGGGATTCCAGAGGACTCAAAAGGAGCTGATTATTTCTCCCAGGATCCTCTGCTCTAAGCAGCTTTCAGACCGCCAGGTTCTTCTATTGTACTCCTGAAGAGAAGAGAAGCTCTTTCATTTAAGTTGTACTGTATATAAATATACTGCATACAGAGAGAGAGAGAGAGAAAGAGAGAGAGAGAAAGCGAGAGAGAGAGAAAGAGAGAGAGAGAGAAAGAGAAAGAGAGAGAGAGAGAGAGAGAGAGAGAGAGAAAGGGAGGATAATAGTAGAGAAAAGAGGGGATCATTTGGAGAGGAGCAGGATTTACTGTAGTGGGGACTAAAGAAGTGGGTACACTCTCAATAAAGAACTGTGGGTAATAACGAGAGATGGTGCTCAGAGAGCACAGACCTCCACCCCTGAATACATTTCGTGGTCCTGTGCATGGCAAAATGTAATGGGTTCTACAGAAAATTGGCCCAAGCTACACCCCTCCACTGAGTTTCATAAAAAGCGGTCTGATAGTTTTTGCATAATCCTACAGTAACCCAAAAAGTGAATGGCGGCTCATCGTCGGCCTGGCTGTGTTTGGGCGGCTCATGGACCCGCCCTAAAATCTCTCATTTTCTGCTACGACCTGTCACTCTTTCAATTTTGAACTGCGGCGAAGTGGCACAGACTCTATTATGTATTATACAACGGTTAGTTCTGGTTCTTGATTCTGATTGGCTGGAAGCCGTGTTAAAATACTTTGTAACACACACCTGGGACCGCATATCATTCAATTTTCAGTATTAATGCGCCTCCCATTTGATCCTATGCATTGTAGTTGTTGTTGTTGCTTGGCAACCCTTTTGTTAGGGGAACTATTTTGCTCAGGCGGAATTGAGGGAATGAGGCTTCGTTTTGAATAAATGTTAAAATTGTAAATTTCTGTGTGTTTATTTTACACTAATACCCTCCGCTTCGGGTCGTGCTTAACAACGCCCCCTAGCTGTTATAAAATCACTATAACACACGGCCTTGAGTGGTTTATTGCTTAAGTATGCGGAGCGCATAATTTCAACATAAAATTTTAGTCTGGAGAGAGACAAGAATATCAATATACAGTATATAACAAGCTTGTTGTTTGACGCCATGGTTACAGTGAGGAGTTGTGAAAAGAGGAGAGAGGAGGTTGCCATGGATATCCTCCTCCTGGCCTTGAGGATGTGATATGGTAACAACTTCTCTCTCCCTCCCTGGAGAACAGTTACAATTCAATTAAGTTCGCTTTATTAGCAAATTGACAAATTGTTCATCTGTGTTGCTAAAGCTTTCTAAAATGCATGTAGATTGAAAATCAATCAATCAATCATAGAATAAATAATAGAAGTAACAATAAGCAGTGGTGAATAACAGTAAAGTGTTAGCATGTGTGTGTGTGTGTGAGAGAGAGAGAGAGAATAAATGTGTGTGCTGTGTATGAATGTGCATGTGCTGTGTGTGTCTAGGTCACTCATTCCCTCAGGTTGTGGCATGCTGATACATACTGGGCGGCCATACATGCCCTATCTCCTTCTCCTAGGAGTATTTTTTATTTAGAGAGGTCATTAAGCTGGAATAACATATTTGAACTTGTCAAAGTAGATGTTCCTTTTTTCATTGAATTTATTACAGTGTAGGAGGAAGTGCATCTCTGCGTCTTTACCTCACTCTGTGTTACCATAGGGAGAACGCAGAACTCTGTCAGATAATTCCACATGTTCTAGAATGGAACACTCATGTTCTGAAATGGAATATTCTTGTTCTAGAATGAAATACTCATGTTCTACAATAGAATATTCATGTTCTAGAATGGTATATGCATGTTCTAGAATGGAGCACCATGTTCTAGAATAGCTTTGGCAACGAGTCTAATAAGATGTGCCTGTTGGAGGTACTGTAGCCCTCTCTGCAGCTCAATGTCAACTCTGGTTAAAGCAACTGAACAGGCCAGTCTCCTGGGGAAAAGCTAAGCCAACTCTCTCTCTCTCTCACACACACACGCACGCACACACACACGCACACACACACACACACACACACACACACACACACACACACACACACACACAAAACAAGTTGAGCCAAAAGGTTCTGACACACACGGATTTTTCCCCAAACAAGGACAAGCACAAGTCAACCCTGGCCGTGGAAACTTGGCTTTGTTGAGGGGTGACTTCAGAGCTCTGGAGTTCCAATCTGTTATCGGGAGTCATATCGTAACGGGAGTCACATCCAGCTGGGCCAGGCTCTACAGAGGCACATAGCTGGACCTGAGGGTCCACACACACACACACGCACGCACGCACGCACACGCGCACACACACACACACACACACACACACACACACACACATAGTTGGACTTGAGGGTGCCCCCCCACACACACACACAGTTGGACCTGAGGGTCCACATACACACACACACACACACACACACCCACACACACACACACACACACACACACACAGTTGGACTTTAGGGTCCACACACACACGCACACACGCACACACACACACACACACACACACACACACAGTTGGACCTGAGTGTCCACATACTGTACACACACACACACACACACACACACACACACAGCTAGACCTCAGGTTTCACAGCACACAGACACACAGCTACAGGACAGAACTGCAGTGGTGTAACGGTACCAAGGGCCTATAGGTGCTTTCACATGGCCCTGCTTTCCCCCCCGAACTACAGACCTTAGAGGTAACTCGCCATGTTCACACCAAAGGCGCCATGGTCTATGGGTGGGTTCGTGAGGGACTTTTGACCCCCCAAAAAGACCCCGTTTGCGAGCACTCTTGCCGGGGAAAAAGTACTTTGTGGGTGGGGAGGCAATGCTGAACATCTCTGATTGGCTGAGTAGGGATCGAGCCCCCTGGCAAAGTTTTATTCCAACGGTGTTTATAGCCTATTCATTGCGCAAGCAATCACATTGATTTTCCAAGTTGATTTTCTAAAACGGAATAAATCCCACACACGAAATCGCTTTCCTAGTTCAATATTGTTGTAACTAAGACATCTGATGGACCAGACAGATGAGATTTATAAGTCTGTTATAACAACCAAAACACATATATATTTCAGAGCATCGCGGGGATTTCTCAAACTAAACTGCACAAATACCATACTGTACATTTAACACAAAACTGCTCTCCTAGTTCAATCGCCTCCTCTGTGTCCTCGAGTCCCTGGTCTCCTCTGTGTCCTCGAGTCCCTGGCCTCCTCTGTGTCCTCGAGTCCCTGGTCTCCTCTGTGTCCTCGAGTCCCTGGCCTCCTCTGTGTCCTCGAGTCCCTGGTCTCCTCTGTGTCCTCGAGTCCCTGGCCTCCTCTGTGTCCCTGGCCTCCTCTGTGTCCTCGAGTCCCTGGCCTCCTCTGTGTCCCTGGCCTCCTCTGTGTCCTCGAGTCCCTGGCCTCCTCTGTGTCCTCGAGTCCCTGGTCTACACTACTACACTACTACTACCCCGCTGTCTGGGGGTCATCTACATGGGGAGTTCTAGGGGATTTTCCCCCAGGGAAAAAGGACAGGGGGGTTTCTGGTGGGAAAGCACCTTATCATGATATTCTGGTTTGGAACTGTAGAACTGTTACTGATTGCCTCCTTTTTTTCTTCTTCTTCAGAATCAGAAACAGGTTTAGGTTGGTGCATAACAATAACCAAAGTGCAAGGGACACGAAAAAACAAGAGCAAGAACAATACAATACAATGCAATACAATACAATACAATATTTTGTGCACTCTCCTATTAGTCATGTCTCTCTTATGAAGTATCTAGCCCATGTTTACTGCTCTGCATAAGTTCTTAGCCAATAGACATTTAAACATTTTCCAGGAGCTTGCTCGATCGTCTCGTTGAGAGAGGTCAGGGAAGAATTACAGCTCACTTTTCTGGCCCCCGGGTGAAACTGTTTTTTTGCTTCCCTCTGGAGTATGTAGGGGTGGGACCTATTCCCACCCCCCCCATTGGTCTCTGTAAAGCACATTGTGTTGCCTCTGTGTATGAAATACGCTACACAAATAAAGTTTGACTTGATTTGAATACAGTACAATACACAATACAATCTACGAGTGTCGAGTGTCAGTGGGGGTCTCAGGACCAAGAAAACACAACAGAACATCAACTATCACAAACAAACATATCAGTATCAGTCAGGTGCCAGGAGTGCAGCCAGAGACAAGAATACCCAGCATCCGGCTCACAGAGACCATCCATTCATGGTAGTATTCATCTCCAGCCTGTACACACTCTCCATTGTCTGGCCTCGGTTCTGGCCTAGTGTGTGTGTGTGTGTGTGTGTGTGTGTGTGTGTGTATGTGTGTGTGTGTGTGTGTGTGTGTGTGTGTGTGTGTGTGTGCGCGCGCAGTGTGTACTGTAAATGTGTGTGTCTGGCAGCCACCAACTATGCACACATGCGCACACACACACACACACACACACACACACACACACACACACACACACACACACACACACACACACAGAGCTGTAGGGCTTTTCGCACTACATATTCATAGCCCAGGGCTACAAGTTAATTTAGCCGCTTCTCACCAAAGCATTGTTAACCCAGGGTTAAACTAAGCCCAGGGCTACACAGTTCACACTGCAGTTCTACTAGCCCTGGGTTAAATGTTCATTGGAACACGTGACTAATTCTAGAATGACATGTGACTTACTCATTAAGAGCACGCAGCAACGTTAAAATGTTGCTAACCGTGTAACCGTGTACCATCTGGTTTGTTCTGAATTTACTTTTCCGGCCACTCAGAAACATTGCTGAGACCAACTTGATCTTTTTAAATCTTTTACAGACATATTATTATTGTTTTAGTTAGTTATGATGCTGCCGTTAGTACAACAGTACACAGGACACAGTGTAAAAAGTGTCTCACACACACACAGGGCTGTCTGACAGTACAGCTCTGAATACCACGCCTCACTTTACTACCACACACACACACACGCGCGCACGCACTGACAGACAGAACAGCTCTGAATCACACACTTCACCTCTGGCCTACTCTGAAATTCCTTCAGTCTGCTTGGATAGACCAAAGTGTATACATGCACACACACACACACACACACACACACACACACACACACAGATATACCTACAGTACACACACACACACACACACACACACACACACACACACACACACACACACACACACACACATACATACTGTATATACATGCACAGCCTACACAGGTATAGAGGAGTGAAAGGCAGTGATGCCCACCTCCAGTTCTGGTGTCTCCATGGTAACGGTGATGCTGGTTGCTGTGGCAGCATGGTGGGAGACGACCAGACAAAGAACAGCAGTGATTCACTCTCTCTCTCTCTCTCTCTCTCTCTCACACACACACACACACACACACACACACACACACACACACACACACACACACACACACACACACACACACACACACACACACACACACACACATCTAGACAAAGAGCAGTGATTCACACACGCAGGCTGTGAGACTGATAAGAACATGAGCCTAGCTCTCCTTTATAACCAGAGACAGAAGAATAGACTCAGACAGAATTGCCTGAGGACTTGGGGACACATCCAGTCTGTCACTAAAACGTTATTTTAAGTCCCGGTTCGATCGCAGCTCCCAAAGCCGAAAGCCGAAGTGTCCTTGAGCAAGACACACCCCCAAAATCGCTAAAGTGCGGCACGGTGACGCAGTAGGGGAGAACCGGGTCAAAAGTCGCACTTTTTGGTTTGATTCCATTTACTCCGAAATTAATAGAGATAGAGATTCCACATGTTATGACACACAACTTGCACATGTCCTTCACTATTATCAACTGTAATTTTCATGCTAGGATATAAGAGCTTAACATAAATAGGGCGAGAACGGACCGAGTGCAATGCGACATTTGTCCCTGCCGAGCGGGACAGAAGTCTCATAGGAGAGGGGCAAACGTCGCACGGCTGCAAAATGTGTCCTATCTCTGTTTTTTGGGCATGTAATTCTCTTTACTTTCAACGAATGTATTATTAGACATAATATCATGTTTGTATCAAAGTAATCAATGTTATAGGTTCAAAATCCATAGAAATAATGCGGGGTTAACAGCAATGTTTGGCGATAGGATAGCCTATCGGCAGGAAATTAATTTATTAGACGAATGGTTAGTCTGCACTAGTCATTTCCTTGTCTCGTTTCCACTTGAATATAACAGCCTATGAGCTGTCTTTCTTCCAGGAATTTAACAGCCTATCAGCTATCATCCTTTCAGGAAAGACCACCCCTAGTTGACCTCACTTATCCAGGTGCGCGCGGAGACCCTTACCAGTCAGTTGCCAGTGCGTTCGCTCGAAGTGAAATGTCAATTTATCACATCAAGTTGCGTCTGCTTCTCCACAATATTTAGGCTATAGGTAAGTGATAATCTGCATACAAAGTTGGTCAATAGCATTAGAAAGATCATTAAGAGAGCTTTCATTTGACCTGTTCATTCTGCCCAAATGTCACTCGCGCACCCCTCTGGTTCTAAGCCATCACAACGCGACTTCTGTCCCTCTACGGGACGCGACTTCTGCCCCGCCACGGTCTCCTGTCATTTCTCCCTGGCTTGCAGGCACGACTTGATCGCACGAAACTTGAAACCTATGCTATCATGTAGCCAGCAGATGTGCTAAGAAAAGTGCATATGTTTGCAAACTAATACAAGTTAACACAATTTTACAATCGAAAAATGCTTATGAGACCATTATTTTACTTATATGGAGCAAAAGTGGTTTTCCGTCGTTCTCTCCGTCAAATATGCTGCGATCGCGCCCAAAATTTGAACGGAGCTCGTACACGGTAATATGCGCAGGCATGTTTAACCACGTGATTGCAGGTCCAGTCATTCTGGAGAAAATGGCAACGCGACTTTGGTCCCGCGCGACTTTTGACCCGGTTCTCCCCTACCTAGTACTGTCGGCCGCCTCACAGCAAGAAGGTCTCTGGGCCTTTCTGTGCAGAGTTTGCATGTTCTCCCCGTGTTCGCAAGGGGTTCCTCCCCCCCAAAAAAACAATATGAAAAACATGCAGAAGAACAGATGGCTAACGCTGTCCGTCCCTGATGAAGACAGACAGGAGCGCTTGGTTGGTCCCTGTGGCGCGTCCCATGCATGCTGCCTACTGTCTGCTCCTGGCTGTCCTTGGAGGAAGGATGACGGGATGGGTTAAGAGCAGAGGACAATTTCATCAGTGGACACTATTGTCACTCTGTGTGTGTGTGTGTGTGTGTGTGTGTGTGTGTGTGTGTGTGTGTGTGTGTGTGTGTGCGCGCACCAAGGTTATAATAGTTTTGCTTTTTTCATTAGTTTTTATTTTTATATCGTTTTAACTTTTTGTGCTCAATTTCAGTTAAGTTTTGATTAGTTTTCAAAGCAGGTTTGCAAGTTTAGTTTATTTTTTATTTTTTGAAAATGTTTAGTTTTAGTTTCGTTTTTATTAGTTTCAGTATTAGTTTCAGTCTTTTTTTCTTCCTCGTGAGCATCCTGATCTGGCGAGCTCATGTTGTTTCACTCTGTGAAACAAACCATCTGGCGCACCTCAGAAACAATGGAGGATAGATTTCATATCCACCCAAAATACTAGGCTTATGTATGAAATGAAAAAGACTAAAACTAAGGACATTTTCTCAATAATTGTAGTTTATTTTAGTAAGTTTTGTAAACACACAATGCAGTTTTAGTTAGTTATTGTTTTTTTTGTAAAGCCTAGTTTTTATTTTTATTTCAGTTAACTAAAATGTTTTTTCCCACTTAGTTTTCGTTTTTAAGTTAGTTTTCGTTAACTATAATAACCTAGGTGCGCACGTGAGTGTGTTTGTGTGCGTGCGTGTGCATCATCACCGTGTGCTGTGTAAAAACCACTCTATGACAATAAAAGTTGTTTGTCTTGTTGTTGTTTTGGTAGTCATAGTGATGTGCTTCTATGTCATCATTTCTCATCACTATTTTCTTCTCTGTGGATCTGATGGGAAATCACAACTGTGCACGTCTAGTCTATCCAACATTATAAAACTACCTCAACAAGACCCATCCAATCAATGAAATACAATGACTTTAACCAACACCGATTTTTTGGGATTGCTTAACATTAAAATCAAAAGTAACAGAGCTAGTGAAACCTGCCACTCAGCCCCGATCTGTATAACTATAAGCACATTCTCAGCCTGACTACACGTTTTTTTTTTTTGCAAAACCCAAACACTTCTCTCCATCCCAGCAAGCAGATCATCAGTGCCGGCCAGTGGCCCACTGACGACCAACTCGACGGCCCACCGGAACTCGAACCTGATTCTTTGCCGTTTCAAGAATACCACACCCATGAAGCAGCTGATCACATACAGAAGAAACGACCTCACCGATTTTCATTTGAAAGGAATTCTGAGAGCGTAGAAAACCTGCAGCATGAACGTGTGGAGGTGAGTGCACTTCGGTATTGTACACTGACCATAGGCCTATACGATATACAGTAGGCCTGTATTGAACTACAAAATGCTTTTTTTTTCTGTTTGAATCATGCATAATTGTATCTTGAGGCCGGGTTTACATAACCAGACAAAAGTAAGATCATTGGCAACAGAGCTATTTTGAACGGCCTTGGCCAACGTGGTGGTAACATCATTGTGCGCCGCAATCTCACAGAATGGGGTCCTCCACCGCTATGCCCAGAGTACAGTAGGCCTACTTACTGTACAACACGGCCCACATGCGCAGATGTGTAGACAGACTACACAGCATCGTCACAGCAGGAGACCGAATGGATGCAGAGCTGAGACAATATCGTTCCACCGATCTGTTCTGGTCCAAAACTGTTTTCATTAGCACACTGTTTTCAGTCCAACTGCCACCAGTCTCCCTTCCTTGCGTAACCACATTGAGGAGCATGGCGGTGGAAGGTTTACATTACAATGTGGAGAGAAATACATTTTTTCATCAGTGTGCAGCACTGCATGGTCTTGTGTGTTGTGTTTGGTCAAAATATTTACTAACAATATATCAAACCCAGAGTATCATCCGAAATGTAGAAATGTTAAAAGTTGCGGCTTGTAGGCCTAATTGGTTCAAACAGAATCAGTTCATATGGTGACAAAATCTGGTTTTTATAAATTGTATAGTTTTGAGGGAAGCGTTTCATTTTGCAAAAGATCTGAGGCATTCTGCTACGTGTGTGTGGTTGTGAATTTTGTGTAGTGTGTGTGCAATGGGGGGGGACATAACAATAACTGTACCGGCAATGCACCTAACCTCTAGACTAACATGAGAATCCTAACATGTAGGCCCAGTCTAAAACCAACCCCTAAGCCCTCGCCCTATCCACCCCCCCCCCCCATTCGCGCATTCATGCTTCAAGCTTCAATTCAAGCTTCGCCATGTTAAGAGCCGTCCCAAATCAATTAGTGCGGAGTGCGCTTGGAATGTGAGTGGACTGTCAAACCCTTAAATAGCAAGCCTTAATTTGAAAAAAACAGAGAGAGAGAGACATATTATGAAACCCCAGTCTCTTGAGAGGTTTCTGCACTGGATCTAAAACACATGGAAACATACCCTAGACTTCCTGCTCGACTATTCCAACTCAGAGTAAACCCGAGTCAACAGAGAGTAAACAAACAGTAAACAAACAGTAAACAAACAGTAAACACACTGTGCGTCAGTCTTTCCTAGAAAATATTCAGGCGAGAGCAGTTGTTGTACATTCAACAACATTCCATATCACAATCCCAACTACAACTTTGAGTTCCGATCAACACAATACAATTGTGTTGTTACGAAAAACCAAACAGAACAAAAAACAAACCTGAGCCCCTCTGGTCAGTGGAGGGCTGCCCTGCAGGCTGACCTGCTGGAGAGAGCTGCCCGGCAGGCAGAGCAGGCAGAGACCTGCAGTCTCCAGGTTCCTACTGGCCAGCCTCCTCTCGGGTCGAGGGATGATGACTGATGGAATGTGCCTGGTAGGGAATCATCCGTTTTGACCACCGTGGTTCCCACACCATAGAGACCAGCTGCAGCCTAGCAGGCAGCCAACCTGGAGACAGTGAAACTCATCTGCACAGTATCTCTCCCCCTCTGTCTCCTTCTCCTCTTTCTTCTCCTCCCCATCTCCCCACCCTTCTCTCTTCTCCTCCTCCGTCCTGCTCATCTCTCTTTTAGTCTCTGCTTTCTCCCTGCCCAGAGCCAGGCTGTGTAGCTGGACTCTGATAGCGTCCCTTCTCTCTCTCTCTCTCTCCTTCTCTTCTCTCTCTCCCCATCTGTTTGTGTTAAGGGATAGAGCCCCATGTCTGAGAGAGAGAGAGAGGAGCAAGGGGAACAGCAGGGGGAAGACAGGACTTCAAATGATTTTATGCTATTTTCTCACAGCAGTGTCTCATTAATTCATGCTGTCGAGCTGCCCTAACACAGGGCCCCCAGAAACACACAGAGCTGTCCTAACACAGGGCCCCCAGAAACACACAGAGTCATAAGCTTGGGCCCCCAGAGAGACATACAAAAATTATGTAAATCTGATGTTTTTGGGCCTCCTGAATTTTGTAAGTTGGCAGACGCCGCCAAAGATAGTCTCATTGTGTGATTGGAAGGCTGTGTGGAAGCATCTGAAAATGAAGTCTCCAACGCAACTTCAGGCGAGGCACGGATGTCAACGCTGGGCTAGTCGGCAGAGGCTTAATCAGTCACACCCCGTAATGACGCAACCTACAGTACCAGCTGTCAGCTGTCATTGGTCCAGCACGCTAGAGTGCATGTATTTAAGCTGTCAAAACATGTCATTGTTCGCTCTTGCCATTACTGCTGATCGCTTGCTATCTGCGTGCTCGCCCCACCTCCTCCCCTGCTCCACCTGTGTTCTGTCGATGTCATCTCTGTTGTCATCGTTGCTCTCTGTTCCGGGGGTATTGCTGCATTCTTCTGGTATTCCACTATGCGTCGGCTAGTGGAAGCCGGGGAACTTGCTTAGTCTCTGTGGCTCTCCATGGTGATCGTGGGCCGAAACATCTCCGGTCACCATGGAGGCAGAGGCTCTAGGCTGTACTCCTTCGGAAGCATCGGCCCATGGAGGCCGGGGACTATAATGTACAGCAGTCCCCCTGTGGCTCTCTTTGACGGTCTTAGTGGGCTGAGTTACCCCCGAGCAACTTCCCGATCACGGCCCACTCTGATCGTTATAGAGGCAGGGGGCTAAATCGATGCCGTTCCCTCTTCCAGCACTCTGGGCCAAGCTGGCCCAGAAGGGGGAAACATCTAATTATCGCCCCCCCCCCTACTTTCGCGCTTTCCACTATGCAGTGGAAGGCAGGGGGCCAGAGCACACCGCCAAAATTCCATATGCTGTATTTGCTGCATGCAAAATAAATGGGTTAATTTTGACTAAAGTGATCTCGACTGAAAGTCTGTTGGACAGAATGTTAATGGCTAGTGGTAATCGTGTGTGTGTGTGTGTGCTGTCAATATTCTGTAGGGGAGGATATGACCTCTATTCGTGTCAACACACAGTCCTACGGAAGCATGGGGATTAGGTATGTGTGCGTATGTGTGTGTGCGAGAGTGTGTGTGTGTGCGAGAGTGTGTGTGTGTGTGTGCGTGAGAGAGTATGTGTGGGCAGAATCTCAGACTCTTAAACAGTGGGCTGCTGTTTCATATGCCAAAACAGTTAGAATGTAGGAATGAAGGGAATTTGTTCAACTACTCATATTTTTTAAGAAGTGTTTTCAAATAAAACGTCTTACTTGTTTAGATACCACATATTTATATTCAGTATATTAATATTACAGTATATGACACAGACTAATGTTTCTTTACCTGTTGTTTGTCCTGAGTTGATGTATTTGTTAAGAGACCTGGGTCAATACCTTTACACAGACTGTGAAATACTCAGTACACTGAGTGCACTTGATTTAACTTACCTAGTGCACTGAAACGGTTTTTCATCAAATCGATCAGTCCTTGAAGTGTCAGATGTGAGGCGAATCAAACAAGTCGCAATTTACTTTCAAGTAGCGAATCAATTGCCCCAGGTCTGATTTAGCTCAAATGTACAGTAGACTATTATCCTCACCAGTAGGTTCCTCATCCTCACTGGAGGGTTTTATCCTGTTCTCCTGTTGTTCCCTGGAGTAAGTTATTCCCGTTCTTGAGCAGGAAAAACGGCACCAAACGTTTTGAAGACATAAATATTCATAGTCCCGGTTAGGAATATAAATTAGATGCATAATAGCAGCCTCAGCCTCTAACACACACACACACACACGCACACACACACTGTACATACACATATTCACACACTCACTCAAAATCTCACAGCGCTGACAGCAGACGGAGGGGTGGTCTGTGGCCAGTTTCCACAGCTAGCAGCCATCAGAGAGATGACTACAAACACATGACTGCTTCCAGGGGTCACTCAGATCAGTTCATCAGCTAATCCTGCACTGTGACAAACAAATGTGTTTTTTTCTTCATTTTATTTTAATCACCAAGTCTCTGGGTTGATGCCGAATGCTCAGTTAACCTTGAACGAAGACTGAGATCACACAGCTGAAGAAATCTCAATACTGATATTTAATTCAGTTCATCTGCGTATGATTTTATGCTGTCAGGAAACATGGGGACATTGTCACTATCTAATTGCATTGAATCCCTTTATGGGCTGTGAGGTAATTGTAGTTAGGAGCTAGGAGTTAGGAGCTAGGGCTTAGGAGCTAGGGGTTACTGTGAGAGGAAAGACGAGAACACTTTAAGAGGAACCGTCATCTTTCCCTACAGATACAGAATATCCCAACTACATCACGCTCCGATTCAACAATAGAGACTTACTGTATAAAGACTGACAATAATCAACGAAAATACAGAAGTAGAGACTTAGAGGAAACACATTGTTTGTCCTGTTGTTGTTTATGGCTCTTGTCATGTTGTTGTTTATTGTTGATGAGTCTCTAGACAGGTGTTACTAAGGTAGCCTCCTCAGGGTGCAGGACAGACAAGCAGATGTTCCATGCCGCTGCTGTAAAATAAGCTGCATTATAATATTATAATATCGTACTATTACAATACCGTAGTACATATTATAATACTATAATACATGTAATATAACAATATTGTAGTACAGGATGCTTCTAGCACATACATTAGGACAGTCAGCCACCATCATCAGGAAATAAATGAACTTGACTAAAAAGGGAGTGCATAGAAGCACTTTGTTCATGCCAGAGTTTAGTTACACTCTGAGGATAATGTAATTGCATATTACAATTGTTTATTGAAAGGGCAGCAGGAATGCTCTTTCTGAAGATCGGGCTGATTTCATCAACCGACATTTAATTACTTTAAATACATCGCGGGAACTATTTAAACAAACAAAAAAAAGAAATGATCAGAATTGTCCCCATCAAGCAAAAACCCAGTAAGTACCCAGTATCATACACTCTTATAGAAAGACCAAACCCAGAAAGAGAGAGAGAGAGAGAGAGAGAGACCAGAGGGCTGGTAGGCAGGTCTCCACATGGCCATAATATCATATCACAGGCTTATTAATAGGATGATGAATAGGTTTCGTGCTGTTCCAGGCTGGAGAGATCGTACCAAATCTCTTGCAGGACAGAACTGTCTGCTCATACTCACTCAGAATACCAGCAGCCCCGCGGGACCACAATTACGGAGCGGGACAAGGGTCAAAAAGCACTATTTCCAGTTCAACTGGAACTGTAGCTAAGTGGGGGGGGGGGGTGCACAGTCTCTCTCGCATGCATGTTTTCATGTCCTCTCAGCTAGTCAGCAGGGCAAAGAGCTGACCGGAAAATCCTGAACTTACCTGGCAACCTCCAGCCATGATTACACTATTGGACTCAGCTGGAAATCTCTGACCTTATCTGGCGACACAGCTGTTCCATTATGTTTCTCATTACCTGCTGTGACAGCAAGCAGACTCTGTTTGGAGACTGACCTCTACCGCTGAAAGATACACAGGAAGTAGGAAGATGAGATCAATCCTGAGTTCTCTGTCTCTCTTGAACCCTCATTTCCCCCGACACACAAATCCAAACAAAAACAAACCTATACATTATGTACTGTACGTACGCTCGTATTGTACTGTACACATTTACTGCAGACGACGTGATGATAATGGCGTTTCTCTCAGTGTCTCAGATGAACAGAACAGTGCAATAAAGTCACGTGTGCATCAAATGGCAAGAGACACTTCTTCTGGGGGGGGGGGGGGGGGGGGCGGTCTTTGTGCTTTACTTCCTGTATCTACAGGCTTCTTGATTGGCTAGACGATCCATACTAATCCATACTAAACCCTCTTGATTGGTTGACCCGTCCAAAGCAAGCCTGTTGATTAGTTGTTAAGTCTGCTTCAGACCACCTGACTGGCTGGCCCGGTGTGCAGCGGGCCTGGTGATTGGCTGGCCAGCGTAGTGGTGGTCTAGCGCCCCCTGGCGTGTCAAAGCTCATTGCAGGCGCTTTCCTCCGCCGTCTTGAACATCAGGATGCTGCTGTAGATCTTAATGGCTGGACCCAGCTTTATACCCAGAATCCTCAGCAGGTCCACCTGGGTCAGCAGGAGCAACGCCTCGCCATCTATTAACTGTCAGGAAGAGGAGGGGAGGAGGAGAGGAAGAGGAGGAGACGAAGAGAGGGAGAAGGAGAGGAAAAGTAGGAGGAGAGCATGGAAGATAAGAGGAGATGAGAGGAGGAGGGAGGTGAAGAGGAGAGGTGGAGGAGGAGGAGGAGGAGGAGGGAGGTGGGGAGAGGAGGAGAGGAGTAGGAGGAAGAAGAGAAAAAAAGTGAGGTGAGTTTACAGACGCATCACACTACGGTCCAGTCTCAAACCAGCCCCTATCCCCTCGCCCTGTCCACTCCTCCTCCGTTTGCGCGTTCACGCCGACCTTTGCCATGTTAAGGGCCGTCCCAAACCAACTAGCGCGGAGTGCGCTTGGCGTGTGAGTGGACTGTCAAACACTTAAAGGGCAATGCTCGTTTTTGACAACCTGGACCTTATTTACGACATATTATAAGAAGTTTGACTCACCGAGATCACTTTTGTGTAGTTCGGAGGCCTGTAGAAGAAATTTAAAATCCAGCGCGAGCCAGTATATCCATGTAATGACGGTGATCGCGCAGACTGGCTACACTCGCGGCTCACATTCTCTGCGCTACGATTGTTGTTGGTGCCGAGAATATTGTCGTCGTCATTCGTCAGCAACAATCCGATCGTAGCGCAGAGAATGTGAGCCGGAGAATAGCCAGTCTGCGCGCTGGCCTGTGCGCATGCGTGCTGGAGCAAGTGGGGAAAGGCGTGTAAAGATCATATTACAGAGGCTAAAGACCCCGTATTTGAAAACCACAACAATGCCTCGCGTTGAGGAATCTCAACTGTCGATTCATCCAATCTGATTGATGAAAACCGTTTAGCGGCCGAAAATAGATTTTGAGAAACTGCATTCTCGGTGCCCCGATCACCGACATTACATGGATATACTGGCTCGCGCTGGATTTTAAATTTCTTCTACAGGCCTCCGAACTACACAAAAGTGATCTCGGTGAGTCAAACTTCTTATAATATGTCGTAAATAAGGTCCAGGTTGTCAAAAACGAGCATTGCCCTTTAAATAGCGAGCCTGCTTCAGTGAAGCTCCCGATATCCAAAACATAAAGTGCACCTGTCAAAGCGATGCCGGAGGAAACAGCATATAAATAAAGTTCCGTCTTCCTACACTGTCAATTATTTTAGACAGGCAACAAGACAACTTTTGTTTTCCTCACATTGATTTCACAGCCTTAAACAAAATCACAAAATGTGGTGTCAAAAGATAAAACCAAACATCACTTTAAACCAAACAACATCATGTTCACTTGACTTGTAGCACACTCTTAAAAGCCTG
This sequence comes from Borostomias antarcticus, assembly GCF_949987555.1. Taxonomy (NCBI): domain Eukaryota; kingdom Metazoa; phylum Chordata; class Actinopteri; order Stomiiformes; family Stomiidae; genus Borostomias; species Borostomias antarcticus. The sequence goes on from NC_140252.1 coordinate 12,811,094, forward strand.
TCTTCATAACCAACATAAAAATAAATCAAAATAGTCCTAAGTCTACGTCAAATTTACATCATACATTCCATTATTTACAGGTACAATGGAACAGACAAAGCAGCTAATTATGCTGTCATATGCAAATACCTTTTCACACAAAAGTTAAGTTATGTATTTATTACATCATACATTCCATAATTTACAGGTACAATGGAACAGACAAAGCAGCTAATTATGCTGTCATATGCAAATACCTTTTCACACAAAAGTTAAGTTATGTATTTATTGATCTATTTGTCTCAACAGGGACAGTGCACAATATAGTATAGAGTTCATTTGCAAAACCATATCTCCGTTTGGCTTTTTGATCATGTCCTATTATATACTGTATGCATCTATTTAATTAAATTGATTTATATTTTATAATTTCCCCCATAAATCACCTAAACATGCCATGGTGATGGCTGCTTTCCTGTTCTGGTTGGTTCCGGTGGAGTGGGGAGTCCGTCCCACATTGGATGTCCATTTATATACCCTCCCCCTCAGTTGACATGGCAGGCATGCATACTTGGTGTAGGAGTGGGTGGGGGCTAGTTTGGGATTGGGCCTCAAAATGTACCTTCTAACAGTAACCAGCTGTTCCTTCCTGTTGGACCGATGTGCTAATGACCCAGCCTCATTTAGAGGGAAGGTCATCAGACGCCGCGTCATATTCTACCTTCAACGGTTTACAGGATCATATTCTAGGTTTTAATGATGTGTCAGAGAGGGTTAAATTATTCCATCAGACAGAGAGGAGCAGAGCTATCCTGGTTCATTATTAGGTGGGCTAGCTTGCAAAAGCTAGCCCAACTTGTGATATTCCCACTATTTCTTTTTCTTTCTTTCTTTCTTTCTTTCTTTCTTTCTTTCTTTCTTTCTTTCTTTCTTTCTTTCTTTCTTTCTTTCTTTCTTTCTTTCTTTCTTTCTTTTCTTTCTTTCTTTCTTTCTTTCTTTCTTTCTTTCTTTCTTTCTTTCTTTCTTTCTTTCTTTCTTTCTTTCTTTCTTTCTTTCTTTCTTTCTTTCTTTCTTTCTTTCTTCTTTATTATCCTCCCCAATTTGTTGGCCATTAACTACTTCATCATACTTTGTGCTAGAAACTTCATTCAAACTTAGAATGTTTGTGATGTTTAGCTGTTTTTCAGATCTATTGATATTTTTTTTGATATTTTTTTTGTTATTTAGTTACTTTTAATAGTAGTTTTTGTACAATTGAAATTGCTTGAAGAATGTCCCGTAACTTGATGTTTTTAGAGTGAGAGTTTCCCATTGAAGTGAATGATGGGATGTTCAGAGTGTCAGTTGGGATTTGAATTTGGGGACACGAGCAGGCTCTTAAAGGTACAGGCACACTTTTATGACTATTGTGGTAGCATTTATATTCCTACCTTCCTTCCTACCTTCGGTCCTACCTTCCTGATACTCAAATAATATTCAGAATGACAATCTTATTTGGGATGTAAACTCATATTGATACCTTTTGTACTTTTTGAGCTATTGAACTTATTAGAATTGTATGAGTCATAGCGACGCCACTATCCATGCCACGGACTCCACAACACAGCCCCTGAGTAGGCAAGTCACACAAGGTTTTCACCGTTGGGTGCAGGTGGGTGGCCCGGAGAGGGGTACACTGTCCCCGACCGGCTCCCACCTGAGGTGGCGGAGTCTCCCCACCATGCCACGGATCCCTCAACTCATCCCCTGAGTGGGCTAGAGACAGTCTTCACCTGTGGGTGCATGGAGATTACCCGGAGGTCACTGCACTGCTCCCGACCCACTGTGATCCGAGGGGGTGGAGTCTCGCCACTATGCCACTATCCACGCCACGTGCCCCACAACTCGGCCCCTGAGTGGGCTAGAGACACATGGTCTTTGACAGTGGGAGCAGGTAGATGGCCTAGATATGCATGGAGATTGCCCAGTCCGTAGTAGTACTAGCAGTAGCTGTTACATACAGCTGTGGCAGCTAGCCCACCTCACATTTTCTCCAGGAAATGTACTTTCTAGTTACAGATGACATTTCACTGGGTGCTGGACTGGACTAGGCTGGGCGGAGCAAGGCAGGGTGGTGGGCGGAGCAAAGTAGGGTGGTGGGCGGGGCAAGGCAGGGTGGTGGGCGGAGCAAGGCAGGGTGGTGGGCAGTGCAGGCCGTGAGTCAGGGAAAGGGAGATACCATCTCATGGATCCAGTATATGACACCAGCACCAGACCTGGGTCTAACTGGGCGGTTACACAGATACAGAGCCACAAATACACCTCTGACTAGGACCACTGACTAGGACCACTCGGTTGAGAGATGGAGACAAAGAGAGAGAGAGAGAGAGAGAGAGAGAGAGAGAGAGAGAGAGAGAGAGAGAGAGAGAGAGAGATGCTGGCACCACAGAGAAAGAAGTCAGCAGCAGATAATGGACTGCTTCTAAATAACAGAATTAATTCAAGTAAAAGGGACTGTCTTTCCCAGAACACTGTACCTGTGTGTGTGTGTGTGTGTGTGTGTGTATGTGTGTGCGTGTGTATGTGTGCGTGTGTATGTGTGAATATGTGTGCATGTGTATGTGTGTGTGTGTATATATGTATGTGTGTGTGTGTGTGCGTCCATGTATGTGTGTGTCGCTTATTGTTAGTCGCTTTGGATAAAAGCGTCTGCTAAATGACTGTAATGTAATGTAATGTAATGTGTGTGTGTGTGTGTCCGTGTATATATGTGTGTGTGTGTGGGTGTATGTGTGTGTATACTGTATGTGTGCATGGGCGCGAGGCTGCCACAAGGCCACAAACCGCTGCCGCGACGGCACTCCGACCGGCCCCAGAGACCCGGAAACCCCTCTGGGCAGTTCAGCACCATGGACAGCGTGGCCAGGTGGTGAATGGAGTCTACAGGCCATTCACCATCGCCATGGCAACCCTGCCACTCAGCTGCAGACAAGCTGCTCGTTTGCCCTCTCCCTGGAGCAACACCGGCTGGAGCCACTCAGCTGACGAGCTGGTTCTCCATAAAACCCCAGAGATGAGAACACTCGGCAGTCCAGGGACTCACACTGACGACCGGAGCAGAGCCAAGGATCCCCGCAGCCCGGCTGACCGATCCACGGGGGACAGGAGTCCGCCCGGCTGACCCGAAGCTTTTTGTTGCTTTTTTTTTCTGTTTTTGACCAAAATAAACACGCCCAGGCGCTAACCTGACAATCGACAGGACCTCCCTCTCTGCTACACTCGGGTCTCACTCACGGTGTCCCACAGCGTGTGTATGTGTATATGTGTGTATGTGTAAACTATATGTGTGTGTGTGTGTGTGTGTGTGCGTGTGTACCGTACCTCATCCTTGAAGGTGCGTATGTGTTCCTTGCAGCCTGGGAGGCCCTGGATGAACTCAGCCACCTGGAGATGACAAAGACGGGTGAGGAAGGTGAATCATCCAGCATGGTAACACACACACAGCAGGAAGGACAGAGACATCTATTCATGGCTACTGCACACACTCTAATGAGACAGCAGAGAGCACTTTGTACAGCCACACGCAGTGAGAAAGTCATTACATTACATTATTACATTACAGTCATTTAGCAGACACTTTTATCAAAAGCATTTACAATAACTGTATTTAACGTACAGTAGGTAGTCAGTGTACTTGTACTCGCCAGAACTCACAAGTGCGTCTCCTTTCTAAACGAGCGAATAAGAGCTTAATCAAGTGCTGAAGGCAAAGTGCAAGAATAGCCAAATATAAATACAATAGGGGCTTAAGAGGTAGGATCCGGGTAGCTCTTGAAGAATTTTCTGAGTATTAAGGTCAACTTTGTTCCAGTTCGAGCGATTCAGCCGCTGTGCGCAGTGGCCCGTCGTGACGGAGGGCTTTGCGGCGCTCGCGCTCGTTCCTGAAGGACGGCCATGGTCCTGCATGGTGATCTGATGGATTAGCGTCGCAGATCAATCAGATGGCGTTCCCACGCTTGAGCGCCTCCGTGAGTTGGCAGACTGAGCGAGGTTTAGCAGACGGGGGGGGCTTTAGTGGAATTTATTTACAGGTGAACTAACAGTGCTGTACTGTATGTACAGTAGGGCCGGACTACCACAGATTACCCCGGTCTGAGACTATGGGGGACTTTCTATGGAGAACCTCTGTTAACTCTTACTGGAAAAAATGATGAAGAATGCGCATCAACTTCCTGTATAGCAGAGAAGTGCTGAGCCCCACAAACACATACTGATCTCAAAAAGAGATGGTTAGCACAACCCCAAAATAAATGCAAAAAACAGATTACTGTACTTTCCCACTTGTTTTTAATATTTAGCTTGTATATATAGAGATTATGCGCTTGAAGAAGGCTGTATATGCGTGCCGAATATTATATAACAAGTGGGAAAGTAAATAATGCGTTTTTGGCATTTATTTGTGGGTTGTGCTACTGTACCCATATCTCACATCCCATATCTCTTTTTGAGATCTTACTTAGCCTCCAGTAACAATCTGTGTCTAGTAAACAGAAGACTGCCTTGCTAATGCCGGGCTCAGACTACAGGATTTTGGGCCGATTTATCCCCGATTCACCCCTCCCGACAATCGGAGGAGAAATCTGGTCTGGAACGTTGGTCGGGGCCGATGATCGGCCCAGATTATCTTGTAATGTGAGGGGTTTACAGATCTTATCTTATACCTCCCGATTGTCTCGCAGACCCATCGGGGCGGCCCCGATAATATCAAACAAGTTTGATATTTAAGATTATTACGTCCCGACTTTACAAGTGAGACGGCGAGACCAGTGGTTCTGGTCCTGTAGTGTGTGCTGAGCCGTTATTTTCAAATCTTGCTGTGTGTGCTTGTTTGAGATGCGCAAGAAGAATATGTTAAGATTCTCCTTATGTGCGTGATGTAACCCGATTTCGAAATTGTTTAGGATTTTAAATATCCTGTAGTGTGAGCCTGGCATAAAGGATAAGTCTAGACAGTGTTGCACGTTTGTCTCCCAGACCTGGGGTGAGTTCAACCCCGACAAAACGTCGCAAAACGTCTACTGACGTAAATGGTGGCGCGTGTGTTATGCAAGCGTTGTACCTAAGGCAGCTGAAAAGATAGGGCGGGGTCTATTTATCAGTCACCTCTGACACACCCACCAGATGAGAGAAATCCTAGCTCAAAGCACACCGTTTTACACCGTTTTAAAGCCCCATTATGTAGCGGTCCAGTTTTGTGCACTTTAGCGGCCCCTAAAGGCCACTAGAGCCATTACAACCGCAGTAACATTGTCATAAAGCGCTGAGAGACGCCTGTTATGCCTCTCACATGCATTTGTTGACAACTGACAAGCTGAGGAAAACGGAGTCTGCCGGCAAATTCGAAGAGGAGAGCTAAAGGTAAAGCAGAGCGTCCATGCGAGAGAAAACCGTGGCTCGCAGTCAAAAGTTAGATAGTGCAAATACAGGCCGCCGGACCCCTCTGTGGGAATGGAAGAGGTGCTGTTCTCGCTATAATAATCCAGCACACCAACTTTGAAACTGATATTTTAAGATGAAATCAACAACATAGTGGGGCTTTAAGGAAACACATCGTTCAATCTGGAAACCGTAGTAAAACGGTGCACAGCGTTTTCAGACTGAACTCACCCCTGGCCCACGGTCCAGGCTATCTTAGTAAATCTGTGTTCCTACCTGGTCCACGGTCCAGGCCGCCACCTTACTGGAGGTGATCCCAGCCACGGTGGGGAGGAGCTTGCTGTGCTGGTCCCAGCAGAACGGCATGCTGGGAGAAGGGGAGGGGCTGGACGAGGCGCTGGGGGCGGGGCTAGGCAGGAAGACGGACTGGTGCAGCGCCTGCTGCAGGGTCAACTCTGCTGGGGAGACACACGCACACACACAGACACACACACACACACACACACATTGAGCTAAATGGGTGAATGTGTTCAACACTGTCTGCTTCCCTGCTTTAGGCATAAACAGTGCTATGTGTATCCTCCGGCATTTTTCTGTGAACAGATTGCGAACAGGAGTGATTATGTGATTACTAGAGACATATCTACTGGAGCCTGATTTCTGACTCAATCTGAAGATTTGAGGCACTTCAGATGAACACAGTCTGAGGGGAGAGAGAGAGAGAGAGAGAGAGAGAGAGAGAGAGAGAGAGAGGGAGAGAGAGAGAGAGAGAGAGAGAGAGAGAGAGAGAGATAGATTAAATTCCAATCTGAGAGTTCTCATCTTAATTAAAATATTCTTGTACTTGTGGCACAGCACATTAATAACACCAGTAAGAACAAGGTGCTGGATGCGTTTGATTATTTTATTTGTATCCAGGCCCTGCTCTTTCTGGGGTACACACATGCACAGACAGGCACACACACACATTCATTAGGGTTTAAGATCAAACACATGCACATTCATTAGGGATTAAGATCTCTCTCTCTCCGTCTCTCTCTCTCTCTCTCCCTCCCTCTCTCCCTCCCTCTCTCAGGGGTAACTCGTCCTCAGCTGGCTGCTGCTCTTTACGGCTTCACACACTCAGGAACAGGGAGGGTGGAGAGAGGTCGGAGGAGGGAGGGGAGAGGGAGGAGGAGAGAGGGAGGGAGGGAGGGAGATAAGAAGCATACGATAGGGAGAAAAAAGGACTGAGTGGAATGGTGTTCAGTGTTGGATGCTGAGGAGGAGGCAAACAGCTCCTCTGCCCCCGCGCACACACACACACACGCACGCACACACAGCCCGGATGGATGCGCGATGAGAAAGTGACTCATCAATATTAGATTAAAGTGCAGCCGGGTTTTCTATGCTGCGGTGCGTCTGCAGAGGAGTGTGAGGAATAATGAGCAGGAAGCACGAGACACTCCCAATCCAGCTCCCCCTCTCCCCGCTGAGCGCTACAGGAACAGTTTTAGGGGGCGGTCACACCTGGGAAAGTCGCTAGAAACGAGACGCTAGTAAAACCATTGATTTCCTATGATGCGGGCGCGTCAGTTTTGACGCACGTTTGTAGACGCTGAATAAAAAAAAAAGTTGAACTATTTTCAACTTTTGAGCGTCGGACGGGAGAAGCGCCATTTCGGCATCGTCATATTTGGCCCAGGCGTTTCAAGCGTTCAAGCGTCTTTGAAGTGTCCGCGTTTCTAGCGTCTTTTCCAGGTGTGATCGCCCCCTTACTCCTCCTGAAGGAGCTGCTAGTGCGGGAGGAGTCTACAGCTGCCCGGAGAGAGAGGGGGGGAGGAGGAGGAGAGAGGGAGGAGGAGGAGGAGGAGAGAGGGACATGGAAAAGAGAGAGAGGAGAGTAAGAGAGAGGGAGAGAGAAAGAGGGGGGGGGGGGGGGGGAGAGGGAAAGAGAGAGAGGGAAGAGAGAGGGACAGACAGAGGAGAGCGAGAGAGAGGGAGAGAGAAAAAGAGGGGGGGGAGAGAGAGAGGGGGAGAGAAAAAGAGAGGGGGAGAGAGAGAGGGGGAGAGAGGGACAGAGCGAGGAGAGGGAGAGGGGGACAGAGACGAGAGAGAGATGGAGAGAGGGAGAGAGAGAGCTGGGTTTAATACCTTTGGTTTCCGTGATAGATGAGACCTCGCTCTCCACCTCCTCTTCCTCCTCCACCTTCCTCTGCTTGCACGGCCGCCCCACCCTGGGAGAGAGAGAGAGAGAGAGAGAGACAGAGAGAGAGAGACAGAGAAAGACAAAAAAAGAGATACCCGATGATCACCGTTCAGTCCGATTATACATCCGGAACTGTGATGATCATGTATTCATAGCCTCGTCTCTTTACTCCGGCTGAGTCTGGCTTCTTAACAACGGAACGGACTGCTGAGAAGAGGAGAGATTGACGGAGAGGAGAAGAGATATTAATGTGCCGTCAGTCTGGCAGGCCACAGGAAATGAAGAGGATGGCTCATTAGGAGGTCCTCAGCTCAAGTCTACTGTGTGTGATTAGTAGCCCGCACTCTTCTCCCTATTCACTACTCCCTATTCTCTCTCTCTCTCTCTCTCTCTCTCCTCTCATCACTTCTGCTCCCTGACAGAACAGTTAGAACTTTTTGTAGAGCGGTGAGCTGCTACCCAAATCTTTTCTCCACAGGGCCTCGATCTTGAGAACAGTCTATGTGGAGAACAGTCTAACTGGTTCCTTATGTGTCCTGGAGAACAGTCTAACTGGTTCCTTATGTGTCCTGGAGAACAGTCTATCTTTTGAACAGTCTAGATGGAGAACAGTCTATCTAGAGAACAGTCTAACTGGTTCCCTGTGAGTTCTGGAGAACAGTCTATTTTTAGAACAGTCTACGACGAGAACAGTCTATCTGGACAACAGTCTACCTGGTTCTCTATGTCCTGGAGAACAGTCTTTCTGGTTCCCTATCTGTCCTGTAGAACAGTCTATCTGGAGAACGGTCTATATGAAGAACAGTCTATCTGGAGAATAGTTTATCTGAAGAACAGTCTATCTGGAGAAGAGTGTTATCTTTAGAACAGTCTATCTGGACAATAGTTTATCTGAAGAGCAGTCTATCTGGAGAAGAGTGTTATCTTTAGAACAGTCTATCTGGAGAAGAGTGGTATCTTTAGAACAGTCTATCTGGAGAAGAGTCTCATCTTTAGAACAGTCCATCTGGAGAAGAGTGTTATCTTTAGAACAGTCTATCTGGACAATAGTTTATCTGAAGAACAGTCTGTCTGGAGTTGAGTCTATCTGAAGAGGAGTGTGTGTCCTCTATGAGTTAAGCCGGACAGCCCTTCCACTCAGACCTGAGGTGTGCCAGCCCAGACGCTGCCCTGAAGCTCACCTCCTCTTCGTCTCCGTGGCCACAGGCCTCTTGATTGGTGGGTTCATGCTGGTTGCCACGGCACCCACACTAGATTGGAATTAAATGATAAAACAAAGGTTTCAACATTAGAGAGAATGTAATCATTAGTTTACCCCTCGAATGGAGAGAATAAGAAAAACAAATCTAATGCGAAAATAAATCTCCATCGTAAAGAAATTCAGATCCAGATGCTGATTGGTTCGTACTCTGTGGTGGGGTGAGGGCTGATTGACTGCTGTGGCTCCGCCCGCCTGGTCCTGGCCAATCGGGAGCTGGGCATCTCTCCACTGAGGCGGTCGGGGAAGGAGGAGTCACGGCTCAGGTTGATGTCAGAGTAGGGACAGCCCACCGCACTGGATACACACACAACAGGAAGTAGAATCACATGCAACAGGAAATGGAATCACACACAACAGGAAATAGAAACACACACACACACCAGGGCCCCAATCTCAAACCAGCCCCTATCCCCTCGCCCTGTCCACCCCCCCTCCGTTTGCGCGTTCACGCCGACCTTCGCCATGTTAAGGGCCGTCCCAAACCAACTAGCGAGGAGTGCGCTTGGCGTGTGAGTGGACTGTCAAACACTTAAATAGCGAGCCTGCATCAGTGAAGCTCCCGATAGCCAAAACATAAAGTGCACCTGTCAAAGCGATGCCGGAGTAAATGGGATGTTAATGAAGTTCCGTCTTCCTGCACCATCAACTACGTATTTTAGACAGGCTACAGCACTTAAACTTTTGTTTTCCTCACACTGATTTCACAGCCTCAAACAAAATCAAAGAATGTGGTGTCAAAAAAAAATAAAATAAATCAACAGGCCTAGGTCTATGTCAAATTTACATCATATATTCCATTATTTACAGGTACAATGGAACAGAAAAAGCCGCTAATTAGGCTGTCACATCCAAATGCCTCTTCACAAAAAAAGGAATGCTGCCAATGAGGCATGGGAGTTATTTATTGATTGATTTATTTGTCTCAAAAGGGACAGTGTACAATACAACCTAGTATAGAGTTAATTTGCAAAAACATATCTCCGTTTGGATGTTTGATAATTTCATTCAAACTTTTTTCCCATATATCCCCTAAACATGCCATGGTGACGGTGCTTCCCTGTTCCGCTCGCTTCTGGTGGAGTGAGGAGTCTGTCCCACATTTGACTGTCCATTTATATACCCTCCCCCTCAATTGAGATGCCCTCCATAGCTGTGAGCCAAACTTAATTAGATTAATTGATTGATTGACTGTTATGTGGTGTGATGGCTCCCCCCTAGTGCCCAATTATCTGTACTGTGTCAAGGAATTGGTAAATGGCAGGAAGTGAGGCCTGGGGAGGGAGGAGTCCTGGCAGGCCTTGGTGGGGGTTCAGTTTTTTTTTTACCTCTCTTAAAAGCTATATCCCAATCTGAGTGCGCAAACCACCCTTGCGGCCCCTTGCACTTGCGGCCTGAGCACTTAACTGACGTCAGCTGGAAGGGCCACAGGGTGCAGGGCCGTGAATTAAATGGGACAGCACTTCCAGCGGCATGCCAACGATTCCCAAGCCAGTTTAGCTCAATGCCCCTCCCACTTCGTTTTCATTGGCTGCCGCGTCCCTCCGACGCAGAGGTTGCTCTGACGCGCTCCTCAGCTCTCCGCTTGGCTCTGCAAATTGACCGACTGATGTCTGTTTTAATTTTAAAATAATGTAAAAATTATGTTGGGTGGGATATGTTTGCAGCATGTGGATTTCAAGGTAAATGTTGTGTTATCGGCAAATGTCATAATTTATGTGTGATGCACTCGGATCATGACTCGGATGCACTCAAGCACTGAGTCACATGAGACGCGGTGGACTGTGGGTATTTTCTGCTCCTAAATCCGCAAAATTGCGGACTTTCGGTAAGTGCGGATAAAGTGCGCAAAATGGGGCGGTGGTGCACTTGTGGACCAAGCAATTCCGTTTTGGGACTACCCTGAGCCCTTGTGGACTTAGCGGGAACGCTCATGTAAGGCCACAAGGCCGAGTTCTCTGCACTTTCGCCTAAGTGCGCGATTTGGGATTCAGCTAAAGAGACACAAAATAGTGAGCCAGTATTTGCAATGATTTTGTTATTTTTGATATTTCTTATTTCTCTTCTCTAAGGATGCAATTGAACCGTGAATTTTATGTTTATATTTAAAGGAAAATAAATACACATTTTTGTTGCAATTCTACCTGTCCTGGATACAACTTTTGTTTGAAGAGTTGGTGTGTGTCAAAATCCCTGCCTTGCCTGGATGGTGGTTACTATTGGTTTGAAGCCACTATAACTAATAAAAAAAACTCCCGTAGACGTAGACTGGAGAAACGGAAAGCTCTGCAAAGGACACACGCTGGATACCGGGTTCATTCTCCATTTGATTAGGACAGCGAGGACAGCTCACCAGGAAGGATTGAAACTCCTGGAATTCTCCAACAGTGAGTAATCACTGCGGATAAATGAATGAGCTGACTGGTGGAGTGGGAGTGGGTAGGGGCTGGTTTGGGATTGGGCCCAGGAAATAGAATCACACACACACACACACCAGGAAGTAGAATATCACACAACAGGAAATGGAATCACACACACACTAGGAAGTAGAATCACACACACAACAAGAAACAGAATCAAACACACCCAACAGGAAATAGAATCACACACACAACAGGAAATAGAATCTCTCTCTCTCTCTCTCTCTCTCTCTCTCTCTCTCTCTCACACACACACACACACACACCAGGAAATAGAGGCACACATACTGTACATCAGGAAATAGAATCAATACAGGTAATATCTGTTACATAACAAACACCACAAAGTACAATCCCAATATGCTTCTTAAGTGTTAACAAAAATACCAACATCATCTTTTTTCTCTCTCTTCTCTCTCCCTCCCCCTCTATCACACATGGTAAAACTGTAGATTCTCTCTCTCTCTCCTCTCTCTCTCTCTCTCTCTCTCTCTCTCTCCCTCTCTCTCTCTCTCTCTCCCTCTCTCTCTCTATCTCTCTCTCTCCCTCTCTCTCTCAGCAGCATAGAGAGGGGTCTGAGGGCTGTAGGTCAGCTCATTCATTCCAGGCCAGTGGAGCTCAAATTATAAACATCCAATTAGCTCCAAAACAAACCTAAAACTAACACTTGCACACACACACACACACACACACACACACACACACACACACACACACACACACACACACACACACTGCCCTTCTCCACCCTCTCTTTAACTCTCCCTCTCTGTCTGACCCCTGGGTCTGTGCGTTTAGTTATTTCTCTAGATTTAACGTTAGATTCTGCGTTTCCCAAGCAACATGTCTCCTCTACAGCTGGCTGGGTCAGACAGCAGGATGACCAGAGGACAGCTCTCATAGAGACAGATATGACCGCTGTACATGAGGTCAGTGATTGGCCAGTACCTGTGATGCTGGTCAGCGATTGGCCAGACCCGGTGATGCTAGTCAGTGACTGGCCAGTCACAGTGATGCTGGTCAGCGACTGGCCAATACCTGTGATTCTGGTCAGTGAGTGACTGGGCCAGTAAATGTGATGCTGGTCAGTGGTTGACCAGGCCCTATCACGCTGGTCTGTGATTGGCCAGTACCTGTGGTGTCCAGAGTAGCGGGGTCCCTTGATGTGTCCAATGCCTTTGCAGCCCGGGGTGGGACAGCCCCCCTGCTCCGACCAATCAAACACGTCCTGGAGACCTGGGGTGGAGGGGGGCAGGAGAGGACTCATAACCTGGGAGACTGGTCTCTCTCTACTTACTCTCTCTGGTCTCTCTCTCTACTTTCTCTCTCTGGTCATTCTCTGGTTTCTCTAGCTTCTATCTCTCTGGTCTCTCTCTAGTTTTTCTCTCTCTGGTATCTCTCTCTGGTCATTCTCTGGTCTCTCCCTGGTCTCTCTGTCTCTCTCTCGTTTCTCTCTGGTCATTCTCTGGTCTCTCTGTCTCTCTCGTTTCTCTCTGGTCCTTCTCTGGTCTCTCCCTGGTCTCTCTGTCTCTCTCATTTCTCTCTGGTCATTCTCTGGTCTCTCTGGTTTCTCTAGCTTCTATCTCTCTGGTCTCTCTCTAGTTTTTCTCTCTCTGGTCATTCTCTGGTCATTCTCTGGTCTCTCCCTGGTCTCTCTGTCTCTCTCTCATTTCTCTCTGGTCATTCTCTGGTCTCTCTGGTTTCTATATCTCTGGTCTCTCTCTAGTTTCTCTCTGGTCATTCTCTGGTCTCTCTAGCTTCTATCTCTCTGGTATCTCTCCAGTTTTTCTCTCTCTGGTATCTCCCTCTGGTCCTTCTCTGGTCTCTCTCTAGTCTCAATGGTCTCTCTCTCTCTCTCTCCCTCTGGTCTCTCTCAATAACATTTTTTAATTTCAATGCTTCAATTGGCCTGCCATGAAAATATTTATAAACATAATACTCGGCCAACATATGAGCCAAAACAAACAAACATACTGTAGTTTAGATCCTGATAACAAGGAGTCAAATATAGTCAAAGTCAAACATCTCTCTGGTCTCTTCCTCTGGTCTATCTCTCTCTAGTTTCTCTCTCTGGTCTCTCTCTGGTCTCTCTCTCTCTCTCTCTGGTCTCTCTCTCTCTGGTCTTGCTCTCCTGACCCGAGGGACAGGCCCTTTCAACCATGATGACATTAAGCTGCACTCCGGCGTCAACTCATCTGTTTCCATGGAGACGCAGACAGCGGGGGGAGGGGTGCGGGATGCAGACCGAGACGTCTCTCTGACTTCCCTCTTTCATCCGTCTCTGTCAGGGATGTTTCCCTCTTTCCTCCTCTCTCCCTCTCTCTACTCCCATCTCTCTTTCACCACATCTCTCTTTCTGCCTGTTTCTGTCATTCTCATCCTTTCTCTCGCTCTCTCTCTCTCCATCTGTCCCTCCCCTCTCTCTCATCCTCAGACAGACAGACAGACAGACAGACAGACAGGTAGACGGACAGACGGACAGACGGACAGACGGAC
>NC_140252.1:12829849-12854849 GCF_949987555.1 Borostomias antarcticus
CCAGTCCAGTCCAGTCCAGTCCAGTCCAGTCCAGTCCAGTCCAGTCCAGCCTAGTCTAGTCTAGTCTAGTCTAGTCTAGTCTAGTCCAGCCCAGCCCAGCCCAGCCCAGCCCAGCCCAGCCCAGCCTAGTCCAGTCCAGTCCAGTCCAGTCCAGTCCAGTCCAGTCCAGCCTAGTCCAGTCCAGTCCAGTCCAGTCCAGTCCAGCCCAGCCTAGTCCAGTCCCAGGTCTCACCTCTGCCACAGACAGGACACAGTACATGGAGGGATGTTCAGGGTCCACCCCCTCCAGCCTCATCCCCACCCTGAAACCATTCTTACTCTGCGGGAATGCCTGGTGCTGAAAACACACACACACACACACACACACACACACACACACACACACACACATATGCACACATGGCATTACTTATACTTCACATACCATATGAGCTACACATTACCAGACACGTGTATGTGCATGTGTGAGAGAGACAGGGAGTGAGATAGAGAGAGAGAGAAAAGAGAGAGAGGGTTGGGGTGTACTGGTGCCTAAGGCCGGATTCATAGTCGACGCAAACTACATAAGCGCAAGCAACGCAAGCTTCGCAAGGTGCTGCAAGGTTCCTTGCGTGTGTCATGCCGAAATTTGTCACTTGACGCAAGCAATAGTGCAAAGTTTCCACAAAACAAGGTCTCGAGTCATGTTGGAGCTTGCGTTCACAACGTAGCTTGCGTTGTTTACGTCGACTGTGAATCAGGCCTAAGTGTGTGTGTGCGCGTGTGTGTGTGTCGGTATGTCATGACTGACCTCTTTAAAGAGCTTGTTGGGGGCAGCCACGGCTCTCTCCTGCTCCAGATAAGAGGCCCAGCACCACACCTTCCTCTTCCCCCCGTACGGCACCGCTGGAACAACACCATCATCATCCTCATCATCATCATCAGTGGATCATGGGTAAGGTGAACGCCAGAACTAGACCGTCAGCGAGAAAAGCTCAGCCTCAGATTGTTAGCCAGCTCTTCGGTTCCCCGTTGTTTTGACTCGCTCACGGTACGGAGGCCTGACTAGAGCACTTTAGAGGTGAACCACAGATCTCAGGGAATCAATTAGTCGGTGCTGGGTCGGGGCTGGGTCAGTGCTGGGTCGGGGCTGGGTCAGTGCTGGGTCGGGGCTGGGTCAGTGCTGGGTCGGGGCTGGGTCAGTGCTGGGTCGGGGCTGGGTCGGGGCTGGGTCAGTGCTGGGTCGGGGCTGGGTCAGTGCTGGGTCGGGGCTGGGTCGGGGCTGGGTCAGTGCTGGGTCGGGGCTGGGTCGGGGATGGGTCAGTGCTGGGTCGGGGCTGGGTTAGTGCTGGGTCGGTGCTGGGTCGGTGCTGGGTCAGTGCTGGGTCAGTGCTGGGTCAGTGCTGGGTTAGTGCTGGGTCGGGGCTGGGTCAGTGCTGGGTCAGTGCTGGGTCAGTGATGGGTCGGGGCTGGGTCGGTGCTGGGTCAGGGCTGGGTTAGTGCTGGGTCGGGGCTGGGTCAGTGCTGGGTCGGGCTGGGTCAGTGCTGGGTCAGTGCTGGGTCGGGGCTGGGTCAGGGCTGGGTTAGTGCTGGGTCAGTGCTGGGTCGGGGCTGGGTCGGGGCTGGGTCGGTGCTGGGTCAGTGCTGGGTCAGTGATGGGTCGGGGCTGGGTCAGTGCTGGGTCAGTGCTGGGTCAGTGCTGGGTGGGGGCTGGGTCAGTGCTGGGTCGGGGCTGGGTCAGTGCTGGGTCGGGGCTGGGTCAGTGCTGGGTGGGGGCTGGGTCAGTGCTGGGTCGGGGCTGGGTCAGTGCTGGGTCAGTGCTGGGTGGGGGCTGGGTCAGTGCTGGGTCGGGGCTGGGTCAGTGCTGGGTCAGTGCTGGGTCGGGGATGGGTCAGTGCTGGGTCAGTGCTGGGTTAGTGCTGGGTCAGTGCTGGGTCAGTGCTGGGTCGGGGCTGGGTTAGTGCTGGGTCGGGGCTGGGTTAGTGCTGGGTCAGTGATGGGTCGGTGCTGGGTCAGTGCTGGGTCGGGGCTGGGTTAGTGCTGGGTCAGTGATGGGTCGGTGCTGGGTCAGTGCTGGGTCAGTGCTGGGTCAGTGATGGGTCGGGGCTGGGTCGGTGCTGGGTCAGTGCTGGGTCGGGGCTGGGTTAGTGCTGGGTCAGTGATGGGTCAGTGCTGGGTCAGTGCTGGGTCGGGGCTGGGTCGGTGCTGGGTCGGGGATGGGTCAGTGCTGGGTCGGGGATGGGTCAGTGCTGGGTCGGGGCTGGGTCAGTGCTGGGTTAGTGCTGGGTCGGGGCTGGGTCAGTGCTGGGTCGGGGCTGGGTCAGTGCTGGGTTAGTGCTGGGTCAGTGCTGGGTCGGGGCTGGGTCAGTGCTGGGTCGGGGATGGGTCGGTGCTGGGTCAGTGCTGGGTCGGGGCTGGGTCAGTGCTGGGTTAGTGCTGGGTCAGTGCTGGGTCGGGGCTGGGTCGGGGCTGGGTCGGTGCTGGGTCGGGGCTGGGTCGGGGGTGGGTCAGTGCTGGGTCGGGGATGGGTCGGTGCTGGGTCAGTGCTGGGTCGGGGGTGGGTCGGGCCTCGAGGGAAAACAGCGCTTCCAGCAGATGGGCTGGCTACCTCCGGAGGCCCGGGTCAACCGCAGCTCAGGGTGGGCCGTGATTAACACAACAACAGAGCACCTGGAAGACCGCTCCCGGAGGAGTGGTGATACACGTGTCCCACCAGCGCTAGCGCCGCTGACCTGTGCTTGGCCCAGAACCAGCGTGGGTTAATGTTGTATTAGCTTTTGGGGAACTGTGAAGTGGAACAAGTGACCGTTGCACATCAAAGACAGAGGTAACCAACATCTTTTCTTTCTTTTTAAGGTTCAAACCTGGCTTATGGATAATATAAAAGCATAGGATGTTCTCCTGTAAGTAACATACTGTCAGTCCTAGTAATGTTGTTATTGTTGTTGTTCTGGCTGTATTGTTATTGATGAAGGCTGTCTAGTTTTATGGTTATTAGCTATAGTGGTTTGCTCACTGTTGGAGGCCCTTTGGTTTTCTGCCACCTTCACTGTCAACACATCAAGTTCCGCAATGGACATAAGTCTGAGACCGCGTCACCTGACTATTTTTCAAGCTGTCATGTGATCATCTGACTGTCTTATCCTCATCATCATCTTCATCATCCTCATGCTGGACTCACTGTGTCTGAGCAGGGCGGCGTCTCCCCGGCGCTTCCTTCGACCGCGGGGCGCTCCTCGCGTGGCTGGTCTCTTACTGTCCTTCTCCTCCTGCTCTCACACACACACACACACACAATTTACCATTTAGCCATACACAAACACAAACACACACATACATACATACACACACACACACAGACACACAATTTACCATTTAGCCACACACAAACACACACACACACAAACACGCACACACATACACACACAATTTACCATTTAGCCACACACAAACACACACACACAAACACACATACACACACAATTTACCATTTAGCCATACACAAACACACACACACACACACACATACATACACAAACACAATTTACCATTTAGCAACACACAAACACACACACACACAAACACGCACACACATACACACACAATTTACCATTTAGCCACACACAAACACACACACATATACACACGTATGTACACACAGACACACGCGCAGGCACGCATACACCACATACATGCATGCATGCACATACACGCACACACACATGTGAATGCCACACGCACACACAAACAGACACGCACACCACACACACACGCGTACGCACACAAACAGGCTTATTACAATGCTCGCGGAGACATCAAATATTGATTATCCGTTTACTGTGAGTTGTGTGTTAAACTGAATACTAACATAGTCTTCATCATCGTCATCGTCGTGTTGGTCAGGGGAGGCGGCCATCTTCTCCAACGCCCGCTCCTGTTGGCTGGTCCGTCTACGGCCCACCCCCAAAACCTCCCCATTGGTTGGTAACTCCTCTCTCTTGGCTTTGGCCTCCCTGGGGAAAGGAGGAGACCGCAGTCAGTCAGTCAGTCAGTCAGTCAGTCAGTCAGTCAGTCAGTCAGACAGACAGTTAAGCCTCGGTTATACTCCCAAACAGATGCGTTCACGGACAGCTGTGGACACGTAGCGGTTCTATTTATACTACTTCTATTGTCCGCGTCAGTTGACGCGTCAGTTGGTGCTCTCATTGTGTATGGGATGCACGCGGATGTCTGCGCGGAGCCTATGCATACATGTGCCAGGCCTGTAGCCAGTCAGCCAGTCAGTCAGTCAGTCAGTCAGCCAGTCAGCCAGTCAGCCAGCCAGTCAGTCAGCCAGTCAGTCAGTCAGTCAGCCAGTCAGTCAGTCAGTCAGTCAGTCAGTCAGTGTGTCAGCATGTCTGACAGCGTCTACTCACTCCTGTCGGTCCTGCTGCTGACAACGCTGGCTACAGTGGCGGCCGCCCGTCAGGAAGTCGGCGCTGGAGCCCTTCCTGTTGCAACGTACGCACACCAGGCCTCTCTGCACCCACGGACCCTCCTCCTCCACTCCCTCTCTCTCCTCCACCTCCTCCTTCTTCTTCTTCTTCTTCTCATCATCCTCTTCTCTCTCCTCC
This sequence comes from Borostomias antarcticus, assembly GCF_949987555.1. NCBI lineage: Eukaryota > Metazoa > Chordata > Actinopteri > Stomiiformes > Stomiidae > Borostomias > Borostomias antarcticus. The sequence goes on from NC_140252.1 coordinate 12,834,442, forward strand.
TTCTCCTCCTTGGCCCTCTCCTCCTCTTTCTCCTCTTTCTCCTGCCGCTGGGCGCCATCTGATGGAGCTGGGGGGAGGAGAGGTGGGGGCGGGGGGTTAAGGTGGTGTGATGTCACAGGCGTCAGTGCGTCACTCGCCGGTGTCGCTTCCCGCCCCCCCCCCCCGCCCGCCCGAACGCCAGGGCTTGATCTCGTGTCCTCCGACTCACGCTCATAAATGCCTCTTTAGCAGGCCACGCCCCCTGACAAGCTGGCGGCGTGGGTGGGCGTGGTTTATTACTGACCCCCTCTAGAGAGAGGGACGTAATGGGTAACACACACGCACGCGCGCGCGCACACACACACACACGTAGCAGGTGTACTCACCCTCATGGGCACTGGGCACGGTCCATGTGGTGGTGGCGTGCGCCTTCCTCACCCCCTCCTCCTCCTCGCCCTCCTCGCCATCCCCTGTCACCACCTCCAGCACCCCGAACTCATTCACCCGGAACTAACACACACACACACACACACACACACACACACACAATGATGTATATCAGATAATAGGATATGGGTAACACTAGTATTTCAGCAGGTATCCGGTCTCCTGGAGGTCCGTAGCGTCCTCCCACCTTCAGCTGGCTGCCGGGCAGGGTGCCCACGCCGTCCTGCCAGTCCATGGCTCCGTACACGTCAAAGTCCGGCGCCGACCCCGCCGCCTTCTTACTGGATCCGTCCATGGCACCGGGCGTAGTGATCTGACACACGCACACAGCACGACCCAGATTCACAAACTGACTGACACAGACTGATAACTTTGCCTTTTGATATTGTCTCAATACAAAAACACACATCCATGAAATAAAAACATAAAATAAAAAAATACAACAACAAAAAAAACATTGGATCTATACAGGTTTAAGGCAGACAACACAAGATGAGAGGCCAGAAATATCCAGAACTAGGATCTGAACCGGTCTCCAGGCTAGGGACATGTAGTACTAAGGCTACTGTAGTTTTGAGAGCCATGAGCGATCTGAGGTCAGTTGGAATCTAAAAACCATGACGTTAATGAATATGTTTAACTGAAAACAGATTTTGGAGTTGTTTTGTGGCTATACAAATGAAAGCAACGTTTTAGTAGAACTCAGCTCAAATGCAATGATCTAGCTGTTAATAATATACTTTAGACGTGCAGTCGGCCCTTATGCAACCTCAAACACAAACTACTTCAAGGTTGGTAATAATAGCAATAGTACTCGTAGTAGCTCGTTACAATGTAACAGCGGAAGGCCTTGCTGTACTATTCGTTACACTAACGTGAAGCCACCACTAGAGGCCGCTACCGACCCGGGTTTGGGCGACTGCGCTTGAAACTTTCAGCACCCAGATTCAACAATGAAATCAAATCAGAACAAAAATGGTGCCCATACATTACAATATCATTCCTGTTTAAGACAAATTATTGAGAGTTGGTGACTATTGGTATTCCTCCTCGACAGACGGAACTCCTGACGTTCAAATAGGCCATTATTTTCAGTGTTATGTAGCCTAGACTATGCGCCCCTAAAGCTGTGTCACACTTGAGCTGTGTCACTGTGGTATTCAGGCGGTATCGCCTACTGTTCATCAACGGAATATCGATTATTGATCGTTTATGTATTCATTAATTATGAAAGTTACTCAAATTCACTGCAAGCACGAATGCATTTCCCTGTATGCTATATATTCGAGGTGCAATTAATTCATCATTGCGTATAAACTGAACTGTACTATGCGATAGTTTTGGGTTTTGGTCAAAAAATATTATTGAACTGGTCATGTTGGCTACTGACTGTGCACGAATTATTACACCAGAATTTTGCATTTAGTTTTCACCAGTGGTCCTTTGTCGTTTATGAGCGTTATTGATATTAATAATTTCAAGCTCTGTCTCATACTTTTTTTTATTGCGAGTGAGATTAAATGATTCGGTCGGAGGCAGCCACGTCATATTCTCTTTGTATTCCAACTAGGTGTTACACACATAGGAGTGTTTCTGCAAGACGTTATGCAGCCTATCTGATACAAGCACTTTTCTTCAGATACTATTTAATGTGTTTTAAAGGCAGTTCCCCAAAATGGCGGAGCTGGGATATACTCTATATATAATTCTCACCGGCAGGCCCGCAGACTCGTTGCATTAGGAACAAAAATAATATCGCAAGTGCCTTGAAAAGCTTTTTGGAAGGCCACGGAGAAAGAAATATTTTTAGCTCAGTTCGTTTGACAAGCGCAATACTGCGCAGTCCTGCACTCGCACACTGAAGGCTGCATTATTCTGTAAAGAGTGCAATATAGCTTATTACAAACGATTCCAAGACAGGGAAAATATAGCACAACATGTTTTCTACCGTTTGTGTTAATTTTCGGCCCTTATTTTGATGTATTTCTCAGTTGCAGTACATTTCACGCTCTCTCACTGTATCTCTTCCTGGCTGGTATTATTGATGACACGTCTAGTCGTTTTGGACTTTATAGCTAAGTTTCTGGCTAATTCCACCGCAATTACCCACAAGCGAAACTACAATACAACAGATTAGTAATTGCTATACGACGCATGGTCCCGCGTTTATTATTCCTATCTGAAGTACAATTGTTTTAATTTGTCTGTTTCTTACCCAAATTCTCCCACGAGTACTGACAAATTGCCCTGGCAGTCGTCAATGCGCATGAGCAGTGCTGGGAGCGAGTGCTTGCAGTAGGTGCTTGTGCTGGAACACATGATGCCATTACCGAAAGTTTCAGTTGCTACTGACCGAAATATCCACAAGGTTTAGCGTTTGAACACCCCGTAATATTCTTATCATGCACATCACTCCTACAACAAGTGTAATAATGTGTTGTGTGGGTGTTTGGAGACCGAACATACCTTATTCACTGGAATAAACGAATAGCCTGTATCTCCGTTTCTAAAAATACATGTCGTTTGCTTGAACAGTGAACAACATGACTTGCGAAATATCACAAGGAATTTTCAAATGTCTAATGCGACACAATCTCAGTCTTATTTGTAACGTTGCCTAGTGCGCCACAAACCTCGCAACATAACCCTCAATATGATCACGCGGTATAATGTTGGCTACCATTTGCACAAGGACATCAGTTTCTACTACAACCTCTGTGAACAACTCATGTCAGGAACCCCACCCCATGATTTCAAAGTTTCTGTCCACGACCAAATACCTGTAAACCAGCTATATATTCTGCCAGAAGCAGATAACTCAATAACATAACTCAACAGAACGAGCATGACTGTGGAGTGGGGTATTCTGCATGTGAATGTAGCAGAGGTGGTTTGGAACCTTACAATTTGACCCAGAGTACCTGGTTGGTTGAGCTGGACACCACCTGACCGGATTGGACCCTGATATCATTAGAGCATGGTTCCAAACGACCTACTTATTATTTGTGTACACATAGGCCTACTGTTGATGTTGGAAATGTGTGTGTGCACGTGTGCGCATGTGTATGTGCATGTGTCTGAGCGTGTGCATGTGCTTTCGTCATAACGTGTGTGTGTGTGTGTGTGTGCATGAGCGTGCGAGTGTGTTTGTGTGTGTGTCTCAGCAGTAGATGTATTTAGAGTCATTGTGCTCAGGTACTACTGTCAGAGTCCAGCCTTCCAAGGTTTATCCATGCAGGATTAGGTCAGGCTTGTTAGCGGTAATCCCGTTAGAGGCAGGGCAGCAGCCCTGGGCCGGGTTAGGAGGCCGTGCCTCCCCACCTCTCCCTGGCAGAAGACCCGGAGGCTCTTCATGTTGTGGGACTACTGCTGCAGGTGCTTTGGGACCACTCTGATCAAACGCCATGGGGGCTTGCCCATCAAGAGCAACGTCAACGACACCTGGGTATGTGTCTGGCTGTCTGCTCCCCCTGGGCTGGGGGCGGGCGAAGGAGACAGGAGGGAGAGAGAGAGAGAGAGAGAGAGAGAGAGTTTGATATAGGTCAGGCACCTCCTGGTATGAGCTGTCTCTGAGCAGAGGTGCGCCTGCCTGTCCACCTGCCTGCTTGTCTGCCTGTCTTTCTGAAGACCAATATGACGACTGTATACAGGACATAGCTTTGATGTACTGTTGTTGGCTTGACACTGTAGACCGGAGCCAGCTTGGTGGGAGCTGAGACGGCCTGCTCTGGTGCCAGCTGATTCATGTCAGGACAGTTAGTGTTAGTATTAGTTGTTAGTATTAGTTATTGGGTAGTTAGTTGGCTAGCTTACAGCTACCGGCAACCTCATCATCACCATTTACATTACATCTATATATTTTAGAATGATTGTGTATTTTTTTGTATATCTTTTGTACTTTTTTGTGCATTTTAGTACTTTCTGTACACCTGCATACTGTACCCGTATGTGCTTTACTGTACTTTTGTAAATTTCTGTGCCACTGTATTGTATTGCATTGTATTCTATCTACTAGGCCTATCTATCTATCTATCTATCTATCTATCTATCTATCTATCTATCTATGAATTAGTGACAGGAAGTTTGAGGGTATCCTTCCCTGTTCTAGGTGGTCCTCCAGAACCTGTTGATGTGCATGGTGTGCTTCTATTCTCTCTACTACATTGTGGTCAGCCTCTGTATTGGCCTGCTCAGGTACTCTACTATACTATACTATACTATACCATATTATCTACCATGCCCTACTCTGTTATACTCTACTATACCATAAACTCTACTCGGCTACTACAGAACTACAAGACACTGTAGACTAGGCTTACATGAACACCTTCCTCACTGTCTACCAGGCAGTATTGTGGTACATAACTATTTCCTGTGTACTTTATGATGACTTCCTGTGTACCTCCACCCTTTGCGACTGGGTCTCAAAACTCCTTCATTGACTCCTTGCATCCTCTCTTCTCCTTATTCTCCGGAGATACATTTCTGATCTTCTACAATATGCTCTGAGAGGGAGATTAGAATAGAATAGAATAGAATAGAATAGAATAGAATAGAAAATAAAGTGTATTCACCATGTGTAAAAAGTATGGGATACATGTACATTGGAATTCTAGTAATCGCTTGTCCTTACAGTATCTTTGCAGTGCTAATCAGTTCCCTCATTCCAGTCCTAGGTACTCAGCTCATTTAAAGGTTGCCAAACTGGCAATGTACTATACTAGGAGAGAGGAAAGAGGAGAGAGGAGGCAAGGACGCAATGAGAGAGATTTGTGAGGTTGGGTGTGCGTTTATAGAGGCCTTGTGTGTGGTAACGGGCTGACCTCTCGTTGCCGCAGGGTTCATGAGGTGGACAGCCTGCTGGCTCCCTTTGATTACACAGCACAACCGTCATGGCAGAACCCAAAATACCTGGGTGAGTCCACTCACTGGCTTACCTGACAAGGAGTAGTTTTGTCATCTAAACCAGATATATCTAAACCAGCTCTATATCTCAATGTCCCTCATTGGTTTAGATGACAAAACTACTCCTTGTCAGGTGACTTGAGTGTAGTGTCAGTTTGCCTGGTGTGTGTGTGTGTTTGTGTGTGTGTATATATTCTGTATGTGTGTGTGTGTGTGTGTGTGTACTGTATAGTGTGTGTGTGTGTGTGTGTATGTGTATACTGTATGTGTGTGTGTGTGTGTGTGTGTGCTGACCTGCTGCTGTGTCCCCTGGCCAGTGAGTGTGATCTCCATGGAGGTGACGTACCTGCTGGGTGGTCTGGTGTTCGCCTGGATCGTGGAAGAGTGGGTGTGGGACTACGCCATCACCGTCACACTCCTGCACATCGCTATGACTGTCGCAGGTACACACACACACACACACACACACACACACTACATGCTCTGTACCATGCTCATAGCCATCTCACCTGCTGCATCTGTGGAAATACACTTAATCGGCAGTTTGATCATTCATTGATCCAACATTGCAGTTTGATCACTCATTCATTCATTCATTTATTAATTAATTCTGCCTTTCTCTCTTTGTCCTCCTAGTAATGTCAGACTTCCCATCAACAGAACACTGGTGGCTCGCTCTGGGTAAGAACTGAGAACTATGTCTCTAGAACGCCAAGAAGTCTGGTCCTGTCTATCTGGTCTGGTCTGGTCTGGTCTGGTCTGGTCTGGTCTGGTCTGGTCTGGTCTGGTCTAGTCTGGTCTGGTCTGGTCTGGTCTGTGATTGTTGGGTCTGGCCTGTGATCGTCTGGTCTGGTGGTTGTCTGGTCTGATCTGTGATCGTCTGATCTGTGATCGTCTGATCTGCTCTGTGATTGTCTGGTCTGACCTGTCTGGTCTGTGATTGTCTTATCTGGTCTGTCTGGTCTGGTCTGGTCTGGTCCGGTCTGGTCTGGTCTGGTCTGGTCTGGTCTGTGATTGTTGGGTCTGGCCTGTGATCGTCTGGTCTGTGATCGTCTGATCTGCTCTGTGATTGTCTGGTCTGGCCTGTCTGGTCTGTCTGGTCTGGGATCATCTGGACTAGTCTGGTCTGTGATCGTCTGGTCTAGTGTTGTGCTGTGATAGTCTAGTGCTGTGATTGTCATAGGATGATCTGTTTTCCATTTCTCTTGTCCTGTCTGTGATTCAGGAAACTTGTCTCACAGCTTACTGTCCCTTCTCTCTCTCTCTCTCTCTCTCTCCCTTACCTCTATCTCACTCTCTCTATCCCTCACTCTTCCTCTGCTCTCTGCATTATCCCTCTCTCCTTCCACAATTTATCATCTCCCTCTGTTTCTCTGTGTGTGTGTGTCTCATCCCCAGGCTCAGGACTGGTGATGATGATTTTTGGAGGACAGCTCCTGGCCTACAAGCTCTTCAGGAATAACTTTGTTTACCCCGCAGATTTGCAGAACTTCTGATGTCACTTCCTGCTCCCTCTCCTCAGCAACATTCTGTACAGCCAATTACATGATTGTTTTGTATTCTGTTTTTATACTCTTTCACCTATAGCAAGTTTTGGTACTCTGTAAATGGACATGTTAATAATATTATTTTGCATGTATAGCTTGTTTGAAAGGAACGGTTACTGTTACTGAGTGCTAAACATTTTTGCAAACTGTTGATATTTTGTATTTTGTTTGTATGCTATTTATTGTTTGTTTATTAGCCATTGATTATTCAGCTGCTACTCATCCCAGGGTCCACACAGAACTTTAACATGACACAGTAGACGAACACTACGCTACAATTATAGTGTAGATGAAAATGGTTCACACAACAACACTGAAACACTTTTGCATCCCACCCCATCAATGTAAATGACTGTTCCATTAAGATCTGTTATAAAAAGTACATAGAGCTCCAAATTGAACTGTATGTCTTTTTTGTGATGGTGTATATGTCGTCAATACAGACATATTGTCCCGTACTGTATCTCTGGCCAGCTATGGTGAAAATGATTAGCCCTGACAAGCTGTTGTCGGTCCAATCCCTGAGGATTAGGCTCAGTGCCTAACAAGCCCTCTCTGTGCTCTGACCAGTTACGGGCCGGAGTGGCCTGTGCATCATCCTGTTTAGGGGTTAGGGGAGGTGGAAGTATGTCACAATGTGCAGTAACCCCCCCCACCACCACCACCACCACCACCACCCCACACATGACCCAATTGGCCCCAGTGAGACCACAGACAGGAAGCAGAGGGTTGGAGGGGGGCGGTACTGGGAAACTACAGTATAGCTATCATAACCCAACCAGGCCCTAAACCTACCTTAACCCTGCAGTCACACTACAGAACATATTCACATCCAGAACTCTGCTGTGCTCTATCCTGTGGTGTGTTTTGTGATGTATTTAATGAGGGTGTGTGTGTGTGTGTGTGTGTGTGTGTGTGTGTGTGTGTGTGTGTGTGTGTGTGTGTGTGTGTGTGTGTGAAAAGAGTGCAGAAAGAACAGCATTAATCATTTAATAAGATTAGGGAGGAGACAGAGGGAAGGCTCTTACTGCTCTCTCAAGCTAATCGACTGTGTGTGTGTGTGTGCTCGCGCGCATGTGTGAGTACAACCCCATAAAGCATGGAACCTTAACACCCTGGTTACCATGGTTTCCAAACTGGTCTACTTTCTTCACCTGAGGTAAGAACACATTCAGATGTCGGTTCACCCGTGTGTGTGTGTGTGTGTGTGTGTGTGTGTGTGTGTGTGTGTGTGTGTGCGTGTGGGTGCGTGCATGTGTGTGTGTTAGCCTGTCAGTTCTGAGGTGCCACAGGAGGAAGAGTAGGGGTGTGGTAGGCTACTCTAACTGAGATAATTATGGGATAGCCTAATTATCTCGGAGTACCTAACTGGGTTACTAGCCTACTGCCTGCTTGTCTGCCTGCCAGTCTGTCTACCTGCGTGTCTGTTTGTCAGCTGGTCTGCTCTCTCCCCTGCTCTGTTCCCACCTGGTTTATCCTGGTCACACCCGGCTGTGCGGACGGACCTGCGTGGTACCAGTCTAGGATGCGTTGCAGGCACTCCCTGCCACCACCAGGTGGAGGTAGAGATCCCGCGGTGCTTCTGCAGTCTCTTTGTTGTTCGTGTTCAGTAATGGCCATGGCTGATCAGATATCACAGCTTTGGAAGCAGGGGTGGAGATGGCCTGATAACTTTCCACAACATCACTTAGCGTACGGCTTCCCAGACATCCAGGCTGATATACACTGATCAATATCCTGACTGATCAGAGAACGCCATCTTGTCACTAGGCATTTTTACCAATAATATTCTTTTGTAATGGTGATATTCATTTTCCAATTCTGAGAGTTTTGGTAGGCTATATTTTGCTATATTGGTGTATTCTGTTATTATCTATAATCTCTGTAGGCTCGTGTAGCCTAGAAGTTATTGGTCCTCTGCTCCTGGAAAAGTTGATCTGTATTTAGAGGTTTTCATAAAGCATGAAACAGGCCTATGTCCGCTGCGCAAGTGTTGAACCAAGCGTACTGTACGACAGCGGGAATGATCTTCTTTTCAGCAGAAAAGCAGTCTTCAAACTAGAGTGACTCCGCCCAAATTACACGGCTCGGCGCAGCCCTGGGCGGGGTTATATGGCTGATTATTCATGTTGTTAGGGAGTGCTCATTGAGAGAGAGAGAGAGAGAGAGAGAGAGAGAGAGAGAGAGAGAGAGAGAGAGAGAGAGAGAGAGAGAGAGAGAGAGAGAGAGAGAGAGAGAGAGAGAGAGAGAGAGAGAGAGAGAGAGAGAGAGAGAGAGAGAGAGAGGGGGCGCTCATTTCACTCTGACACAGCCTACTAGATACTTTACAGATCAGAAGTTATAGGCGATCACAATAATGACGCGCGCAACATGAGTCGCCAGCAGGACGCGAAAGGAGTCATCTTGACCGGCTATTACAGCAATAGTGAAGTTTTACCACCGGCGGCTGGACTGACCAGTGTGGAAGACAGCGAATCTTCTGCCCTAAGGTAAGAAAGAGAGAGGGAGAGAGAGGGACAGATAGCGAGTTCTTATTGTCCGCGACTGTTACCCTACTGTAGCCGTGTTGCCGCTTGAATGGAGACGAGAGAGGGGCAAAGGTCTAGTGGTTGTCCCGTATGACGACCTGTTTTCTGGAAGGTCTGAGTGTGTATGACCCAAGCAACGGAGCCGCAGATGACTGTAACATATGCTACTTTGTGTATTTATGGAATTGACTTCATCATGGGGAAGTGACAGCTCTATTCTACGTTTAAAGGAAATAGAATTACAACACATTAGAACCGGTAGGCCTACTGTCCCACTGAGCAAAGACACGTCTTTTTCGTCTTTTCCGGACGTCCAAAGACATCCAATTAGGAGCCAGAATGAAAGTTTTTTTTAGACGTTCAGATATTGAACCCGTTTTGCACGTCCACAGACGTCTTAGAGGGGTCCAAGCCAGACGTTTGAATATTGAGGGGTCCAGCAGACGTACAAATGGGGTTCTGGACCGACGGACTTTATTAAGACATGATCTGAACGTCTCCCTGACGTTGTGTGTTTGCTGAGGTTATATGATTGAGTAGAAGGCCTATTATTGTTTTATGGTAAGATCTCTTCCCCACTAACAAAGCAGTGGTTTTGGGGTTTAATAATAACCAAACACACAGTTTGTTGTGTCCTACACACCTGGTAAACAAACAGGCCTTTCTGTTGTTTACAGACAGCCAGGGGGTGAGGTCACACACACAGGGACGAGGTCACACACAGGGCTGTTCTCCTCTGCTGGTGAAATGTGATGCTCCTTCCGTTCACCCATTCACGGGGCCATCTGCAGCACACTGGGCTGTCCTCTCTAGACTGCAGCTGTGGACGCGCTCACACACACACACACACACACACACACACACACACACACACACACAGACACACACACTCACACAATGGCAATGTCTCCGTCTGCCAGCTGGGCTCCAGGCCCCTGGTGGTATGGCTGGGGATTGTTTGGTATGGTCATAGTGGACTGGTTGGTATGGTCATAGTGGATTGGTTGGTATGGTCATAGTGGATTGGTTGGTATGGTCATAGTGGACTGGTTGGTATGGTCATAGTGGACTGGTTGGTATAATCATAGTGGACTGGTTGATATGGTCATAGTGGAGTGGTTGGTATGGTCATAGTGGACTGGTTGATATGGTCATAGTGGACTGGTTGGTATGGTCATAGTGGACTGGTTGGTATGGTCATATGGACTGGTTGGTATGGTTATAGTGGACTGGTTGGTATGGTTATAGTGGACTGGTTAGTATGGTCATAGTGGTCTGGTCTGGTCTGGTCAGGTCTGGTTGGTATGGTCAGGTTCAGGTTTGTTTATTTCTCATTTATCCACATCCATATCTGGTCATAGAGGACTGGTTGGTAGATGGTCTGGTTGGTAGATGGTCTGGTTGTGGTCTGGTTGGTAGATGGTCTGGTCTGGTTGGTAGATGGTCTGGTTGTGGTCTGGTTGGTATATGGTCTGGTTGTGGTCTGGTTGGTAGATGGTCTGGTTGGTAGATGGTCTGGTTAGTAGATGGTCTGGTTGGTAGATGGTCTGGTTGTGGTCTGGTTGGTAGATGGTCTGGTTGGTAGATGGTCTGGTTGTGGTCTGGTTGGTAGATGGTCTGGTTGTGGTCTGGTTGGTAGATGGTCTGGTTGTGGTCTGGTTGGTATAAGGTCTGGTTGGTAGATGGTCTGGTTGGTAGATGGTCTGGTTGGTAGATGGTCTGGTTGGTAGATGGTCTGGTTGGTAGATTGTCTGGTTGGTATAAGGTCTGGTTGGTATATGGTCTGGTTGTGGTCTGGTTGGTATAAGGTCTGGTTGGTATATGGTCTGGTTAGTATATGGTCTGGTTGGTATATGGTCTGGTTGTGGTCTGGTTGGTATATGGTCTGGTTGTGGTCTGGTTGGTAGATGGTCTGGTTGGTATATGGTCTGGTTGTGGTCTGGTTGGTATGTGGTCTGGTTGGTAGATGGTCTGGTTGTGGTCTGGTTGGTAGATGGTCTGGTTGGTATATGGTCTGGTTGTGGTCTGGTTGGTATATGGTCTGGTTGTGGTCTGGTTGGTATGTGGTCTGGTTGTGGTCTGGTTGGTATGTGGTCTGGTTGGTATATGGTCTGGTTGTGGTCTGGTTGGTATATGGTCTGGTTGTGGTCTGGTTGGTAGATGGCTGGTGTTGTGGTGTCATATGTAGTCATCTGTCTCTCTGTGTTGTTGAGAGCACGGTGGTCCTGCTCTGCCAGCTGCTGACCTACTGGGCCTCGGAGCCACAGGAACAATAGACAAAGAACTGACTGGCTGGCTGACAATGGCATACTTGTAAATATAAGTATGACATGGTTGATGTATTTGTAGACATATATTTGCAGCCTACAACTGTGCTAAATGGCAAGCACCATTTTACCCTAAATTCACTGACAGATGATGTCAAGTGTGATGCCACGGGCTCTCAGCTTATATACACTATACCTGCTACCTGTCATTTTGAACTGTGAAGTTGCCTGATGAAGACCTAAAGGTCGAAACCGGGAGCTGTGTGGATTTTCCTATCTCTCACACGTTATTACAGTAGCTAGCCAACTGTCTTGCTGACTGACTGACTGACTGACCGATGTACCATTGAGGCTGTATCACACTGTGGTTTGGCATCCTGACTGTTCAGGACTGCAGACAGACTGCTACAAAGGACTGGAAAGCAGAAAAAATATATGGCACAGAACTAGCACAGCTTCATGTTACACCACTCGCTACAAACTAAAAGCCTGAAACATCATGTGGATGTGGAAGGACACTGTCGGCCACCGCGCTCGTGCCACCGTGCTCGTGCTCTGTCCTCACTCCTTCCATCTCTAAAATGTTACCGGAGCATCAAACCACACACCGCCCGTCTCACTAACGGTTTCTTTCCACAGGCAGGCAGGTTCCTGAACAGCTGACACACCCACATGTACCCTACAGTGTTGATACATTATATATTATATTATAATGTTGGCGTGTATGGTGTATTGTGTATACAGTATAATGTATACATACAAGTGCATTGTGTAGATAGTCTTTGTAGGTCTGTATTGTTGGTTTTAGGATGGTGTGTCCTTTGTGTTAAGGCAGAAAGAACAAGAGCGCATGCATTTTGTTGTATTTTTAATACACATGACAATAAAGTTTAACTTGAACTTGACTACTTTCTTGACTGGCCTATTGTCTTGCTGACTAGCTGACTAGCTTGTTGTCTGGCCTGCTGACTGACTAACTGACTGACTGGTTTGGAAGTTGGAAGGACTGGTTGGTTGGACCGGCAGACTGCCAGGCTGACTGACTGGCTGACTAACTGCCAGACAGTGATTTTGTAACATGAATGGTGTTCAGATGGTCGGAATGAATGTTTCTAATGAGAATCACCAGGCTGTGAGATGGACCAGTCACTCTGCTCCTCATTCATTGACAGGTGTACAACAACATCAACAACAGCATTATAACAACATTACAACACTTTAACAACACTATAACAGCATTATAACAACATTGCAACACTATAACAGCATTATAACAACATTACAACACTATAACAGCATTATAACAACATTACAACATTATAACAGCTTTATAACAACATTACAACACTATAACAACCCTATAACAGCATTATAACAACATTATAACACTATAACAGCATTATAACAACATTACAACACTATAACAGCATTATAACAACATTACAACACTATAACAGCATTATAACAACATTATAACACTATAACAGCATTATAACAACATTATAACACTATAAAACCACTACAGCAACAGTATAATAACATTATAACAGTGTCCAAACAGCATTTTAAACAACATAAAACAGGCTCAAGTTCTCAGGTACAAAAGTATCACACACACACACACACACACACACACACACACACACACACACACACACACACACACACACAGAGGTGTTTTGTTGGTTTCATTTTCAAGGTTATGCCTTTGAATGTTCTTGTTTGATAAGCAAGAGTCTATATGACTTTGCATTTGATCTAACAGGCAGACACAGTCCTGTTCACTGTGAGTGCATCAAACACTAACACGTTGCTTATATATTTAGCGTAGTGAATGTGTGATATGAATACACAGGTGCACAATAATCATGTTGTCCCCAACTCATGATGCGTGATGCTTTGTGGGAATGATGGAGTGGAAATGTGGAACATTCCTTTTTGAATTAATATGAGAATCCTATCATGTAAAACAGGACTGAACAAGCCAGGAAGCCTGTGGACATGAAATGTTCATGGGTGGAGTAGACTATCCTTTTACTGAAACACAGCATCAGAGTTTCAGTGTTCAAAGCCAAATGTTCAGGCTACAACCTCTAACATGTACCACTAGAGGTGTGCTCTGAAATGACAAGAGGGACCCACAAGTCACCCTACTTCTGGACATGACCAAACTATTGTCGGTTGGACTCTACAGTCTATATGACCTAGCCAACTAGGACTCGTGAGTAGGGGTCTCCAATTTATCATATTCTGTTAACTACAATAATTGTACCCACAATGCTCCTAGCCTCTACACCAACCTAACATTTCAAACAAGAAGTAAACAAACCACCTAAATGTCTAAACTAAATGGACATACACACACACACACAAACACACTGTAGTCAGTGTTAATAATAAATAAATAAATTATTTCATTTCATTTATAGAGCACTTTTGTATAAATTGTGAAACACACAAACACTGTCGGTGCCAGGTGAGAATGGGTATGTTGCATTGTTATTGTTGTGTCAACAGAGGCAGGTGAGTGGTGTGTGTGTGTGTGTGTGTGTGTGTGTGTGTGTGTGTGTGTGCGCGCGCTGTCAGACGGGCCACCTCCATTAGAGTAAACACAGCCTGAGAGGCAGAGCAGAGTCAACAGTACTGCTATCACTCTATCACTCTATCCACTAAGTACAGCTGGGGATCACTTTTCCATTGACACAAGTTACAGCAACAACACGCACAAACGTGCGCACGCACACACACACACACACACACACACACACACACACACACACACACACACACACACACACAGATCTCTGCCTGTGCTCTAGCTGTGTCCAGTTCTAGAACTCATGTTGTGCTGGGTCAGGGTCCCAGTGGAACATCTGCGTCCACATGGTCACACCAGTCTAGCAGACAGCTGCCAAAACTGCACCCTTCATGGAGAGGATGGTAGGAGAGAAGGGAAGAGAGGAGGCGAGGTACCTACCCACCTACCTACCTACCCACCTACCTACCCACCTACCTACCTACCTACCTACCTACCTACCCACCTACCTACCTACCTACCCACCTACCTACCCACCTACCTACCTACCTACCTACCTACCTACCTACCTACCTACCTACCTACCTACCTACCCATCTACCTACCTACCCACCTACCTACCTACCTACCTACCCACCTACCTACCTACCTACCTACCTATCCACCTACCTACCTACCTACCTACCTACCCAACTACCCACCTACCTACCTACCTACCTACCTACCTACCTAGCTACCTAGCTACCTACCTACCTACCTACCTACTTACCCACCTACCTACCTACCCAACTACCCACCTACCTACCTAGCTACCTACCTACCTACCTACCTACCCACCTACCTACCTACCCACCTACCCACCTAGCTACCTACCTACCCACCTACCCACCTACCTACCTACCCACCGACCGACCGACCCACCGACCGACCCACCGACCCATGGATTGAATCTGATTGGGCCGACAACATAGTCCACTGATTACTACCTACCTACCTACCCAACTACCCACCTACCTACCTACCTACCTAGCTACCTAGCTACCTACCTACCTACCTACCTACTTACCCACCTACCTACCTACCCAACTACCCACCTACCTACCTAGCTACCTACCTACCTACCTACCTACCTACCCACCTACCTACCCACCTACCCACCTAGCTACCTACCTACCCACCTACCCACCTACCTACCTACCCACCGACCGACCGACCCACCGACCGACCCACCGACCCATGGATTGAATCTGATTGGGCCGACAACATAGTCCACTGATTGGTCAGTAATAAACAAATGACAAGGCTTATCCCCAAAACCTACATCCGTTGAGCCAGACCAGCTACTTATCTACCTGCCTACATGTATGGAGAGAAGAGAAAAAAGGAGGTACACGAGCAGACAGACAGAACCCAACCATTCCATGTCTTTGCTGTGACTGTCACAGCAACCAACAGAAGCAGTCAGTCTTATCCTTGGATGTCGGAATGCACAAACAGTACTTGTTAAGTCAAACTTGATTAGTTACTACAGACCGAATGGCAGTTAAGTCTAACTTGACTGATTACTGTAGACCATAGGGCACAAATAAGTCTAATTTGATTGATTACTGTAGACCATAGGGCACAGTTAAGTCTAACTTGATTACTGGTGTGTGTGATCGACTGTGCTGCAGCCTGTTTCCATGGTACAGCTGAAGAATGCACGTCGCTGCACTATTCAGACCGGCTAGAACTGATCCAACCATGTGTGTGGGTGTGTGTGTGGTGGGGAGTACTGTACAGTACAGTATCTATACCAGTGTTATAAGGATCCTTTTTAGGGCCCCTATCATGTCCGTCTGTCTGCATACATGATGACCAGCTGGCTTTGTCACTGTTGGAGGCTAGACGGGCAGTCAGATCTAGCGGCCAGGCCATGAAGGCAGAGAGACAGGCAGCTATCAGTAAATCAGGCAGCCAGACAGCGACACAGGCAGCAAGGCATGCAGGCAGAGAGACAGGCTACCAGACAGTCAGCCAAGCAGTCCGTTTGTGAACCAGGCAGGCAGCCAGAGGGAGAGAGAGAGAGAGAGAGAGAGGGAGAAAGGGAGAGGGGTGGACTGACCTTTCTCTATGAAAGGATCTGGACCAGGCAGTCAGGGGAGACACATGGTGCTGCTGTAGTGTACAGTACTCTGTGGGTCAGACTCAGAGACTCAAAACCACCTCTGCTATGGAGACCTTTCTGTTTGACACCAAATACTCAACATGCTCCTCTTTTCTCTATGGTATTAGGACTGTTTGTGTTCTATTCCCCACAAAGCTAAATATTAACACCCATATGTGGTGCACTTCCCATAAAAGGTAATCACAGGGCTGTGTGTTTGAGTGAACCAAACACCCCTGGCTCCGCTGCCACAACAGCTAAGACACGTTTGTGAGTGTGGAGGTGTTTATATAGAGGAAGTGTGGAGTACGTTAGTGTTATATGACGTATTTTCTGGGTGGACATTATTCACTGTGTTTAAGTCAGTAGTGTGTAAACGATTTAATGCATTGTTTGAGGGAGAAATGATTGAACAGGAGTGTTTATAAATTCTTTAATTACTATTATTATTATTTATTACGAGTGTACAAGTAGGCCTAGCTGAGATGACTGTAAAAACACCGGAGGAACTGGCCAAGTTTAATGCAGGGTTCTTCAGTGGCTAAAAGAAATCTGAGCTGAAACTTTGCAAGAAACCCCTGTAGGCGAGATGAGGAAGAGAGAGAAGGGGGGTAGAGTTCTGATGCCCACAACACTCCTTTCTCTTTGGTCTCTCTCTGTCTCCACCCCTCCTTCCTCTGCTCTCCCCAGGCCCAGACTAACAACATCTCTTCCTATAACAGCTAACCCTCTACAGTAGGGGCTTCAAACTCAAATTGGCTTGGGGCCACTGCTGATATCGTCATCTCATAGGAGGGCCACTTCCACGTTCAAGTACAGTGCTACCACTGTAACTATAAGAAAGTGCAATATTTCTGAAAATGTCATTTTTTATTTCCATCACTAGATTCACAAGTCAGTCTCTAAATGTTGCAAGACTATTCCATAACTAACATTTTCATCATACAAATCCAAACAGCGGTTTCTATACTGTACATTTTTATATATTTTAACAGTTAGTGCTAATCTTTTTTCCGTACTTAAAAAAAAATAAAAAAATACTGTAAGCCTGCCATTGATTCATTGAGTGAATGGGGTTGCAACACTGACAACTGTGCAAATAGCAACAACATACAATCCAACAATAATGTGAAAAATAAGTGTTTGTGGGCATGCACACACACAAACACACATTTCGTGACATCCTTCTATACAGCAATGCTACAGAAAAAGGCATTCACAGTCAATCTGCCGGCTGGTAACAGCTTTTAGCTCTCTAAACAACCTCTGCAGCACAATACGACCCAGGATGTAGCCTATGTTAAAACGCAAAAGCAACTCAGCTAGCAAGCTAAACAATATAGTAACCTTACAATCTACAAGTAGCTGCAAATGTTGGACAACAAGGGAATGACTGGCACATTGCTCAGCTTGTATATATGTAGATAGGCCTGGTATATGTCCAGCTAGTGCGAGACAACGTGTCCATAGGACATCCTCGGATGTCCACGAAAGGAAATTCGAATCTCATTCTTAGTGCAAGCGCAAAATAAGGATTTGTGACCAATAAAATTAATTTATTGCAAAGATAAAGCAAAACCTTCATTGGTCCACTTTTTACCCATATTCTGCATTAAAGGGCTAAGGTAGGTTGAAGACATGTTGACGTACACGAACTGATCTTCAACAGAATTTTATCAACCTTTTTCAACCATTGAGCATTCAATATTGTTTCAAGGTTGAAACGACGACTGACATTAATCCAACTATATTTCAACGTTGAAGGTTGGTCGTGTTCTATTAATAGTACATCCATGGCCGTGTGCAAGCTGGCTAGGCTATTTCTTGAATGACGCTTCCGTTAGAACGTTTTTTCTCTTGCATATCAGGCAGGTAGCATTTCCATTGAACTCCTCAAAAATACTGCAAAGTCCATCTTTCAAACCGTCTGTGTTCCTAACGTTAGTTAACCATTTAAACAGCCTCTCGGTGGCTAACTGCATTCCGTTCATAGTTCATAGCCGCGTGTGGATTGATTGTACCTGTAACTGTAGGCTATGCAGCGCAGACACAGCACTCACCTCGCACGCTGCGCACAATAACAGCATTTCCCCCCACGTATGAGCAGCTTGAATATAACGCATTGTAGGCCTGCCTGTCGGTGCCGTGTAGTTTACAAGAAATTATTTTGTTGGCCGGATTACATTATATTTCTGACATCATGTCGCGGGCCAGATGGAAAGGTGGGCCGGGCCGAAAATGGCGGGAACATCCCCGGGACCTATGTTCACCGGGTCCTATGTTCCCCCGAAAAAAGGGTTCTATGTTCCCCGGGTCCTATGTTCCCCGGGTCCTATGCTCCCCCCCAAAAAAGGTTCTATGTTCCCCGGGTCCTATGTTCCCCGCGAAAGATAAATGTGATTATGCCATCGCATGATTTAATGCCAAAAGGGCAAAATAATATGCACACATTTTTTCACATCAAGTTTCAATGGCCAAATGGCCCGCGGACCGGGAGTTTGAGAACCCATCTCTACAGCTAACAACTAGCTCTCTACAACTAATAGCTTACCCTCTACAACAGAAGTGCCCAATACGTCGATCGCGATCGACCAGTAGATCTCAGAGGTTATGCTGGTAGATCTCTATGTTGGTAGATCTCTATGCTGGTAGATCTCCAGCCATTCAAAAGAAAAGCCATTAAAAGGCGACTTGATGATGCGTGTTGAAGTTGCGTGTGCAGAGATAAGCAGTCTCATCACCTCTCTTTTTGTCCAAATGAGCAACTTTTTCCTCCTGCTACTTTGTAGATTACAAGGGTGACCTGCAGTTTAGCTGAGCGTTTTAATGATTTAATCATGTGTGGGCTGATTTCATCATTGTTTAGTCTTGTATCAGCTGACAGCTGATAGTAGCCCAGCAAAATCAATCAGAAACTCAAAAAAGCCCGAATTCTGCAACCCTGACTGATCCATTCAGTGCAAGTCAGCAGAGTGTATTGTGCTGTGATTGAGTCATGTAAGCAGGCTAAAGACACTCTGTTCTGACCACTAGTTGATTGTTACCTGTTAAGATTGTGCAAGGCATATATACAACAAAGTTAACGTTCCACTTCCAGTGTGAAGTAATTGGTAGCTTGATTAATAATTAATAATAATTGATTTTGAAACAGTAGCCGTATGTTGTTATTTCGGTTGTATGTTATTATTTTTGTGCGTGGCGACGCACCAAAGATGGCAAATATCCAGTTGTCACTCCCTCCCTCCCTCCGTCGGGTTGTTGACCTGCAGTTCTATGTTGCTACCACAAGGGGCAGTGTTTTTTTGTAGGCCAGCGCACCTAGAATAGCGTTTGACCGGTTATCACTCCCTCCCTACCTGCATTTCTCTGTTGGCACCACAAGAGGGGTAATTAATGTTATGTTATTTTCAGTATGGGATTATTTTTTCTTTTAAGATATGACTTTAATGACACATGAATTAAAACCTAGCCAATGTTAAGTGACAAGTGACAGAAGGGCGGGGGTTCCGGGGGTGTGAGGCGGGGGCCCGCCGGGGGGCGGGGTTTGGGTGGTAGATCTTGATGAGCTGGTCATTTTAAAAGTAGCTCTAAGCCCAAAAAGTGTGGGCACCCCTGCTCTACAAAAAATAGCCCTCTACAGCTAACAACTAGTCCTGTAACAACTAGCTCTATAAAGATAACCTTTAAAGATAACAGCGAGTCCTCAGCTACAGTAGCTAACTCTCCACAGCTGGCCTCCTACTGTAGGCTATATACCCCTAGCTCTCTATACCCAGCCTTCTACAGGTAGCTCTCTACAGCCAACCCTCTACAGATAGCCCTCTAAAAACAGCTAGACCTCTAGGTACAGATAACCCTGTAAAGCTAACTGTCGGGCTTCAACTTATGTAGCTAACCCTCTACAGGTAGCCTGCAATAAGTAATGTAGAGTAGCTCTTGTTCTCTCTCTCTCTGGTGATTCAGAAAGCTGTTTTCCAGGCAACTGCAGGGTGTTGGTACACAGCTCAGTTACACACAACTTTGTAAAAACAGCTGTGTGTGTGTGCGTGATAG